>NC_081262.1:13362869-13675726 GCF_030490865.1 Poecile atricapillus | reverse complement strand
CTTGTCCACCCTGATCAAAGCTCTCATCGCTGCTCTGCAGGAGGAAGGATACAGAAGCAGGAGCCGCCTCCTCTCCCATCTGCAAGGGCTCGTCCACATCTTCCTCCAGGGCTTGAATGCGAGAAGCAACAAGCCTGGAGCGAGAGCACAGTGAGCAGGCTGGGGATGAGAGTACTGCTTGAGATGCATCCCATGAAAAAAAAAAGGAATAAAAGCACTTATCAAACTCACCTGAGCAGCATGAGAAAAATACACAAATGCAACTCCTGGGAAGAGCAGCTTTAAGGAAGAACAAGAGGGAAAATTACATTTGCAAGCAAAATGTGCCAGGAAAAACTCAGCCTGTCCTTTCCCAGTCCCTGCAAAGCCCAAGCTGACAGTGCCTGTGGAGAGCAGCTACAAAGCACAGCTGAGAACGAGGGCTTAAAACTGCTGCTGTTCTGGTTTGGGCCACACAGCCTTACACAGATCTTATCCGGCCCCATCTCCAAGTAGCAAACAAAAGGAAGAAGACACAGAATACTTATCACAACACAGATTTAATTTCTTATGCAGTTATAAAATTACAAAGAGCGACGGGCTAGCAGTGAGAGCCAGACACTTGGTGAGGTGGAATGTTAGACAGATTTTTCCACTTATCGACACAGATACCAAACAGTCAGTGAGCACTGCAGGATGCAGGGTTTTCTCCAGGTAAGGAAGCAAATGCAAGAGCAAATAGATCCAGGGAGACCTAGGGCTGAGTCAACGCCCCACAGAAACCCAGAGCTACAGGTTTGGGGAGAAATCCCCACTCCTGAGTCGGACACATGCAGGGTCCCTGCGGCCGCATGGCCAAAGCCACAGCACTGACACCTGTCACGAGCACAACGGCAGCTGTTTGCAAGCCAGAATTACAACTTCTTGCCCCTTATTTTCAAAGCAGTGTAAGATGAGATTTGCCAGTTGGAAGAGCATTAAAATGAAGGCATGTCATGATTAGAAAAATAGGAATTTGTTGAATTCCTTTGGTTGTACAACTGGAATCTGAAGAGATTTATTTACAGTCAGAGCCATGCTTTCATTGCAAGCCTTTCACAGGCCAGCAGATTCCAGGAAAAGAAAGGCCTGCTCTCCACATGTGGAGAAGACACCCAGGCCTTGCTCTCAGATATTAACAGGTTAAATAAAGCTGACTGTTAGCCAGGACAGCTGGAGCACAGAATAAAACTTCCCAAACCTCTGCAGTGATTAATCCCCACCAATGCTTTGGACAAAGACTCCTTTCGCTCTGCAAACAGCAGTGGAGCATCTGCACACAGCAGTGGGATACTGAACAGCTCAGCAACCCACAGGGAAAGAAATTCTACTGTCCTGCTGCATGCTGGTCAGTGCTAATGCCATTATTTGAGCCAAGAAAGCACAGCATGGGACACAACAGAGTGCTGTGCTTGGGCTAGGCACTCACCCAGCCCGGGGCTCCTCTGCTCACTCCTCCCTTTTCACTGTTCCACACAGGTCAGACCAAGTTTCCTCTGTGCAGACACCTGTCACTGCATTAAAGGTCTTCTCAGGCATTTATTTGCATCCAGGCAGACTTGAAAAGCCACCAGCTTTACCCCCACCCTCTGCAAAACACAGCCAAGAAACTCGCCGTGCAGGACCCAGAGCAGCCAGGTACAAGCACACACCTGATCCCAAAGGGAGCACTCGTGCCAATGTCTTGTCAACAGGGCATCAGAACAAACAGCTTTTACCAACCTCTTGATGCTTTCTACTTCCTCCTCCTCTGCCAGGCCCTGCCTTTTAACTGCGAGATTCATATCTATTACTTATATTTTGGAAACAGTGACATAAGAAGAGACCAGGGCAGATAAAAGCTTTCTGCCTCAGAACTTGAACTACAGAGTAAACAGACAGATGTTGAGACAGCAGCTGAGGACCTGCACTTGCTGCCCATTTGCACATCAAGAGAAACAGCTCCTTCCCTACGGTACTCACTGGGAACTGATCCCACTGCAAGCTAAGACCTGAGTTTAGGATTCCAAGTTTTTCAGTGTTCCCCCCTCCCCAGCTTTGGTTGTTTCAGTTCTCTGCCTCAGCCCTCCACTGAGTTAAAAGCTATCAAGAAGTGCAGCCCAAATGGAGAGAGAGAGACAGGCTGTACAGAACAAACACTGTCCTTCCAAGGAAGGCCAGTCTGAACTGAGAGGGGCTGCACAGGTGTTCCCATATCCTGTGACCAGGAGCTTGTGGCCACAGCACAGGGCTCGAGCCTCCTTGGCTTACCCTGGGTCTGTCAGAGCATCACAACAGAAATGTTTAATCACCACCTGATTCACAGAGAACAACAGTGCAATCACATGCTCCACACTCAGGTGAGGATGCAGCTGCAAACAGCATTTGTGGTTATGTTTAAAGGAAAAAAAAAATAAATACAGAAACACATCTTTGTGTCACTGGGATAAACCCCCAACCTGAAAGGCTTCTAACTTTGGTAGCACACCACAGCAGGGTGGTTACTGAGGGCCTAATGCCATCACAGGGAAATTACATCAGTCACGTTTTATCTGAGAAAAAATGTTTATATCCTCATGCAATGAACTTAAGACAAGCTACTGTCACAGCCAGTGGTGACCAGAAATGACCTGCTTCCCCCTACTAGCTGGTCACTAACTCAGAACATTAATATTTTTGCTCTATAAAAAGATTTTCTCAGTTACAACAGCAAGAAGATACTTTTTAACTGACTTTCAGCTTCTACTTAAGAGTGAACCAAGTAGGGCACTGCAATTCCACAGTGTGTGGCTCAGGAGCAGGAACACACAACAGCATATGGAAGACACAAATACAGCAAATATGGGATCTCCTACTCACCTGTGGAAAATAAGGCATGAAAATTAAGAAGGGAATAAAATTAGTACAATAAACAATCTCCATTTTTAACAGTAAAGTCAATAATTACATTTAGGGGTGTAACATGGCCTTTGTTACACTCAAGAGTTGTAAAACTCGTGTGCTTAGCAGACCTGTGTTGCTGGTGCATGTTTACTGCTAACTGTGCTTGTGGAGTCTAGGCCAAACCTCCAAGGGTGTTATCAGGAATGTTAACCAGCTTTAGTCTGGAATGAGCAGACATCTCCTGGGTGGTTCAATTTGCCAGCAAAGTTCACTGAGCTTATATTTACTTCAAGACTTGTATTTCACTCTTCAGCTTGGAACACCACAGCAAAGCTGAGAGCAGTAAAGCAGAATATAGATAAAATAACTGCACACCATGGAATTGAGCTGTCAGCCAGACCTTAAAGTCAAGAGACTAAGTGAGATTTCAGCATGACTCGGGTTTGCTATGAACGTGCTGGGTTCTGGAGAGGACACCACAAGCCACTCCTACTTAGGACAGTCAAGGATTTGCAGTGAACAAACAAGCCTGATCCCTTCTCTCCCACACACACTTGTGTACAAACACCTTCCACTGTCATGGACTCACAGCAGCCTCCCTGACAGAGCTCTCCTGGCAGGGGCTGCCACCTTCTTTGTACCTGTAGGGGCAGGGAAGCCCATCTGCCCACACAGGGTTTTGGGGACAGAGCCCACTGCCTGCTACTGCTCCAGGGAAGACTTGCTCATGGTGCTGAATCCTGAAAGAACATCACTGCCTAGCTGTGGTAGGGAATTCACACATAGCTGGAGCACTCAGCCTCTGTCCTCCTCTCAAGATCTGCAATTTCCTTGCCTCTTTTTATATTTACTTCTTTGCAAGCAGTCAGTAGAGGGAAAGGAAACAACCCACATTGCTACATGGAAGGCAAAGCAGGCTTGTTTTGGCAAAGGGAAGTAACACTCACCAAGTACTTCACTAATCACTTGCTCAATAACTGTTATCCAAGACTTAAGAGAAGGCACATTACAACCCTAAAAATAGTCTGCAGCACTGCTCAGCCTTGGAAAGCCCTAGACAGTGTCAGGACAGTTAAGGATTTATTCCAAAACTGCTGAAGAAACTACCAGTCCTTGAGTGTATCATAAGAAGTACTCTGATGAGAGGGGGAACAGAAAAAAAAAAAACCAGAAAGAAAAGCATTGTTATGCAGCAGTAGAGAACCCAGAAGTGAATTTTCAAAATCATTTATATTTACATCAATATCTGAAAAAAAAATCCCAAGAACTTTCACTATTAGAGCAGTCTCAGCCCCAGATTGAGAAGAAGCAGGAATTGAGAGCCTTCTAGCAGGAAACCTTAAGGCTGTTTATAGAGCTGGGCTGCCAAACTCTACAGGGACTTCTCTCCAGCCTGACAGAATCCTTGCTTTGGATAATTTAAAAAGGTATAAAAAAAGGTTATTGCTACTCTGCCAAGAAAACAGGACAATCTACAGGAAAGAAAGTGCATTCCAAGTCTTTTCTCAAAAACCCACAAGCTTATCAGCCACCACAGGCTACAAACACCCAAGTACCAAAGGTTTAAAGACAAGATTCTCTAACCTTTCCTCATTCTAGCTCTTCTTCCTGCAGCAATTCCTTTCCTTCCCTGTAAAGGCACTTTCTATATTCTATATCCTTACGCAGGGAAACACTTCCAGTTTTCCATCCCAACAAACAGAACAGTCCCACAAATACACAACATTCAGAAGGAATTTTAATTAACAAAATGGTCCAGGAAAGGGAAGGGAGAACCCAAAAAAAACAGGCCATTGCATTTGAAAGGTTGCATGTCAGTCACTAGGTATGCCTGCAAGCCCATGCACAGGAAACCATTTGGACCTTTGTCAGTGCAGAACTAGTCTCAGCTTCCAGAACCACTTCTCTACTCCTTCCTTATGTAGGCTAAATATTATATACATATATAAAAAAAATACAAACTTGAGTTTGTTATAAAGTGGCTTCTCTCTCTCTCTCCCCCTCCTATGCTTGCTTGGCACATGAATGCATGCAAAGCTAAGTAGGCTCTGAGGGCTGCACGAACAGCAGGTTTTGGCAACAAAAAAAAAAAAAAATAAACACAGCTAAAATAGATAAGCAAGATTAAAAGCCACTGAATTGAAAACCATATATTTTTCCAATTGTATAGATTTAGAACTACAGCTACGACTTAAAACTGTAAGAGTCTGTCATCCTCTCTCCCAACTCATGTCAAAGTTCATAGCAGCATAACACGAGATTCCTCAAGAAACGTCAAGCCAGTGTTCTCTGCTTCAGGAGTGAGTTCACAGGTCCAAGTTTAGTCTGTCCGAAGGATCATGGGGGGATGCTCACTGTCTTCGTCCAATCTCAGTGAGTTGGTTTCATCTTCCAGGCAAGCTCCACCCACAGCACCCAGATCATCCGTATAGGCTGGAGAGAAAGGAACAAGGAGTTGGGAAATCAGCAGCAACAAACTAAGGCTTGGATCCAGAGTGGATGAGTAGAGCTGAAGTACCAGGCATTACTTGAAATAGTTTCACTGCCACCCTATGTTTGTTTTTATCATGACTCTGTTTCGTGACTGTTTCTCCAAGCCAAGAGCAGTTCATGATCAAAATTAAACTCCTGTGTGTGTGCAATGCATCCTGGAGCTTTGGGCAGGCTGGTGTTTTCAGTCTCCACTGATGCAGGGCAGTACAAACGTTGGTAAGTGCTGACTGCCCTCCCTTGACAGCGTGCAAAGCTGGGTGCCAGATGTGGAAAAGCACCACTGACTTGGAGAGCTGCAGCATTAACCAAGTTCTCATCCTCTTGATTCAACAGAGCAGTGAATCAGGCTAAAAGGTCACTGTTCCCATAAAGGAACAACAGCAGCATTTATCAACTTTTCATAATTTTTTTTTTTTTTAAATAAGGGAGCAGAGCTATAATTCAGTGCTTTGCACAAGGTCTGGGTGCAGAACTGCCTCAAGAACCATGTGGCAAGTACTGAAACTATCACTACAGCAACCAACCACAACTCAAGACAAAATTCTAGCCCGAAAGCAGCAAAGACAAGTGATCCATCCACCTACAGAAAGCTACTGCACACCACGAGTGCTCTTTTCCTACTGCTCACCAAGGCTCCACCTCGCACGCGTGGTTACGCAAAGCTCGGTGCGGACGTGGACCAGCTCACGCAGCCATCTAGAAGGAAGCAACAGGCAGAGGTGCTCCCTGCCCCATTCCCAGCCTTCTCCTTACCATGCCTGGTGGGTGAGGAAGGCACATATGTACCTTTAGTCACAGCGGCACTGTACGTCTGCGCTACCAACGGCCGGTCGTGGGATGCAGACTCCAGAATTTCATTGGCGGGCTCCATGCTGCCATCGAGCCTGCCAGGAAGGGAGAGATTAGCTGGAGAGGTGATCTGCCTGGGCACAAGACAGCTTGAGCTGGTAGCTACAGGAAAATAGCTCATCTGATGTGCAAGAATAATGTATACAGAAATGCAACAGGAGGAATTTGGTCCCTCTGTTCCTGAGGCTGACAACACTTGGTATTTCTCTGAAGACTCATCAGCATCGTGTTTGCCTCTGACACAGCATCAGGATCTAAATCCTAGCAGCTCATAGCAGGAAAAGACTCAAAACAAGACTGCATGATTAAAAAACCCCATTCCAATCAGCAATATTATAGGTTATCTTGAGCTCTGTCACAACAGAAGCAGTTGCTTCATACACAGATAGCCCTCCAGAGAAAGTTGTTAGAGCATTTCAAAGATTAAGAGCTTGGTAAAAGCTTCCCTGTATGAGGCTTCACTTCATCTCTAACCAGAGGTCATGCCTTCAAATATTCAGATAAATGTATGATTGTACACCGTAATTGTAGGTTGACCAAAGCTGCAAACCTGAATTATCATCAGGAGTTATTATCTTTAATTCTATGATTGATCAAGTAATTTGACTGTATTACCCAGCTATTCCTGCCAACCCTTATTGAAAAACAGTGCATTGTCCTACTTCTCCAAGTGTTCTACAGTACTATTACAGAACACCAGCTGCCTGGCCTATATGCAAGGAAGTTTAATAAGGACACCAGCAGAGAGAGAACAGGGATAATTTCATAGGCCAGTTTTCCCTCTGTGAAGTCAGAGTAAGATCTTTCTCATGTTTGTAACCACCTCATTTATTGATGAAGAGGATGGTGTCACACGTTTCAAATTCTTGTTTAAGTAACTCAACTCAAAGTGCCAAGAGGAAACAGGAGCACAGAGGGAACAGCGATTGATCCCTCCCTGCACCGGGACAGGGTTAAGTTTCTGCTGGTAAAGCGGTGCTTGGTGTAGTGGATACCTGGAAGGAAGGCTCAGGGGGATTCTGAAGTTACTCATTCATGTCAGAGGTCTGGAAAAAGATTAGTTTGAAGAAATGAGCTGTTCTAAGTTAGACTTTTCCAGAACACAACTAAATTTGAGAAGAAACTGGATTTTGAGAGGAAATAAAATACAACAGTTCTCAGCTAACGTGGACTTACTTGTGCTGCTTCATTAGTGTGCACTCGCCTCCTTCCTGGGGGTCTAAGTTGTACATGTAGAGATACCCATCAGCAGCTCCCACCAGCAAACGAGGGATCTTCTGAATTCTACAAAGGTTTAGAGTAGAAGTTACTAAAGAACAGATTATTAAATAACATAAGAAAGCATGCTCTCCTCCCTTCTCATGATTTAATGGTTAGACTTGACGTCAGAGGGTTTTTCCATCTAAATGACTCTATGACTTTAAGGCATTATTTCCACCCTTTTGCTCCTGGACAGAGAAAGCTGGTAACAGTTAGAGCACCCAGGAAAGAACTGTGTGTAAAAAATTTACAGCATAACCACATTTTGGGGCTAACAGGATGCCACAGGAATCAAGCAATTACATAGAACTCAGTAAAACAGATTCAGAAGTTACCATCCTGTTATCAAGCTCTGTGCAACTCCAGAGAAAAATATTCTAACGGGAAGGATTTACTTATTTGAGAAATGTTACAAAGCTTAATTATTGCTTAAAGGGTGCTTTGAGATCAGAGGAGTGAGAGTACAGACATGAAGTCAATTTAGCATAAAAAACTATAAAACCCCCACAAAATAAGTTTACTACTGCTCATTACTATTACTTTGGTAGCTGTGCCAAATGGGACCTGCCTTTGAGGAAGACAGCATAAAAGATTAGATTTAGTCCTCAAAATTAACTTTAATGAATGCTATGCTGTTTTAAAGACAAGAATTATATGAACTTGCTTTCAAAGACTTCTTTAATGGTTAGGCTGGATTGCCTAATTTTGCAATTCACTAACAACATACACCATCACTCCCCATAGCACTAATGGAAGCAAATGCCATAAAAGCCCACGGGTTTGTTCTCAATATTCTTGTTTCAAAATTAAAAGACATCTTTAGAAGACATCTTTAAACAACACTTAGAAATGGGCTATTCCTATCCAAATATTATGTCCTTTCCTCCTTCTCTCACAGCACTGAGAGGTGCTAGCTCTGCCACATTGCTCTTAAACTGGAATGATCACAGGTGACCCATTGCTCTGCTGCAGATGAAACTGTGTTTTACAGTGGCAGCCTCTCCAGAGCCTGAGCAGCCCAGCAGGGTGGGGAGTGCAGGCTCCATTTCTGTACTCACGTGGCAAGTGCACAGATGTTTTTGTGCCCACAGAAGGGCAGACGGACTGTAGCAAAGGCTCTACCCTGGTTGAACATCTCTGTTACTTGAGAGGGCAGATAGCTCGTTGAGGCCATCAGCACTTTTCCAAAGTAACCTGTCCAGGTTGTAGGCTCTTCCTGAGGTCTACAAAGTCAGAGGAGAAAAGTGACCCACTTTGCCTTCACTTTAGAGAGAAAAGTGTGTAAACACTTGAAAACATTTCATTTTAAAAGATATTAAGCAGCTGTTTCTCTTCAGAAATAACTAACACCCTTGAGAATTCTAACACACTTCATTTATGCTACAGGACAAAATGTGTCCTCCAATACCCTCAGCCTGTTATTTAAGCATGTTTGATTATAAACTGATACTTCTGCATATAAGACTGCCTTTTATAACATTCATTATACAAGAGCAGAATCTACTGGAAAGTGCTATGCTTCAGGATTTTATTAATTTGTTTATCACTAAGCAACAATTTTGTTTCAAATAACTTCCACTGAAATGGAATGAAGACTGTCCTCTCAAATCATAAATAGGAGCATTTTACAACTTAGTGCCTTTTAAAGCCTTATGCAGCTGGAAGGCATTGCTGAGATAGCTCTTCCCATATGGATGTCAAGGAAGGTGAAACAAATGTAACTGAAAATGTTAAAACTGCTCCACATTCCTCTGTGAAGGATGGCCAAGTTCTCTTTGGCAGAAAAACACCTTTTCTACTCAGTGGGAGAACAGTACACAGCTCAGCTGCAGTTGCTGATTCATAAGTGACTTCTTATGCCCTTTACTTTACAGTAAAAGTTCAAAAGAAGTCTGTCCACACTTTTGAGAACTCATTCTGTTGAGTACAGTCAACTTTGAAGCCTTTTCCTTGAAAAATCTAAGGCACTTTTGAAACCTACTTTTCTTTCACAGTCTCAAGTTTGAAGATATGCACTGTCTCCGTGTTACTGGATGCAGACAGAAACATGCCATCCATGCTGAAAGCCAATGAACAGATGCTCACACACCTAGGAAAAAAGAAAAAAAGAGAAGAAAAACAAGGAAGTCAAACTATTTGGCTTAGTTAAGAAGGTTTCTAAAGTCACCACTACTTCGCAAGTAAGAAAAAAATCCCTTCAATAATAAGCATTCTGAATTCTCTGATAATTTCTTGCAGCTATTCAAGCATAAGATTAATGATGTGCAGCTCTGATGTTTACCAGATATGGGATCAATTAGTAACATTCTGAACTCAGTCTTACCCTGTAAAAAGTACAGCAGAAGCACAGACTTATTGCTACCACAAACCACAACACCATTTCACAATGGCTATCAATGGCCACAGCATTAGAAGGATTTAAAAGAGAGCAGGAATATTAGATGTACTGCCTCCAATTTCCATAACAATACAATATATCCTACAAAAGGTGACCCACTTTAAACAAGTTCCCTCACCAATAAATTTTTAAAAGGCAAGAGGGAGTACAATTCTGACAGGATTGATTTGTAGAATAGCCAAGTCCAAAGGAATGAAATTGGAAAACATTCAAGCTGAAACTGTTATAAGCATACATGCAGGGATGAATGAAGATGAAAACAGGCAAAAAAATCAGGATGCCAGCTCAATTGCTGAACATACTGGAAGTCAACCATAAGGAATGGGTGTAGGATAATTAACCCAGCTGAACTTTACCTCTTCACTCCTCTTCGGAATTCAAAGAGTTTCTGTCCCTCTGGAATGGAAAACACTCTTATTACTGTCCCCTGCAAAGAAAAAAAATAAATAGATCATTTTTCATTTCAAGTTCATTTATTGTGCACTAGCTCTAGTGAGCAGAGTACAACTGGAAGCAGCAAACCACTTTGCTGTTAACTCATTGCTGTGATGCAGCCCAGATACTACATGAAGTATTTATGGAGCTTGTTTGTAGGATGTGTTTGAAGAGTACAGAAACAAGAGGTGGGAGCTACTAATGCAGAGAACAAGCTGTGCATCAAAACCAGCCCTTCTTATCATATTTGATCATGAAAACGAGCACACTAGACAAGTACCATGAGTGCAGTCACTTGGATGTCTTTGTGCCTTTATCAGATGCAATCAGTTATACCTTTATAGTCTGAGCTTATTACCCAAAGAGCAGAGGCTTCAGACTCTCTAATTTACACACATTACATGAACAATTTGTCATCACATGCCAAAGACTAGTGAGGTGCTTCTCTCCATTTGGATTTTAACTGTCTTGTTTTCATTAGGAAGACAGCATCAAAACAAGACAACTAATTTCTAATAAGTATCCTGCACTAAAGGGAGAAAAACTCAGAGGACTGCCCTAATTACAGCCAGATTAAAGTATTTTATTAAAATAACCTTATTATCCAACATGTCACAGCATGGAAATAGTGTCAAATATCAGTAACAGATCTTAACTTACATTTCCCGTTTTAACTGTAAGCCTTCGTTTCTGGCACTTGCACATGGAACTGTGCACACTTAAAATACTTAATGACAAATTTGATTTTTATCACTGTTGGCAAGGCAATCAAAAGCTCCCTTACCTTTTCTGAGGCTGTGGCAAGTTTAGTACCACTTGCATCAAATGCCAAAGCAGCCAAGGGACTATCATGAGCTGGGATCATATTGGCAGCTCTCTGCAGTGAATCAATAAAATAGAACCTTAGAACAGTACAGGTTAAAAGCTACATGTGACTGCATATTTAAGCAAATTCAAGGCAAAGTCTTACTTTCTGGACAGCAGCTTCAATTTTTTTTTCAGTAACTAAGTACATAAAATTATCACTGAGGCATATACAGAGTACAAGCAGCAGGAAGACAATTCAAATAGAAATTACTTGGTTCCACCCATTTGCCCAATTCTATTCAATCAAATCTAGTATTAGCACTTGTACTTTTCTTTGCTGACATTCTGTGAAGCAAGAGATGCTGCAAACTGTTGCACACAAACCTAAGTGTCCAATAATTCCTCTCTGAGCAAGTTATGTAATTTTCAAAACCTGCATCTTTAGAGGTGGAAACAGCATTCTTACCAGATTGATGGTGTCAAAGACTTGTACTTCTCCAATAGTTGCACTTCCTGGATAGGCCAGGTAGCAATTATCATTGTTTATTGATAAAGCACACAACCCTAGAAGGGATGCAGAAACAGGATTAGAAACAGGCAAATTCCAAGACTTAGGCAGTAAACCCTTCTGATTGTGTGCTTGAGTGTCACAAAAGTAACTCAAATTATCAACAGAAATAGAAACAAAGATGAGTAATCTCAGAGTCAACCTGCAATATATTCAACTATTTAGCATAAGTTTGTTTAATATAAAACAGAAAAGGAAGAATGCCAATAGAACTACAATAACTGATTAAACAGTAGAACTTTCCATGTCTGCCATGATTCCTAAAGCATTAACCTGACAAAGTCTTTAACTATACCAAGTTCTGTCAAAATCCAGTTTTTATCTCCCCTGTTTTTTTCTAACATTTTGACACATCCACTCCAGGAGACCAAAATGCTGGGAAGATGCAGTTTAGGGCAGAGTCTGCTTCTTGTTCTCAGCTGGATCAAACATGTAGGTTTTCAGACAACACTCACATTAGTTACTGCATTTGAAAGCAGAATTAACACCACAGTTCCCTGTAGGGAACCTCATACACTGACACAGAAAGCACTTTCCAGAGTTCTGCTGATTCTACCACCACATTTACCTGCAGGATTGGGAGGTGTCTCCCTGATTGTATGTAATACCTTCATGTCTCGTATGTTGTGTATATAAAGAGACTCTTCCAGACATACTATCAGCCTCTAGAAAAGGGAAAGAGGACAAAATGGTGACGTGGAAATGGAGTTCATATAGATTTATCAATCCTAAAAAAATTCTATCCCAAAATGCAGCAGGTACCTTCCAATAGAGGAGAGGTTGTATCCACCTGATGGGGAGAAGTAAGAGTCTGACAGAAGATACACAAGATCCAGCTCTTGACACAAACACTGCCCATGGTCACTTGAACTGACCACTGCACCCCACTTCCCTCAACCTCACCAGTGCAAACCCAAGACATTCCCATTACTAGTTTAAGCCAGCAAGCCAGAAACCTTCACTTAATTATTATTCTGTACCAATTTACATGTGGAAATAATGGAAATTACTTTCTGTTTTTGCTAAACAGAGAAAACAGACAAGAGTTTTTAACCATTCATAAAGCCTGTAACTTATCCATAATAAATTGTGAATGGTGTTTTTTTAAAAAACTCTTACTAAGTCCTTCATCATCTCATTTACTTTGTAAACTACATGTGGATGACTAACTAGACATTACTCATTTTACACTAACTGCCTGTGCCAGAAATCAAATTACCCACTCTTTCTCTCATGACTTTAAGCCGGAAACCCCTCCTCCTACACTCATTTTTTGGGGGCAAAGACAGACATTAAGATTTTCTCGTTCAGATGCCATTCTTTCTAGTTTGAATGAACTGGCTAAAGACAGAGAAGTGTGTATCTGCTGAAGAGCCCACTCATGGTTTAGTCATACAGCAAACTATGCTTCCAAGTACTTGAAAAATTCACCAGTTGCATGACGTTTTTTAGATTTTATTTTTTGAGAAGAATTCAGCAAACAGCACTTGCAACCATAACAATTTAATAGATAACTTTAAATTTTGGCCTGAAGAGAAAATGTCAGTTTTACATACTTTCAAATTTAGGATGAAAGGATGACTCACACTGGAATGGACCTCAGGAGGTCTCTAGTCCAATGTCCTACTCAAAGCATGGCCAGTTTACTCAGGGTGTTTCCCCAAGTAAATACATAAACACAGAACCAAAAATACTTAATCAAATACAAGTATTGAGATGCCAGGAGCCACACTTGGAAAAGTACTACTAAATTTCAAGTAGCAATTCTGTCACTAAAGGAAGGGACATCAGTCAGCAGTGGAAATGCCAGAATAAGATCCACAACCCCTTTCCCACACTTCCACCTAGGCAGAACCACTACTCACCTGTCTATTGAGTTTGACAGCCAAGATGGTGTTGGAGTAACTGTAGTTGCAAATCTCTGTCCCCTTCTTAAAGTGACAAACTTTCAGCTTGCGTGGAGCTTTAAGGCTAACTATGGCCACCAGACTACTGGAGAAGAGTCTCTCCACAATGCACACATCTTCTGTGTCAGCTGGGGAATCACAGGAACGAGGGAAAAATACAGAGGGACATTTCAGGGAAGAAGAATGATGCACATCAACAGGAAATACTGTCTAAGAAAATCATAGAATCAAAGATTCAGTCCATGTAAAAATACAGTTTAACACCACAAACATTCTGACACAACAGCTCAGAGTCAAAGTGGGACATGGGACAGGCTTTTAAAGCAGAAAACCTACACAGTGAATGCTGATTTCCAAAGATTTCCTCCCCCCTTCCCAAGGTGTTACACAAGGTTATGGTTCAGAACAGTGTCTACTCCCCATGCTCAGAATCCAACAGAAAAAAAAATCCCAAAGCTACAAAACCCAGAAAATTGTCAAATTCCAGAATTTTACAATCTTCTTTTATCTCTGCAGAAATCTAGGAAAGCAAATTTTTTGGGGGCTTTTTTTGTGCACGTGTTTGGGTTTTGTTTTTAAAGCTGTATTATGCTTGAAGCAGTTTCTGATGACCCAAACCCTTGGCATTTCCATTTACCTCTCCATGAAGAAATGTTACAGTACAAGACTGCTGCAGCCACCAATTAGCATTTCCACACATATCATCTTTTACCTGACAGGTCCTAAGAGCAATTTGTGCAGGAATCACTGATGCCCAGCATTCATGCAGAGCCATAAAACATCAGATTTGCCAAGTGTTTCTACTATGGGAGCACTGAAAGCAAAGGAGGAACACAAATCCCTGTGTGAGGAGACAGCAGGAGGGAGCAAAGTCCAGGATCCCTGGCAGAGAAGCACTTTCAGAGCATTTGATCACAGCATTGGGCCATGCTGGCAGGAGGCCAAGTCCCACCACCAGTTATCCTGACATCTGTGCCTCCCTCTCCATCCCATAAAGCTCCTCTCCAAAACCCCAGGAACACAGTGGACACAGTTTTCAGGGCAGTGAGGAGCTAGAGAGAGTTTTACCGTGCTCTGCAGCTCTTTCACAGCCACTGGCTACACCTGCCCTTTCATTACAGAACCCAATCAAGACAAGTGACTTGAGCACTTGGCCTTGATCCATCAGAACAAATTTTTCAGAAGTCAGCTTCTGGATTAGCTCAATGCTTAACACATTCCAAACCATAAAACTGCCAGTAAAAAAAAAACCAACAACAAAAAAAACAACCCAAAAGAGCTTGCTTCTGAAGGCTTCTGTTTTGGCCAAGAGAAACATTAAGTAATTAATTTGCACTGTTCTCATCAGCATTGACAGAAATTCCATGAAAAAATGTTCTGTTCAACATTCTCAGTATATGACACTGCCATCAGTTTGGGACACGTCTGCTTTCAAAGTACTTTTTCTGGGCAGTTATTTAAAGAAAATGAACAGAAAATATTTAATGTTCTACGTTTTTTTTGAGAGAAACAGCCTGCTTATGAAAAAGGAGTAGGCTTACACTCTGCATTTTCAGTACTCCATGCTACATAATTGACTTTTATCTACATCTTGTATTTAATACGGTACTTTTCCAGAGAAGACATAACAGCTCACAGAGGCTTTGAAAATTCAATTTTCTCATGCAACAGGGATAATGCATTTTAGTAATTACTTTGTTTTCAAGGAATTGTTCTCCATTTCTCTGATACTACACAAAACACATGAAAAAGAAATACAAAAATCTGCTTCAATAAATGTATGCAGAGACTTTGAAATGCAGAGGTCCGTGTTCCTTGAATCAGAGCAGTTACATTAAAGACTCTCAAATATTTTACAGGATGGGTTATCAGCTTTCCATCTAAGCCTGGAGTCCTTCAAAATGATGACAACCTTTTACAAGAGTCAGAATACCAGCACACAGAGACCCAAACCCCACAGTGTGCTCTGAGCTCCAGGGTGAGCACAGCTTCTTTCCCCATCCAGGGACAAGTGTTCAGACACAGCTTCTGGGATTTATCACCCTCCCAAGCTGGCAGGAGAACTGGCATTTCAGAAGAAGAACAGCAGCAGGGATTCATATGGAAAAAGTGCTGCCCTATGCTGCACTGATGGGAAGGGTGGGCAGCAGGGAAGGCACACAGGGAAGAGCACTATCAACAACTAAGCCACCAGACAGAAGAAAAAAATTTCAATAAGCAAAATGCCTCAAAGGTATTGATAATCCTTCAGTCTCACCATAAAAAGATTATAATACAGACAGTTACCTTTAGAAAAAGGCTTTGTGATGGGCATTTAATTAAATCCACTTTAAAAATACAGGATGCACCTCTGCTCCTTTGTCTTCCTTTAACAGGAAGAAGAGATAAAATCTCTTCACAGCTGCCAAGTAATTTTATGCTTCCCAACAGCAACTATTCAAGAGGGTACCAGGCTATACTGCCCATCCTGCTGACCTGAATTAATAATATGTTTAGCAGCACTAAAGCCCTATAGCAATGCTGTTACTCAGGTTTGTTTTTTTTTTCTATTAGGATTATCTCCTTTACACTACACAATTGAGCATTGCCAGAAACTCAGATTCAAAACAGAGTAAGAACAAAAAGAACTGCAAAACAAATTAAGTATCAGCAGCGAGGGGAGAACAAGCAAACACATAACAAGATTAGTTTCATAAACACAAGCATGTAGCATCACAGACAAGAGCTGGTTAGAACCAGCTAGATTATGATCAGCTGTGCCTTTATTCCATTTTTAATCCAAGAACATGAAGCATGTTAGAAGCATTTATTAAGCCTTAAAGCACCCTCCAATCTAATGCTTGTTTTTACAGCGGGATCAACTGCACAGGGAGTCAGGAGATTTGCAGTCAGAGGAGAAATCAGTGATGGGAGCAGCTGAATCTCCCATCTCTTTTTGTATTCCTCTCAAACACAAGACAGCTGAGGCATATTCTGCAGTTTAGTTTAAACACCTACACAAGAGTTGGCAGATCAATCTTCCAGAAGAGAAGGAGGGGTCCTTAGCAGGGCTCACTCAACACAAGAAGTCTTTAGACCCACTTAAATTAAACTGGAAAGTGGGAGGCACCGTATTTGAGAGGCCTCAAGACACCTTTCCTTGAGGAAAGGAGGTACCCAATGCACAGGAAGCCCTCCACCCTCATATCAAGTTTTAACAGGCATGGTTTGCAAGTCCAAGACTGAAAATTGGTTGACTCACACAAAGAAAATGAAGGCCTCTTGATATTTTGATCTGCTTTGAGCCAAGACTGCCTGGCTTCCACAGGCCAAGCCATCAGATTATTTTGTAGTGAGAGGACAAAGAGTAATGGGTTCAAATTCATAGAGGGGAAATTCAGTACATGGAAAAAATTCTTCCCTGTGAGGGTGGGCAGGCCCTAGCACAGGCTGCTCAGAGAAGCTGTGGCTGCCCCTGGATCCCTGGAAGTGTCCAAGGCCAGGTTGGACGGGGCTTGGAGCAACCTGGGATAGGGAAACTGGATGATCTTTAAGGTTGTTTCCAACACAAAACATTCTACTGAATGTTACCTCATAATCTGTGCTCAGCTTTCACAGACTTAACACTCAGAAAAGTTAAAATGTCCAAGAGCTTAAGTCAATACAAGCATCCCAGAACAGTCTGAAGACAAGACTGGAATCAGCAGGTCAAAATTCCAATTCCAGCTGCTTTTATCAGGTTATTGCAAGATGTTCAACAGGGCACTTTATCCAATCTGTACTTTTTCTCTCAAGGACTACCCAGTGCAGCCGACCTCACAGGATATTTTTCAGTGTCTCGTGTAACAGGGAATCATCTCCACCATCTCCTGGGGTGATATGAGGCCAGATACTGTAAGTGCCTGACATACTGCAGAGGTCAGGTACATAAACTCCACAGCAGAAAATGGAATCCAAGCCACTTATTAACCAGTAAAACCAGACCATGACTCAAATAGGAAGATGTAGCTACAACACTATTTAACCCAACCACAGGTGCCTAATTTGAACCTCACAATTACTTCTCTCCGTTGACTGTGTACAGAAGCCGGCTGTCATCCCAGGTAATGGGTGATCTGAGTCACACCCCATTTCCAAACTTCACATGCCACAGGGTCAGGTCACTTTGGGAATGGAGTCTGAGGACAACTCTGTCATGGGATCCCACTATAAATGCTGACATCACAGCAATTGGTACCACCTGCTCACATGGAGTTTACAAGAAAGCAAGGATACTCATGCATAGCATTCATAGCTGACTTATTAGCATCTCAAAAAAGGGAAGTCTATGAACTGCTGGCAGAACAGGGGATACCACTTCTCCCACAGGCTTCCCTCCATTTCACCTCAGATCCTACTCAACTGTGATCATTATAGAAAAGTTATGGGAATCTGAGTTATTCACCCTTTTGGATGAGCAAGCCATCATGCTAAAGCATCATTTTCTAATAGAAAATATTAGGATTAAAAATATAACTAAGGCTTTGTTTTCTTATTTGATAAAGGTGTATTAGTGCTTCCATGCCCCAACAACCAGTATAAAGACCCAAAATACATTCTCTCACATGAGTAAATTATTATTTTATGCCCAGCTATGTAACCTGGCTGGACATAAAATTAGAAAAGCAGAGCTCTCATAGCTCATAGTACCAAATGTCATATCATACCAGCTAAATTTAAATACAGAACATTGTTTCGTAGTTTTACCCTGCCTGCAATTACTGTTTTGTATTTATGTGGTATTTACACTTCAGGTTCCTTTTATGCCAATATCAAACAACCTGTGAAAAAGTGAAACATTTCTTATTCTTCTCACATTAAGCCAACTGAGGAGACTAAAAAAAATAAGAAAAGAAAAAAAAAATACTCACTGCATTCATAGATCTGCTCTAATTTGTCCACAGAAGAAAGGGAGAAGAATTTGTAGCCTGATTTACTGCCAACTGCAAGGGATCTGCAAAAGAAACATGCCAGTCAGGAACATGAACTCCATCAGCTGTGATTACCCTTGGACAGATTCTTACCCACTTCTAAACCTCCAGCTGGGTTAGCTCAGTAAAGAAAGTGATAAAAAGTTTGTCCAAAAAAGCCATAACAGACACAGACAGCTACCTCAATTTTGATTAGACCAAACAGCTTCAGAATTACAGAATTGGGGTGTGGAATTCTGCTTCATGTTTATGAAATAAGAGCTCAGAGCCTAAAGTAAACCTACTGCCCAATTCTCACCGGTGATTTCTTCACACAGGCTAAAAGCTTTAGTGTGGAGGGAAGATGATGACTTGAATAATGTAATGCAAACCAATTACATCATTGCCTCATCATTAGAGGTGACCTCCAAGACCTTTTAAACTGGGCCGTCTGGGGATTTTTGTTCTTTACAGTGTAACCGTCCCCGAGCATCCCAAAAGAGTTTTCATATTAAAAAAAAAAAGTAATTAAAGACTGCCAACTCTAATTTTCTCTGGCTTTACATGATGATGTTCTAGCACCTCCATTGTTAGGTCTCAGCCTTACAAATACTCATACTGAATCTTTGATCAGAGGCACCCTCTAAAAAGTGCCAGTCACTGATATTAAACAGATTGAACAATAGCAGAACATTAAAAAAACTGACTAAAAATCCTTCTTTCCTCCATTACTCAATTTTCACACTTAGCTCACAGACCATTTAATTGCTTTTCCAGCCAGAGTCAAAGGCAGGTCTTAAATTTTAAGCTAGAAAAACCTTTAGCCTGTCTTGCAGGTCTTTACACA
The DNA here is from genome assembly GCF_030490865.1 of Poecile atricapillus. Classification (NCBI taxonomy): domain Eukaryota; kingdom Metazoa; phylum Chordata; class Aves; order Passeriformes; family Paridae; genus Poecile; species Poecile atricapillus. The sequence continues at coordinate 13,656,354 of NC_081262.1, read as the reverse complement.
TCAAGGCAGCGGACAATGGCTCATTCTTGCTTCCCCTCCCCATTTGGAGGACAAGTTTATGCCACAGATAAAGAAAATTAACAGTAAAATTTTTACAGAAGTGCATTACTATGCTTATAGTTCATATATTTCTTACTGCCAAGAGACATGGAGGAAAATTCCAATAAAATACATTTCGATACCCTAAATTGTGGCAAATCATTCAACACAGGGCTGCAATCCAACCCTGCCAGTCAGCCTGCCAAAAATGCCTTTCTGAACTCAGCAGGATGATTCTCTACAGCTCAGATGCACTAACAATTAATGCTGCATTTGGAATACAATGAAGATTCCTAGATTTCATGTTCTTTCTGTATTTTCCACTCGTGGCTCCAAAGTGAGTCTTTTTTAAGTTTCAGCATACCCAGAAGATTAAAAATTCTTCCTCATATCGTTCACCTTCTAAAATTAAGCTATAAAATCAACTTCTGTAGGATGGTATGACCTTCTCTTCTACAAGAAAATACAACTGGCACAATCTGGTTAGGAAATTACGTTTGAGAAGGTTTAAACCTTCAAATTAAAATATGAACCATGCAAGCAAGAGATTCAATTCCACAGATTCAATAACCAAGATATTAAAAAAGCATATTAGGCTTAAAGATAGAGAAGCGATCATAAAACAAAATTTTGTTGTCGCTTCTCTAAGTCACCCTAGAAATACTGAATTTAATTTTCCTCCAGACAAAATCAGTATGTTCAGCAGTCTCCATTTGATTAACCACCAAAGATACTTCAGTGGTTTTCTCAACTACTTTTGTACAACTCAACAAAAACTCACATTATGTGAAAAATACCCCAAAACTCTAATTTGGTAAAACAAAGCAATGAGTCAGCTTTCCTTATATCATCTACTGCTTTCCTCAAAAGAAAGTTTAACAAAGAATGATATCAAAACTGTCACTTTGCAAAGGTAAACAAGCACTCTGCAGAATTAAAAATAAATGGAGTCACAAGACTCCTTGCAATATAAATGATCCACAAAAGACCCAGGATGATTCCCTCACAGAGAATCCCACACAGCAGCTATTTGTATTACTAGGCAGAACTGATTCCTGAATTGTACTTACTGCTTTAAATTCAAAATACTGCTGAATCACTGTTTTACCTACAGCATCACTGAAAGCAGTAAGGAAGCCCATTTTTCTTGTCCTACAAGGATATCTCATTCAAATGAGCTGTAGACAATGGCAAACAAGAATTGTGTACATGATAAAAATCATCAGACTGAGTAGAACCCAAAATGCAGAAGCACAGAATGGACCTCTCCATCCATGACAACTGCTTTTTGTTATTTATTTCAGGATCGAGGTGATGAAGTCAAATTATTTGTTTACATAGAGCAGTTCAAGTTTTTAAACCCATTTCAGTGTACAAGTGTAACTGGAAAATAACCCCTTCTTCTTCTGGAACAGCAGTCTTGCTTTTGGAGGGGTTTTTTTGTTGGTTTGGTAATGTACTCTTAAATTACTTCTTATGAAACTACTGGAAAAAGGCTTTTTATATGTAATAAGAACCCACTAGGCTGAATTATACCAGCATAATCACAGTGATTTAAATCTCCCATCTTCCCCTGCACTGATATTACACTTAAGCCCTTAAGACACCCCACAGCCAGCTAAATGGCCAAATCCACAAAACAAGGACCTAGCCAAAATTACCTCACCTCTGAAAAAATGTGCAAGCATATGGGGAAGAAATATGATCAATAAGCCATTCAGCTCTTGCTCAGATAGACAGAGGCCAACAAGAAGCTGCTGTGGTTTATCAGAAACTCCTTTTACAGCATGTTATGCTTTATGATCACTGATTTTCAGAAGCTGATGAGAGACTGAAATTGAAAATAAAATTAATATTCTCTAAAACAGCCTTTTTTTCTTCTAACATTATGCTATACACATGTGGGTTTTTAGCTCTATTATGTGTGGCCTCTATTACACACTTTAGACCGTAGACGCTGAGCTATTTCATCATTAAGGTTGTCTCCTCAGTACAAAATTATCAATATAGCCATGATTTATGGAACTGTGTTTATCCACTTTTTGCAGAGATAATGCTGCTGACTGATCCAAGACTACATAAATCTTGATAGTACTTTCAAGAGTGACTACCATAAATAATTAAAACTATCCTCATCAAGCAAACAGTGCTGGGAGATTTCACACAGTCATTGGAAGATGCTGACTCTCACTCTAAGTGCACTCCCCTAAAGTGGCAAATCAGCTGCTTTAATCTCTCTGGCTCTTTAGGAACAAGTTTTTTCAGCTGGGTTAGAATCCTAAGCTTTTCTTTTGTTTCTTTAATATACATATAGAAGGAAAAAAACCAGTTTTTCCCTTTCCATATCACAGAGGACCTTAACTACTAATCAGAAATATTCTACATTAATCAGAAAGTTCCTAACAAGGACAGCTCTCTCAAAGATTAAATCAATTGCAGCTGCAGCATAAACATGACTCTAAAAGTCATTACTACTTTAAATAACTGGTTAATTAAGCCTACTTTCATTATGATACAGTCTCATTATACTAATGTTCCATCTCATTTCAAAACCAATGTAAATTTCCACAGACAAAGCATTCTGGCTTATGATGAAGAGGGGAAAAATAATAATGATAATAATAATAATAACAACAATAATAATAAAAGAAAAATCAATGAAGACATAAGAATTGCAAAGGAATTACTAAGGAAATGTATCTTGCTTTATTTCCCCCTCCAAAATACCTGCTGTAACATCTCATGGACATCTCTTAATATCAAAGGTCATTATTTTGGAAAAGAGATACAGAACTTCATACATTCAATGTTTTTGTCAGCAACATTCTGACAACCCACAGGAGATTTTCTCATTATTCCTGCATTAAAAGAAAACCCACAAACGTAAATCTGCTACAGCAAAAGGAGACCATGCCTGCTCATCACTTAACATGCAGGCTGGGACAACAGAAAGTCCATAATCCAAGTAAATATCACTATTCTTGGGCCAAATCCCCATCCAAGTGGTCACACAGTGAGGAATGGCTCCTCTGACCAGCCCCCCTCAGCTGCTGTGCCCTCTGCAACAACAGCAAGAAACACAACATACGGTTGTCTCTCTCAGCTATCCTCCCTGAGTGTAGGAGCTACGTGAACGCTCTGTCCTTCCTTTTTTTGGTCTGTGTTTAGCTTTAAGGTCTCCTTGGAATAGAGAGCTCTCCTGTCCTCAAGGATCACGGGTGAAGGACACCTGAACCTAGGAGAAACAAAGGCAGAGGAGTGAATGCTCAGCACCTAACCCTTGTTCCTCCCACCACAAGCAGTTTACTACAGAGATCCAAACATCACAGAATAAGGGAATGAGAATATAACTTCTGGGACACAAAGCATGCCAGATGCATATAGAGACAGCAGCATTTGCTCACAACGTAGAATTAAATTGATTTATTTGGGAAATAAAGGGCAGAATTAAATTGGAAAGAAGAAACATACAGCCTGATACCTATAACGTGTGACTCCACACATAAATGAAAACAGAGCCTGAAGAAATCCTGGCCAATAAGGCACACACCAGTGTTTTCCTTAGAAGTCCAAACACAAGGTTTCCTCTTCCCCTTTCATCAGGAGTCTGTTTTCAAAACTGCAGTGACTACTTTGTTTCCAAACGGTGTCACACAATTACTTATTTTAAAAAAAGATGACTAAAACTTCTCTAGTCTGCCCACTGGTGTTATTTCACAAGCAGGCTGTTTGGTGGGGTTATATTTTGTGGGTGGGGGGAAGTGGGTGCATATTTGTAAATTGAATCCAAACACCGTTTGTAAGTACTTCCAAAGAACACTTGTGCAACAGTTTAAATATTGAAAATTTTACCTCTAATATAGATACATATAAGCTCTGAGATCTTGAAGTCATGCTTTGCTTGAAAGTCAAACTTCTAAACCATTAGCATTTCCCTTATGAGATTCAAGGCTTCTAAGAGTTTGTGAGGTGTTTAATTTTTCATAAATGTATCTGTGCTCAGTTTTAGCAGTTCTCCCAGAAGTAACACAAACTGCACTCGGGTTTTTCTTCCCAAGTACCATTGTTAAAGATTTACAGCTGCAAAACCTACCTAGCACTGAGGCCACCCACAAGTTTCCACTGCCTGGTTTTGCTGGGACACCCGAATTCCGATCGGTTGCTCCACTTTGATCTGCAAGCTGGAGCTTCTGCCTCTCAATCAGGGAATGCCAGTCATGCCAAGTTGTGCAATGATTGATTCACTGGGGAAAAGGGCTAGGTCCAAAACAAGCACACTAACATCTTCTGAAAATACCCTTCTCTGTGTTTTTACTTAATGAAAACATTGTATCAAAGAGAAGCCACAAACCAACCGCTTCTGCTGCGTTATAGGTGAAGTGTTTTCAGGCAGAGTTCCAGTCCCAGCCAGTAATTCAAAACTCTCATGTAAATAAAGCTTAGGGCAATGTGGGATAAACAGGCAAGACAACACTTGCAATAATGCAGATACTATTCCAAGAGACAATGTCACTACACACAGCATCCACGAATGAATATTAGCCAAGTCTGGGAAAACCAAGCGACTAAAAGCAGGATAGAGGATATCTGCTTCAGTCGCCAGGGATTGCAACAACTGGGAAAAGCAACTTCTATGATGACAACATTCTTCTACCAGCAATCCAATTTCCCAAGACTGAGAGCCACCATGAAGCTCATCTTCCTACAGCAGAGAGTAAATAATTACCAAATCTTCAAAAAACCAAAGAAAAGTTAGCTTGATGCTTATTTTCAGCAGTAACAAGCCCCATCTTTTCCCAACACAAGGAGATTACTCTTGCAGGTAAGCAAGACAGTTAAGCCTGAGTGGAACTGGCACCTTGTTAGGGTGAAGGTAAAAGCTTTAAATGTAGTAATAACAATGAGCCCATGTCATTTATTTTCCAGTTTTGTCTGTCAGCAATTTTTCTAATTACTGAAGCACCTTAAAGCATGATGTGAGCTCTACTGACTGGGCAGACATAAACAAAGCTTCTCTTTCATATACTGCCTGAAAGAATATACATTTGTTTACCTTGCCTGTCTGGAGAAGGGCTCCAGTTACCTGTAAAAGTTGAAAACAGGTGAGCTTTCTGAGGCCCAGCATGGGAAAGTACAAGTCATTCCTAATAAGTTCTTTTCAGCTCTTCTCACCTGGTAAACTGTGATCTCCTAGATCTATAGAATAGTATACTATAAACCCAGAGAGCTGCTTTCTTGTTTCTCTGCTCAAACAAGAAACTAGGAGAGATCATGGGTGGGAAACAGAAAAAAAAAAATAAATTAAATAAACTTCTGTTTAAAGAATGTACATAACCACTAAATTCTACTCAGTTTAGGAACTTGAATGCAACTTGGTTGTTTGGGCCACTTACCACATCAGACAAGTGTTTCACTGAGAAGCTGCTCACAAAGGCATCTGCAAGACTGGTTTTATACTTACTACTTTGTTGGGGGAGTTTTATTTATGACACTGTAAGAAGAGACTGTTCCACATCATCAACCACCTCATTTATCTCAAATTAAGTGGCCTTTTAAATTAATCTCAGAATTTTCAGATGAAAGTATGAAAATTAGCTTTTTTATATTTCTGTAATTTCTAAATCAGACATCTGAATTCACAAATATTCAAAAATGACACAAAAGACCTAGTAACCCAACACTTGGAATTGCAAAGGTCTATGGGCAAGGTCTGCCTCATATAAAAGATATATCACCAAAATTCTCATCAGCTAATCTTAAGGTGATTTATATATCAATCATATTTAAAAAAATAATAACTTATTGACAAAATGTATATTAGAATACAAAAAACCAACTCCAAACCAGCTATCAAAGAACATTTCTTTGTTATTCACAAAAATGAAATGGGAAAAGTAGTGCAGTAGCACACCCAACTGAGGAATGAAATCATTAGCCAGGTGACCCTTTTCTCTCCCTATAAACTCAAAGTTATAAAGGACTCACCTCTGCACTCCTTAAAGAAAGATTTCAAGGTGCACAAGCCAAAACCCACCTAGATAAGTTTAGGTTGTATTTGGTTTCTTTTTATTTCTGTCTTGGTTTTGTTCTAAAGTCAACCTGCAACTCTTTCTCAAATTAAGTGGGGTTTTTTGGTCACAACTCAGTGATCTCTAGATACACAAAGGTCTCCACAAAGCTAAGGTGCAACTGAAAATGCAGAGGTGCCACACTGGAGAACAGAGCTGAACTTCAAAAACTTATATAATGACCTTTATAAACTGCAGAAGAAAGAGGTGACAAATCCCCTAGTTATTATGACTTGCTGCTTGTTTTTTTTTTCCAGTAATATGTAAAAAATGAATGGTAGCTGGGCAAAACTTGGACATGTTTTATATGGACAGAGAGAGTGAGCTCTATATGGCACCCACTGAAAAAATGTGAAAAGTAGTTGCAAAAGTCTCTGGCTTGAATCAATATATGGATAATAATTTACTCACAAATACACAGAGCACTACTGCTCCCTGCCACCATTTACCACAACTTATTTACCATCACATTCTCTTGTCCCAAACCTATCCAGCTCCAATTGCTCATCTCTTCACCCCCAACAAAACCTACAAGAGCAAACAGAGTCTCTCCTGCTGTGATGTAACTGCTTGGCACTCACCAGAAATAACCTTCTCACCTTCACAACTCCCATATGTTACAGGACGTGCTGAGGACAGGCACAGATCTCCCTCGTGAGGGCAAGATATTGTTGCTTGCAAAAAGAACAGGTTGTTAAAAAAACAAACCCTCCACCACACACGTGGGCTACACTTTGTGATGCCAATCTGAGATCATTTCCTCTTACTCACTTCCTAAAGCAAAACTCCTTTCTCGAGTACAAGTTCTTTCAGTTCTTACTCCCCAGTTTCATCTCTCAGGATTTAAGACTGTCAAATCCTTCTTTAAATGATCCTCAGTGCTCCAATCTCAACTAATAGGGGGTTCCTAAATTAAAAATATTGCTTTATAATACCTCATATAAAAACTAATATGCACTAATTGATCTAAATATGCTGCAATGATTAAGTAATTTGCGAGACGTGCAGCTTGAACCATCCAAAGCCCAAGGAAGTGCAGTTTCAGGGATCAGGGAAAGGCCTCTTTTCAAAATCAAAACCAAAAGTAGCTTGGGCTCATAAAATACCTTCAAGCCAAAGTCTCAGTGCTTCAACACAGCAGGTCACAATAAAATAACTGTATGAAAAGACAGCTGTGAGGAACTTTTAGATGAAGTCTTGGCACGTCCTGGAAGACTTGGGGCTTCATGTCAGGCCCTCCCAGGGCTGAACACCAGCAAGGAGCAGCAGGAGCCCTCCTTCCGTCGCCTTCCCCACGGAACAGCGATCGATGCCCCCGGAGCCGGAGCAGCAGCTCCCGCAGGGCAGCGAGCCGGGGCAGGGAGAGGGCACCACGCTGCCACAAGCCCAGAGCTGCGCGTCCCGGCGGGAGGAGCGGCCTGGCTCCGCGGCTCCACAGTGAAGCCGGAGGGCACAGGGAGGCCGTTCCCAGCCCTCCTCCCTGCGGGGTCCCCGGCCCCGCTCCAGCCCCGAGGCCCCGGGAAGGGGCGGCTCCAGCGCCGCTCCCCGCCATGGGAAGGGGCGGCACCGGGGAGACCCCACCACGCCCCCCCCCCATCCCGCGGCCAGGCCTGCTCGGGGCCCCCCCAAGCCGCTGCCCCCTCCCCGGCCCGGGCCCCCTCATCCCGCCCCCCTCAGCCCCCCTTACGTGTTGTCCTGGTTGAAGTTGGCGAAGAGCAGATGGCCGCTGCCGGCGTCACCGCTCTGCCCGGCCAAGTTCATGGCGGGATGGCCCTCGCCACCCCCGTCCGGCGGGGGGAGGACGAGGAAACACCTCCAGAAGGCTGCACCCCTCAGCCGCGGCCGCCCCGGTCCCGCCGCATCCCCGCCGGGCCCTTGTTTACACGGCGGGCGGCGGAGCGGCCCCCGCGCCTGCGCCCTCCGGCCCCTCCCGGCCGCCGTACAGCCACGGCGCCTGCGCACGCGCGGCGGGGCTGAGCGGGACGTGTTCGGAAGCTAAGCAGGCTCCGCCGCGGCCGGCGGTGGATGGGAGACCCGGAGCGCTGCCGGTGATCCCGGCTCGGCGCGTCCCCGCTGTCCCCAGGCTGAGCGCGGCCACCACGGTCCTGTCACGGTGGCCCGGCGGTCACACCCCCGCTGTTCCCGCCTCCCGTGCCTCTGCAGTTCCCCTTCGTGCCACGGGATGTCCCCGAGGCTCAGCGGATGAGCGTGCGGGGGCTCCGGATTTGGGAATAAAGGGGAAAAAAAAAGTTGGGGCTGTTCAGCCTGGAGAAGAGAAAATTGCGTGGAGAGCTCACAGCAGGTTGCAGTGTCTGAAGGGGTTCTTGGTCAGGGTTTGAAGGAATAGGATAAGGAGTAATGGATTCACATTCAAGGGGGAAATAGATACACAGAGGGAATTCTTTACTGTGGTGGGGGTGAGGCACTGGAACAGGTTGCAGATGTTCCCCCAACCCTGGCAGTGTCCAAAGCCATTGAGCATCCTGGTCTAGTGGATAACAAAAAATTGCAGGGGAAAAAAAAACCCAACAAACCAAAACCAAATCAAACAAACAAAAATCGAAACAAAAAAACCCACCCACCTGGAACTGAGAAAGCGATTACTGGAAACAGGATCAAAATCAAGGGATTAGTATGGAAAAGGATATTATAAATGCATATCATATTCTTGGCTTTTTGCAAGTATTATAATGAATATTATATGCATAAGATTAGAAAATTTAGCTGTAATAATATAGTCTTCTTTATTTCTGTTATTAATGAAACTTAGAAATAGTGGTATAATACATGTATGTTAAGCTATGACACAGCATTAAAACAAAAACTACTTTTGTTTGTGTAACCCAAAGACTGAAAAATATAGCTGGAGATCTTTTTTGCTTTTGTAAACTGTCTTATCCAGATAAAGACAGCAGTGACCAGAACTCTGGGGGGAGGAATTTATTGCATTTCTGGTATCAGGGAATGTAAATCTCGGTGGTGCCAAGAAGATTGATCTATTGGGAAGGGGACAAGAGAAAACTAAACAGAAGAACACCGAAGATCCTAAGAAGAATGTATGAATATGTATGAGAATTTATGGATATGTAGTAGGATTCTGTTTTTAAGGGACAATCCTTTGTTAGTAAGGTGTGCTCTCTTGGCTGAATGCAGACAGCCGGCTGTATCTGTATACTTTATTTTTTTCTCCTAATTGTTTTTTTTATTAAAATTTTAAATTCTATAAAAATTATGTGAACCTCGTTTTTCACAAGGGCAAATCTCACAAGTACAAGCCACCAGGTGTTGGGTTTGTGCCTCTGGGGCCAGCTGGTCCCATGAGTGATGCTCATGGAGCAGTGTGGAGTGATGGAGCCTCCTCCTCACCAGCCTGCGAGGCAAAAGGACCTCCAGATGCTGGCACGGAGATCCCTCCAAATGCCTTAAACCCAAGTGGCCGTGCCTCAGCTCCCTGCTACCCTGTAACCACCCTGCCACGTCCACCAGAGCCAGTCCTGTCCCCCACCCTGTGCCCCACAGTCACCTCTGCCTCCACTACACCTGCCACCAGCACATCCACGTGTCCTGTAGCTCTCTCTACCCATCTAAAGCTTCTTTTCTCCCGGGGAGACTTTCCCTGCTGATGGCAGATTTTAGTCTCATATTGTCTCTTTTTATACCTGTTGGATCTGGCAGTTTCACATGCAGGAAGCTGAGATTTCCCTGTGGAAATGGGATGACAGCATGTGCTGCCAGGAGAGCCCAACGCTGCCATCTCTGTAAAGGTGTGGATGCTCCCACTGTTCACTGCTGGCATCCCCTCCCTCAGGGAAGATGCACAGAGGTGTCTGCAGCTGTGGGAATCCTGCAGAGAATCACAGAATATCCTGAGATGGAACACACACACACAAGGATCAGAGTCCTGGCCCTGCACAGAGACCCCAACAATCCCACCCTGTGCCTGAGAGCATTGTCCAAACGCTCCTGGAGCTCTGGCAGCCTTGGAGCTGTGACCATTCCCTGGGGAGCCTGGGCAGTGCCCAACCACCCCCTGGAGGAAGAATTTTTTCCTAATATCCAAACGAAACTTCCTCAGACAGCTCCAGCTGTTCCCTCGGGTCCTGTCACTGGTCAGCAGTGAGAATAGATCAGAATGAAGGAAGAAAACATCCCTGGGCTTCATGAGCCATTCCTCATCTAAAGGAAAACTCTGCAAACCCCCTCTGTTTTGGTGACATTAAAAAAACCCTACTGTATTCACGGTACCCAAGAATACTGGAATTTCTCCTTAACACCCTTACAGTTACTCAGATCTTTGCAAGGTGGAGAGTGCACCAGGGATGGGAGAGGAAAGAAAAACAAGGTGGGCTCCTGGGCAGAGTACATGAGGAGAGCTGCTGTGCAGGGAGGGGACACATCCCAGTGGGGTTCAGGTGGTGTGAGCGTGGACATCTCCACACCCCACCTTGGAGCAGCCCCTGGCTGCCTGTGATTCTCCGTCTGCCAGGTTTGGAGGTGTTGCTGGGGCTGGAGCCATTCCCCAGCACGATGCTCCAGGCTTTGGTTGCCATAACAACTGGATTCAGGCTTCAAAAATAGTAACTTATTTTTCATTCAATTTGCCTTTTGCCCTCTGAGATGGATCTATTTTGGGATGGATGGTTTGCTTCAGGTGTCCCTTGCCAGCACTCTTGGCTGTGGCCTGGGGGCTTTGGGAATGGGGGCTGTTTTGTAAAATGTGATTTGTCGTCCTTTCTTCTTCCTCTCCTCTTCAGGCCCAGGGAACAGGTACAGCAGGGCACAAGAATCATGACATGGGCTCTGACAGAGCCCATCGTCTGGAGAAGGAATATGAAATAAAATCTTCCCAGCTAAGTGGCAGAGCGTGGGAGAGGTTTTCAGAGATGATCTCACTCTGCATCTTAGCTTGGACCTGCCACTCTCAGCCAGGGCTTGGCTGTCCCAGATACCCTACTGAAGATGGGGTTTATTTTGTTGCCACCAGCCTGGTCCCCGTTGGTGTCCTCCATCCACAATGGGAATTGTGCAGGAAGGCTGAACCTGGGGTGCTTCTTGTGTGCCCTGGAGACACCCCACAGTGCAGCTGCACCTGCAGCATCCCCTGAGGAACTGAGCTGCTTTTTGGAAGGGGTTGGAGAAAGTGCCAGGATTAATTCATGCCTTGAATTCCTTCCTTTTTTGTCTGCTTTGGCTTTTGGAAGACGTACGTGTGCTCGATTTCCCATGGAAACGGCTGTACGAGCACAACCCTTCCCGTCAAGATGTCCTCAGCTGTTCCACCTTCAGCATCACCACGGCTTCAGCAAGGAGAGGTGGTGTTGGGGTGAGCAAGACTCTGCTCCTCCGGTTGTTGCCCACCTCTCCTTTCTTGTCCCTCGGCTGCTGGCCTGAGGGTGCCTGCAGCCCCTGGCACAGCAAGGGCAAGGATGATGCCCATCTGTCCCCAGACAAGCCCCCACCACCTCTTGTGTCCCTTCTCTGAGCTGCCCAATCTCAGATGCACCTCGGGATGTCACCTCCTGTGGGACCCTACCTGAGGGATGTACAGGAGGGAGAGGTGCAGGCTTTAGGGTGGAGATGGGCTGATTTTGGGGTCCTTAATCCTTGCCTTGCTGTCGTGCTGCTTTACCCCCCTTCTCCTGAGCCAAGAGGGATGCTGGGGTGCTGGAGTTGTGCCCCCATCCAGTGGCACCACTCAGCGATGGGGCTGAGACAGAGCCACCCACCCGAGCTGGGGCCCCTGGAAAAGAATAGGGGAAAAAAAAAATCATTAAAGCCAAATAAATATAAGCAAAGCCAAACAAACCAGCTCCTTGGGGATAGCGCTGCCCGGGGTGGGCGGAGATGCTCCGAGGACCCTCGGGGGGACCCTGTGGTGGGCAGTGGGGCCGTGGGGAGCAGGTGGGTACCAGGGGAAGCGGGCCGACTGCCGGCACTCGGCGCTCTCCCCCTCCCCGATGCTTTAATCACATTTTCAATTCAAATCTGCTGCTATTTGATCCCCCGGGGGTGGCAGCGGGGAGGGTGGGGGATATTTTTAGCTGTGCTTAAAGCTGCCGGGGGGCGGAGGGAGATCGCGCAGGTTGCTGTGGCCGGCAAGAGTTGGAAGGGATTCCCCCCGTACCCCCCTTTCTTTTTTTCCTCCTTCTCTTCCTCCTCCTCCTCCTCCTCGTTGCACATCTGAGGGCGGCAGCGGGGCTGGCTCCCCTCTCCCGGAGGTCGCCTTTGTTTTCCCGGTGTCGCTTCTCCCGAGCAGCCGAGGGGGCGGGAGGGGGCCGGGGCCGGGCTGGGCTGTGCCCGGCTGGGCTGGACCGCCTGCCCTTTCTCCTCCTCGCCCGCCGGAGCTCGCCGAGTTGCTGCCGCTCCCCCGGGCGGCGTTTTCCCCCCGCCCCGGGGCTGAGCAGCCGCCGCCCCCCGGGACCCCCATGGCACCGCCGCGATGTTCGTGTCCCGGCTCCTGGATTTCCAGAAGACGCGCTACGCCAGGTAAACCCGTCCGTGCGGCCGTCCCCGACCCCCGGGGCTCACCGAGCCCCCGGACAGCCCCAAACCCTCCCCGGGCTCGGCTCCGCTGGGATGGAGCCCGAAAGGATCTTCGAAAGCTGCTGAGCGCCTCAAAGCACAGGGCAAGTGCGGGCTGGGCTTTCGGCTACCTGCTTTCCTGCATCCCTAAAGGATTCTCAGCATCCTTGGGAGCCTTTCGCTGCTTTTCGCTGGGTCTAACTTCACTGCCGCTCTCCCGCTGCCGGGGGAGCAGGATCCTGCCTTCCCGAGGGAACAGACCCTGGCGCTGGCTCCGAACCCCCCTTGGAGGGATCATTGAGCTCCGGGGTCCCGCTGCAGGCAGGTGAAACCCCCTCGGGGTGGCTCTCCCAGCCCGGACCCGCAGGCTCAACAGGGCTCCCATGGGATGCACCGGTGCTGGATCCTTCTCTCCCCTCCATGAAATCCCCAGGGAGGTTTCCCAGCAGCAGCTAGGACTTGTTTTAACAGCTCAGGTGTAGCAGGAAACCTCGCGGCGTTACCTGTGCAGGGGGAAACCTGAGGATTGCTGAGCACAGGTCAGAGGGCACTTGGCCACACGCGCTGCTGCGGGATCAGATGTGGCCTTTAGCAGGGAGCTGGCAGGTGACACGGGGACAGCATCTGCCGGCAGCCCGCTGTCCCCCGGGTGGCCGGGATGGGTCCGATGGCACCGGGTGCTGCACAGATGGGGACCAGGGAGCTGCTGGGGGTGCTCAGCTTTGCACCGAGGACACGCTCCCAGCTCCCTGGGACTGGGCTGGGGATGTTTTACTGCCTGTGTAGGGTCCCACGGAGCTGGCACAGCTCCTGCGGGCACTGAGCTCTGTGCTGACACTTCCAGATTCCCAGTGGTCCTGTCAGGGGCAGATAGCAGAGAAAAACTTGTGTGAAAAGAACTTGTGACAGTGTTTCTCGCCTGCTGCAGGCGGGATGATGTGTGAGGGGTGTTTGTCTGGGCTGGGTAAGGAAAGGAGACCATCCTCCGACCCCCTCCAGCCATCAGCTCCTTTCCTTCCAGGTGTCCCATGGGGAAAATCCATGCTTGCATCTCCAAAAACCTGCCTGAAACATGGCCACTTGCTCAAAGACCGTTTTGATGCTGTAGCTGCCTCCTGATAAGCTTTGCTTGGGGGAGAGGCAGGAGGAACCCAGCAGATCTGCACAATGTGCCTGGTACAAAACCTTGTGAAAAATGGAGAATTCAAGACTTTCCCCCCCACCTCTCAGCTGGCATACAAAGGACAGAGCTGGGGGAAATGGAGCTGAGCAAAGCTCTGTACCCCCCAGAGCAGGAGGAAAACCATACCTTTACCCCATGGCAGGGGTGCAGAGGCTCTTTGGGAGCTGGGCAGAAGATCAGGGGCTGCTCCACTGACACCAGGCTCCCCCAGCAGAACCCACCTGCCAACCTGTTGCTTGATTTATCCTGAACCAGCTCCAGCCTTGCTGTGGTCCTTTCTGGAGACAGATTGTTAAATGGGATGAGGCAGTACAGGGAGCCGTGCAGGGACGGTGCCCACATGCGAGGCAGGGGCTGTGGGGCACGGGAAGGGGCAGATCCACAGGGAATCCTCCAGCTCTCACTGTGTGCCAGGGCTGGAAGGGGAGCAGCAGGAGATGGGTGCTCCCTTGGATTTCACCCCAAGAAAGTCCCCAGCACGTGATGCTAACCCAGGGCTTCCTGTATCATCGCAGAGATCCTCTTAGCCCAGTGCTCAAAAATAACAGTGGGATAATCCCCGTCCCCCCCGCACTCTGTGCACACCAGCTCTGCTCTCCATGGAAATGCTCTGCTGGGGAATATCCCAAAAGAAACCCTAAAGCTGCTTCTTCCTTTGTGCCAGGGATGCTCTTTCAGCTGAGCTCTGAGGTGGGAATTGGGGCAAGCAGAAGCCAGGGGACTCACGGTGGCACGTGTCCTTCATGGCAGCAGAAGCAGCTCAAATCCTGTGTTCGGTTTGCACTACAGGAAAGATGTTGGAATGCTGGAACAGGTCCAGAGAAGGATAATGGAGCACAAGCCTGATAAGGAGCAGCTGAGGAAGCTTTGGGGGGCTCAGCTTGGAGAAAAGGAAGCTCAGGGGAGACCTTCTCACTGACCACAACTCCCTGACAGGAGGGTGAAGCCAGGTGGGGGTCAGGCTCTGCTCCCAGGGAGCAAGGGACAGGATAAGACAAAATGGGATCAAGCTACACCAGCTTGAGTTTAGATTGGATATTAAGAAAGATTAAAACAGGCTGCCTAGAAAAGTGGCTGAATCACTATCCCTGGAAGTTTTCAAAAACCATGTGGATGTGGCACCTGGGGATGTGGTTTAGGGGTGAACATGGCAGTGCTGGGCTAATGGTCTGACTCCATCTTAGAGGTCTTGTCCAACCTTAACAATTCTGTGATTCCATCTTGCAACATCTTTTCAGAGAATGTGGCCTTGCTTATGGTGTTCCTTGAAAAAACAAAAAATATCAAAGTTTTCCTTGTGATGGAAAAGCCTGGAACAGGCTTAACTTTTTTTTTTTTTTCATGTCATTTTATCTAATTTTGAGTGAGGACCAAGAAGGGAGGAACTTGGCCATTGATACATCCACCAAAAGGAATAAATAAAACAGTGTGGTGGTGAAAGACCTGTTGTGTGAGAACAAAGAGATGAAAAGCAGTGATCAATGCGGGAACGTTCTGTGAACTGCCAGGAGAAAACTCAGGGCTGGAGGGTCACTAGGCTGTCTCCAAATCCCTCCTGGCTGGGTTTTGGAGGTGCAGAGGGGAAGGAAGCAAAGGGAGGAGCAGGGTGCAAGGCACCATTTGAGCACTAAATGGTTATAAATGAGAAACTCGGTGGTTTCTGCTCTGCTGTGGGGCCCAGGAGGCTCTGCCATCACTGACACCACGGAGAAATGGAGTTTCAAAGCACAAGGTTTCAAAGCTGCAAGGTTTTCCCTGTCACTCACAACCTGCACCCTGACCAGCAATATCCATCTCCTGCCCAACAGGCTGGGTTTAACCAGGACACCAGCACAGCACAAAATGTGAGCTGATGTGATTCCTCCTGCTTAATCCTGCACTCCCCCTCTACCCTTCCTCCCAACTCACCAAAACAGTGTTGGGTCCCTCCCAGACCAAGGGATCAGACCAAACTGCAGCTTTATCACCAGGCTCATTGGTCAGGTTACACTGACCTGGTAACCAAACCCTCCTCGCACCTCACCACCAGCTTTGACCCTATTTTGGCCCAGTTTTAACTCAAACATGGTCTGGTCCTTCCTGCCCACGTAGCTGCCATGGGGCTGAGTATCTCCCTGTGGGGACACTGAATGCTTCCCAGACTTTGGCCATCCAGAGCTGTAATTGGAAGGAAACATGATTAATCAGGGAGCTGCTGTATCCGGCCAGCTTCAGCATCTCTGGAGCAGCAGTGGAGAGGGTTTTGCTGGGAGCTGCAGGGCACTGAATCATCCTCACAAACTGATAGCAGCTCCTTTGATTTGTTCATGTAAAAGGCTCCAAACCTTGCTGTGTTTGTTTGGCTTGCCCTGCATGGAGTAACACAAAGAAGAGCAGACGGGAAAATCCACATTAATGTCTCAGCCCAGGAGCAGGGGCCTCTGGGGGGATCTCTGTGGGTGCATGGTCCAGGCTTGTCCTCACCTCCCTGTGCCTGCAATGCAATCATTGTCACCTCCTCACCAGCATGAGGGGATGGAAGTCTGAACTGTACGCTTGCTTAAACCCAAATCCTCTGAATTTGGGGAAAGGCAGCTGTGAAGACCTTCCTTGTTTCTCCCTGCACCTGCAATTATTGAGCAAGGAGACATTCATCAACAATTCCACCATCTCTGGCCAAGATAGGAAGAGGAGAACCAGCAGAAATAGGAAATGTTGGGGTGCTCAGACCCCAAACACAAGGAAACCACATTGGGGAGACCTGTTCCCCATTGCTTTGCCATGAAAACGTGAGCAGCCCTCGCCTGCTTCCACACACTCCAAGATGCTTCCCAAGAGCTCTGCTTTCCCCACAGCCCACGTGGGATGAAGCAGTGAGAGGGGAAATGCTTTCAGTGTTGATACCACAGCCTGAAGCTCCTCGAGGGGCAGGGGCTGCTCACCTTGCAGGCACCAGCCCCATCAAGACCTGTCTGTCCCCAGCTGGGCAGACAGAACCCCCCGATGCAAAAGGCACTGCTCCAAGAGATGGGGAGGCCCCCAAAATACCTGGGAAAACCGGGATCAGCTGATGTTACCAACCAGTTCCATGCTGGTTGCTTTGTGGAGCCAGGTTGACTGAGATACCCTCTGAAAATGGCACCAGGAGTTACCCCATGTAGCTCAGGGTGCATAAGTGGAGCCAGGCATTGAGGACAGGCTCAGGTGGGGGCCACCACACTGAAGATGTGCATAAATGGGAAAACCAAGCCCCATGCCTTGTGCTTTTGGGTGAGGGATGGTCTCTTGTCTGCCTGGGAAGCACATGATCTTTCCCCTCCTTCAGCTGGTGTTGGATATCAGCCTGATGTGATTCTTTGGCACAGTTTGCTGTGTCCAGCTTCACGAGGTAGCAGCCAACACATCCCATGGGAAATTCAAGCCACTCTCCAGCACAGCAGGTCAGTGGCTGTGAGAAATGGGGCTCTGCCAGGACTGCTCCTGGGCTCGCCTCCCTCCTCCTCCTCCCTTCCCACACCCCCAGCTCCCCAGTGAGACAAAGCCATGCCAACAAGTACAACTCCCAAAGAAAGGAAGGGAAAAGAGCACATCTTATTCCAGTCCTCCCCTCCTGAGGGGTGCCTGGCTGCAGCTGCACGAGGAGTTTTGTTGAGTCCCCAGAGATGCTGCTGCCAGGGGATGGATGCTCAGGGCTGGGTCTGAGAAAGGCAGAAGAAATGTGGCCAAACACAGATCAGGTCTCTCCAGGTGTGACAAACTCAACATTTTCATGCAGTGGGAGTCCAGGGCCTGCTGGGCTCTCTGTGATATCTCTGCAACCTCTCATGATAACACGATACCACAGTGTTGTGTTCCTGGTGGATGAGTCAGATACCACTGAGTTGAGCCAAGCAGTGCTGACCTTCAGGAGAATTTGGAGTCAACTCTGTGCTCCTGTTCGAGTTTACAGCCCAAGTTTGCTGCTGCTGAGCAAAGGATTTTATGCAGAAAGAGATCATCAGGTCAGGGCAAGGAGCTGCCTCCTGTCTGTGCTGAGCAGCACTGGCTGGCACAGCAGCATTAGACACAGCCCTGCTCTCTGTTGTAAGTAATACTAATGGGAATCTTACTATCTGCATGCTTGGCTGGTGAAGTACATGATTTTCCTTCTGTGCCTTCGCTGTCCAGAGGCATTTGCTGAATAATTTACAGATATGATTTGTACTTGAGCAGCCCCTGGAATTTGGAAGCAGAATCCAAATGAAAGCCTGGCTGTGTCTCTCAGGCCATGCTGTGGGGAGATTTTATGAACCTGGGACACGGTCACCCGCTCGTGTATTTCACAGTGACAACCAGGGTCAGAGGCTGGGGAAGCTCCAGCCCTCAAACCATCCAAATCTACTGCCAGCAGGCACAGGATCCAGTGGTCACACTCACTCCTGCCCACCTTGGGCTGTTGCAGTTAAATAGGCAGAGCCAGCTCAGGATTTATCCCACTAACTCCTTGCTCAAGGCAAGGCAGCAAGGAACATGCACAATGACTTTCTGAACAAGAAATTAATGAATAATAGAGGGTTTGCAGTTCTGGAAACAGTCCTTCCAACAGTCACAAAACACCTGGGACATCAGAGTCATTTTGTGACTAATCAGCTGTTGTTGGATGTCTCATGAGTACCAAATGAAACAAGAAGTCCCAGCTCAGAAAGTAATTTGGGAAACACTCACCAATCCCATCTGTTGTGCATAAACAAACAGCTCTGCTGTGGTTGCAGGGTCATGAATCGCCTTGGAAGAGTTAGAGATACCATCTACATAGAGAGCTGGGGGGAAGAAGAAATATCCCTGCCCACAGGGTGGGAATATGGACAATTAGCACCCTGTTGGGAATTATTGCTGAGTTTCCACCACCAGCCAAGCCCTGCTGGGTGTATATGGGCTCTTGTGGGTGCAGAAATGGTCAATGCCTGCATCCAGCATGGCTTGGAGCCTCCTGTGCTTGTCCCTGCTAGGCTGAGGAGCAAGAAAGGAATTGTGTATGCCCTTGGTGTGTTCAGGGGAAGAGCAGCATATTCCCTCCTGCACCCTCTGAGGCAGCAGGATGTGTCAGGGGGTTGCCTCCTCTGTCCCTTCTCAGGGGACATCTGTGCCTGTGGCTCAGAGCCAGGTACAACACGGACCTGGCTGAGTGCACGGTCCCTGTCTGGGAGCATCTCTCAGTCAGCACTTGCTCATTGTTTCTCAGGGCATGCAGGCTGTGCAGGGCAGGGATGGTCTGCAGCCAGCCCAGGGTGCTCACACACGTCATGGTGCTGGGAATGAGCAAAACTGGGATGGGAGGAATGAGGTGATGGGAATGAACAAAACTGGGATGGGAGGAATGAGGTGATAGGTGACAATTTGATCTGCTGCCCTGTTTTGAAACAGGGAAAGCAAGGCTTGCACCAGGGGGATCTGGGTGGGTTACTCCAGAAATCTGGTAATCTGCTAATTTACCCACAAGAAAGATAGGAAAATGCTGGCTTAGATAAAATACCTTCCATTTCCTGCTCCCTGCCAGCTCCTTGGGCTAGGAAGTGTGACAAAGGAAAACACTGAGTTGTCCTGCCCCTCTCCCAGGGGATGGGCTGGAGTCACAAGAGGGGCTCATGGACAGGTCTGCCCCATCTCCCCTGGCCCAGGAGCTGACCCCCAAGCTTCCAGCAGGCACAGCTCAGCTTTGCCAGGCGTGGGAGCGTGCAGGCACTGAGCAATGGGCATGGAAGGGAGGTTTCAGCTCCCAGTGGGTGCCACGCACGTGCAGCGTGGGTGGCTCTGCAGATGGCAGGGCTGGGCAGCCTCGGTGTTCCTGCCTCCCATGGCAAATGGGCAGGATTCCCACGTCAATGGGCAGGAAGGAAAAGAGGGATTTTGCAAGCACTCCTGGGCTGGATAAAGCAGTAAAGTCTGGGGGATCTCCTGGGCTCAAGGTGGGCCATGGGTGTTTCCTCGTGGTCTGAGCCCTGTGATGGTGTGCTGTACACAAACAGCAGCCAGGCTCCACGCCAGCACACACCGCTCCCCAGGACCCAGCTAATTACAAACCACAGAGCAGCTCAGGGCATTGAAGCCTCTTACCAGGGATGCAGCTGGAGCGTGAGCAGAGTCCGGATCAGAGGCAGAGCACTTGCCAAGCCCCAGCTTACGGGGATGCCACCACAGCAGCTCCCACGTGAGCACGAGCCCAGGACCAAGCCCTGACACCTGTGCTGGGTGTGCAGCCTCGGGGCTGTCAGAGCAAAGCCAGGCCATGCACTGAAGAGTCAGAGGCCAGTCTGCCCTGCAGGGACTCATCTGCTCCATCACTGACACCTCAGGCATCACAACACTCGTTCTACCAAGGGACAGCCCCAGCAGGACTTATCACTCACCACTGCTGATCCAGAAAAGCCTCAAGCCTTCCTCTCTGACCACCACCAGGATCTTCCTCTGTTGCTTTAGAAGCAGCTGTGACATCCAGTCACAAGAGGAAGGAGAAATAATCTCACCTTGCAGCCAGATCCCAGGAACTTCCCAGCAGGGAACACACTTTGGAAAAGCCCTTGTCCTTGGGCAGGAGGGTAGATGCACAACAAATCCATCTCCACAGGCATTAGGCCAACTCCTGAGCAAGCCCAGCCCTTTTATAAGCCATTTTCAGGTGAAACCTGTTGAGGTGAGCTGCTCTGGGAAGATCTGTATCACCTTGGATAACCTTGGGCTTGCTGACTGCTCTTTTGTCCCCTTGGCACCCAGCCTACAGTGCACAAACACATGCACAGCCTGATTTATGGCAGGGCTGGGGAGGGCAGGTGTTGGGCCAGCTCTTTCCAAGGGCAGAAGCCCAGCTCACACCTCCCCATCCACACCTTAATGGTGATTTTACACCCTCCTCACATTATCCACCCACTGGCTTGCCCAAAGGATGTCAAAATTGTTATCCTCACTTGGAGAGAGGGGAAAGGGGACTGAGAGGGACATGAAGAGATATGGCAGAGGCCAACCAGGGAGTTGGGTCAAAAGGCAGGGCTGAACCCCATCTGTCCCAAATTGCAGCCTGGCTTGGGTCTCCTTCGGGGCCATTCCTCACGTGTGCAGGGACAGCTTTCCTGCAAGTGTCCTGTGGCTCTGCTTGGTGAGCATGGAGTGACTGGTTCAGGTTCTCTTGGTGCCCTCAGGAGAGCTCAGATGGTCCCACGTGAGCTCTCCTGAGCAATAATTTAACTGTATCCCTTTCTTACCTTCTTTCCATCCCGGCAAAAACAAGAGCCACGCAGATCTGCATGATTTTTGAGGCTGGAATTTTGTTCTTGGATAGAAGTCTTTTAAAAACCCAGTAAAAACCCCTAAAGCTGTATTACAAAAACCCCAACCCAACAGAGTGGGAGAAAGAGCAGGAGAAAGGAACAGGCCTGGGAAGCCAGCTCTGTATTTTGCCCCGGTGCCCAAGGACAAGGGGCTCTTTGTTTCCCTGGCCAGAGCCTGCTGTACTGGCCCTTTTCAGGCTCCCTCCCTGGGAAAGGGGCCAGGGGAAAGCAGGCACAAGCAGGGCAGGCAAAAACCCTGGGGCTGCTGTGAATAACCCCTGGTCAGACCCTCAGCAGCCTCCCCTCTTCGTACAGGCAGTTGTAGGGAGTCTGCCAGGAGCAGCACCGGGAGGAGAAGGTGCCCGGGAACCCTTTGGCTCCCTGCTTCCCACACCCCATCCCTGGAAATGAACATGCTCCTGTTCCTGCTGCTCAGCTCTCTGTGGGCTTCTCTGTGTCTCTTGGACTTTGCCATCCTGGAACACCTGCTGAGCTCTGCTGGAGCACCCAGTGGTGTGTACACACCTGCTCGTGGCTTGCTGGACCCAAGAATCACAAGTGCTCTTTCCAAGTGTGTCCATCTGTCTGTCCAGGCTGGAGCTGTGCTTTGAGGCTGGTTCTGCACACTGGTGTCTGCAGGATGGGGATGCTGCAGTGCCCTGCCCTACAGCCACGCCAGCGGGAGCAGGGATGACACGAGCTGGGCCATAAAATCCCAGGAGGGTAGGAGAGGAAATGGCCTCTGTACCCCTGGGAAATAAGGTGCAGCCAGGGATTTATCCTGCTTTGCCAGGAGATGTGCAAACACCAGCTGATCCCATTTCTACAGAGCACAGAGGACCACAGAAATGTGCCAAATTAGCCCCAAAACACAATGCAGGTCTCAAAAGCAGGGCTCAGGTTTACCCAGCACGGTGCAGCCAGGTCCCACATCTGTGATGTTCCATTTCCCACCATCCACAGGATGATGCTTACTAGAAAGCAGGGCAGGAAAATAAGAGCAATCTCTCCATAGGTAAAAAAAATGTTCCTCCTCAAAGCTACTGTCCCTCTGGGAAAAGCAGGAGTTTGTGGACTTCAGGAACATAAATGCTCCTCAACCTCATTACATGGGGATGGCTTGGGTGGTCCTTCCCAGCTTCTATTTGGATATTTGCACCCCAGGGACACCTTCCCAAAGGGTCTGGGTGCTCCCCAGCCCTGGGGAGAGGGCTGTGGAATTGGTTCTATGTTGCTGCTCTGATCAGCACCAGCCAGAGCAGAGGGGAGATGGAGCAGGCTTTGTTAAAATCAATAAATTCAAGGAAAAGGCCTTGAATGTGTTTCCTCAGCAACTGTGACGTCACGTGGACGTCTGGCCTCCCCTTCTTCCCCCCCTCCTTCTTATTATTACAAGGGAAAATAAAGGGAAGCAGACAGTGAAGGGGAGCTGGGGACAGTCTCCTGGCAACGCTGGGGACAGCTCCATCCTCCTGCCAGGGGGACATGGCTCCAGCACAGGCAGCCCTGCCAGGCCTCGTGGCTGCACTAGTGGCATGGGGAAGGCATCCCTGGTGTCCCTGGGGTGGAGGTGACAGTGCTCTGGGCACAACCACGTCCCCAGGGATGCCCAGCTTCTTCCCAGCCCTGCTGAGCCCAAATTTACCCTGTGTGAGTCCTTGGTGAGCAGAGCAGTGGGGGCTTGGGGCCTGCATTCCCCCTGTAAATTGCAGACATTTTTTGGTGATGAGGACCATGAATCTCCCCACAGTGCCAGGGTCTGGCAGGAGGCATGGCAGGGCAGGGGACATGGCCCCTCTGTGGGCTGTCACTGACACCTGCTGGGTGCTCCTCACCCTGTTGTGGCTGCACAATTCCCCCCACGCCAAATCCTTGTCATTTGAGCTATTTAACCCACCCTGGCTCAGTTTTAACAGGCAGTGGCTCAGGGAGTGGGGCCAAGCAGGAGAGAGGTGGCAGAGGAGTCCACACAGGCGTGGGTGGCTTGGGGACAGGGAGAGGGGACTTTTCCAGCCTTTCCGAGCATCCCAGACCGAGGCATCCCCCTGTGCCCAGCAGCAAGGTCGTGCCAGCCCCTGAGCCCCTTTGCTGGGCTCAACTCAGCTGTGAAACACTGCAGATGGTGCTGGAGCTGGGGGCAAACAGGGTCACAAAGCAATTAGCCCAGGTCCTGCTGAGCAGCCCCACTCAGCTCGGCTGTCCTGACCTGAGCCACAACAGGGAAAGTCTTAAAAACCCTGATTCTCAGGACCAGAGAAGGGACCCTCTCCATTTCCCTGTTTCTCATTCCCTTTGCCAAGCCTCCACTGCTGTCTCCTGCTAGAAGAGGGTGGTGAAGGAGGCTCTGCTCAGAGCTCTTGTCCCGGATGCACATTTAATTTGTTGTTACATACCCAGCAATGGAGTGACACTATTTTTTATCTCTGTGTGTTGGCCCAGCAGGGGAAATCAATACATTCCTGTGAACGCCAAGAGCAAGCTGATGTCTCCTAAGACTAAGAGAAACAGAAATAAAGATGCAGGCTTCCAAGGGAGGGCAGTAAGCTTTCCCTCACAGCAATCTGTGTTGGGATGTGCAGCCCTGGGGGTGGATGCAGGTGGTACCCAGAAACCAAAGGCATTGCAGGGATACCCTTGTTGCTGGGGCTCTTCCCACCTCTGCCCACAGCAACTGGTAGAGCTGGCTCCTGCCTTCTGCTCTCCCAGGAGCTGCTTGAGCCTGAGCCATGGCTGAGCAAGACCTGGGGACCTGGTACTTGGGGACAGCCAGATGGACACGCTGTGCTCTGGTGGCACTTCTGCAGGGCAGCTGGAGCAAAGCTGAGCCATGGTAGGGCTGCAGGTGGGGGGTGGGCCTGTGCAGACCCCTCCAGAAGGGTTTTGCTCCATCCCTGTCCCCTGAGTGTGTTTCTCTCCCCGCTTCTCGCTGCAGGTTCATGAATCACCGTGTCCCGTCCAACTGCAGGTACCAACCCACGGAATATGAGCACGCAGCCAACTGTGCCACCCACGCTGTGAGTCCCTGGCCCTGTCCCTGGGTGAGGGAGGATGGTGCTCATCTCTCTGGGGATCCACTGAGGAACCTCAAGGGACACCTAAAAACGTCTGTGTTCAGCCCTGGGGCAGTCACTGGGAGTCTGAGGGCTGTGATGAGGCAGAGGTGCTCCTGAGAATTGGGATGTTCTCCCTTCTCCTGCCCTGGGAAGTTGATATGCATCTCTCTTGCTCTTACCCTCCGTGGCCCTGTGTCCCTGAGGAAGCTGGCTGTGGGCTTGGTGGGGCAGGGGTATTTCAAAAGCTCCCTGAAAATGGATTGTTTCACAGCAAGAACTGTGACAGCTGCCCATGGGGCTGCAGTGGGAGGGACCTCTCCCCCCATCAGGGTTTCTTTTGGGAGCTGGCAGTTCCCACTCTGAGTCCTGGGAGATGACTCAGAGACAATCATCCTCCTTGTGCCTTCCTCCTCCTCCATACCTTCTGGACAAACTATTTTGGAGCTGCACCACGCAGGGAGGGACCCTGCCTGCCCCTTACGGGTGGTAGCTTTGACCAGAAGCTAAAGAAACACCTAAAAGGAAAAGTGGAGGCTGCTCAATGGAAATGCAGAATCAAGAGTGAGTTTGCTTCCCCTTCCAGTTCTGGATCCTGCCCAGCATCCTCGGCAGCTCCATCCTCTACATCCTCTCTGATGACCAGTGGGAAACCATCTCAGCCTGGATCTATGGCTGTGGCTTGTCCAGCCTCTTCATTGTCTCCACCATCTTCCACACCATCTCCTGGAAGAAGAGGCATCTCAGGTATCGTCCTAGATTGCTCAGGGCTTGGGAAGGGGGAGAGGGTCCAGATGCCCCCAGTGCTGTGACCCATCTGTCCATCCTTCAGGACTGTGGAGCACTGCCTACACATGTTTGACAGGATGGTGATCTACTTCTTCATCGCCGCGTCCTACGCTCCCTGGTGAGTTGCTGGGGGCCTTCACCTGGCCCCAGTGAAGGGGAAAAAATCATCCTGGTTCCAGTAAATAGAGTTTCCCTCTCTGGCTTTGCTTCTTCTTGAGGCTGTACCTTAACCTCTTTCCACAAAACCTTCACCTTCTGTAGATTCCAACCTCCTGAAGCTGAAGTTACAAGTTGGGAAGACCCTTTGGTGGGACAGCCATGGGGGTGAGGGGGTGAGCCCAGCCCAGGGTCCTGTCTCACCACAGCCCTGGTTCTTGCAGGTTGAACCTGAGGGAGTTGGGTCCCTGGGCCTCCCACATGCGCTGGATCATCTGGATCATGGCATCCATCGGGACCGTCTACGTTTTCTTCTTCCACGAGCGGTGAGTGCCTGCAGCCATCCCCGAGCTTGTGGCTGTGTGGGACCCGGGACACGGAGCAGGGATGTGCTGCCGTGAGGTGCTTCCTCCACGTGGTGGCACCAAATAAAAAGCCAAAGGCCCCAGACATCGCCCCGAAGTCCCAAGTGCCCGGTCCCAAGCCAGTCCACACATGAGGACATGGGACCTGCCGTGATGGCACCGCCACCCCTTCCCCTCTAGCGCTGCTGTGGAAATTGCGAGTGTAAAACTCAACCTCCCCGTGTCCCTGCCCCAAGCTGCCTCTCTGTCTGCTGCAGGTACAAGCTGGTGGAGCTGGTGTGCTACGTTATCATGGGCTTCTTCCCCGCCTTGGTCATCCTCTCCATGGTAAGCCCCTGCTGGGGAGCACTCGAGCTCAGCGTGAGGGACAAACCCCAGGAGGGATTTGGAAACCTGGAACAGTTTGTCTCCAGGCTGTGTGAGGGATAAAGCCATCCCTGGTACCCCGTGGCTCACCTTGGTTTTACAGGTGCTTTGGGTGCCCAGCAGGCACCACCTGCATCTCTCCCAGATCTCCTGCCTGGGCCCCATTGTTTGGAAATTGTAGGATCACAGAATCATAGAATGGTCTGGTTCAGAAGGGACCTTAAAGATCATCTAGTTCCATTTCTCCTGGGCCTGCTGGGTCCCTGCTGTCTTGCTGGAGAGGAGGGGGTAGCAGAAGGCAGAGAAGTCCAGAGCTGCAGCTGGACAACCCTTCTGCTCTTAACGGGGTGGTGGGGAGAGGGCAGACGCCCCTTGGCCTCACTGAGCGTTCCCTGCTCCCAGCCCAACAGGGATGGCCTCCTGGAGCTGGTGGCCGGTGGGTTCTTCTACTGCCTGGGCATGGTGTTCTTCAAAAGCGACGGCCGCATCCCGTTCGCCCACGCCATCTGGCACCTCTTCGTGGCCATCGGAGCTGGCATCCACTACTACGCCATCTGGAGGTACCTCTACCGGCCCGGAGCTCTGGACACCAAAACCTCCCGGTAGAAGCCTTAAAGACATTGTTGGTGCCACCTGGCACGTGGGGACACGGAGGGCAGCGGGGACACAGCCTGCACCGTGGGCTCACCCCAAAGTGCCCCCTCACCCCATGGACAGCAGCCGCTGGTGCCCTTCCCGCACAGACAGGAGAGCCCAGAGGTTGATTTTAAATGCTTTTCTTTTTTAACCTCGGGAACTGTTTATTTTTTTAGGCAAAGGTTTCAGAACACAGTGACTGACTGGGCTGTAGGTGATAGGGGAGTGACCACTCGCTGGGAGCTTCGCTCACTCACCCGCTCTTGAGCATCCCACGGGACTGGGAACCTTGGCCCCACATGCCCCTGGCTATGACACCCTGGCTTTGGCTACTGGAGTCCTTAGTGTGTGCCACTGAGGGGACTGGAGGAGTCAGGATGAGGGGAGAGACCCAGTGGTGGAGAGGGATGTGGTGACATCCCTGCACCACCCGGACTGGCTCCTAAATCATCCCAAGTCCTGTCAGCACTGCCAGCTCCATCCCAAGTCCTTGAGGGGATGGTCCATACTCAGCAAGCCTTACAAGAGATTGAAACTTGAATCTCTTCCAGGGCATCCCAGTCCCTGAGCACTGGGAAACCCTTTCTCTAAGCCAATATTAAGTGCACAACTCACTACATCCCTGGGATCCCCCCATGGACATTTTCTCCCTGGTTTTCCTCTCCAGCCTCGGTGCCAGTGGCAGCCTGGAGCACAGCCCTGCTCCCAGGCCCTGCTGCACGTGTGCCTTCAGCAGGGAGCAGAGCAGGGACCTGGCTCCTGGCATCTCCCTGACTGGGGTCAGCCCCTCTATTTCATCCCTTTCTCTTCAAGGGAGGGAAGTGAACCTCCTTGGACTGGGATCACGGGGCGAGCTGCCTTCCCTGCTCCCATTTTGCTGATGAACCTACTGCTCATCTGATTTAATTCCACTTTTGGAAAGATTTCTGGCATTTTCAGGATTGCTGCAGGGCAGGAATGCATCCACAGGAAGCCTGGATGTGAGCTGGGACAGAGAGATCCTAGTGATGCTCAGTTTTAAAATGCCTAACCATGGCCACAGGCCAATGAGACATGGAACATCCATCCAGCAGAATGGGAAAACCACACCTGATGCTGCTCCCCAAACACCCTGACAGAGCTGCTGGAGCCAAGGAGGGTGTGGTGCGTGCTGGGCTGTGCCTGCACCTTCCCCATCAGCCCCCAAAAGAATCAATCACCTCTTTTTGGCCTTTGATTAATCACAGCCTCTGGCTTGATGTGGCAAGTGAAGGAGATCTATGGCCACCATCCCACATCTTCTGTTTCTCCAGCAGCATTCCAGGGAGCTGGGCAGAGCTTAGGGCCCCCAGCCTGTGGCACCCCAGGACTGGCTCTCCAGGGCTGTGCCATTTTGCAGCAAATTACCAAAGAGGAAGCATCTGGATACTCACTCCCCTCCTGATGTGCTGCCTGTGGTTGCCAGGATGGCAAAAATATCCGGAGGGTTTTCACTTCCATGGGCAGAAGGTTCCTGTAAAAGGCTCTGGGAGCTGTACCCAGCACCCCAGCCTGACTTGAGGCTGCTGGGGGTCAGTGCCCAGGGCACCCCAAAGCAGCCTTTGGGCTGGGGCTGCCCTCGGGGTGATGGGTGGTCTTAGGGGTGGGGGTGCACGAGCTGGTGTGAGCCCAGACTCTGCTGCTGCCTCTGCCCAGCCCTGGCCCTGCCACCTCCTGCAGATGGAGAGGTGGAGAAGGACAAGCTGTGAGTAACCAGCAGTTGATGGAGCATATCTGGGGTTGGAATAGCAGGATACAGAAGTCCCAGAATGGGAGATGCCATATTTTCTGTCTGGCAAGTCATTGCCCTTCTCTGTGCCTCAGTTTCCCCATCTGGAAAATGGGGGCAAAGACCCTGACCTACCTCACAGGGCTCGTGTGAGGACCCTGTGAAGCACTTGGAGGGCAGCCAGAGCTTCACAAACACCTGCTCCAATTTTCACTGAGTCTGGGGGGAGTAGGTTCCCAGAGCCACCGCGGGGCACGGTGACAACCTCGGCTTAGTGTGCCTGGCTGTGCTCCCTCTCTGTCACCAAATCCCACGGGGAGCCACCCTGGGGCCAGACCATGCAAACAGCAGTCCCAGCCACAGGCAAATGTCCCCAGGCAGGAGCTGAGGATGCCCAGGGACCACCAATGTGTTTTGCCCGTGGGCTTCATCCCAAGGGATTTATCTCAGAAACTGTTTTGCCATTGTGGTCTTTTGGCCCTAAATCTGTCCCAAGGGCTCCCGAGGCACAGGGAGGTGCCAGAGGGACCTTTCTGAGGTGGCTTCATCTCAGTCTCCTGCTGAAAATCCAGGGCAGGAGAGATGCCCGGGCAGGAATGGATGGTCGGGCTCTGTGGGGAACATCGCCACCCTGCCTTCAGCCCGGATTTGCAGAGTGAGCTTCTCTGTAACTGAGAGGCTCCCCCTCTTCTCTTGTTCCTAAATCCTCTCCTGGCAAAGCATGGGGGACACAGAGCAAGTTCTTGGATTGTCCTCCTATTTTATACTAATTTTAAATGACTCGTAACATTCAGGGTGTTTGTGGAGGAGGGCTCGAGGGATCTTTTTAGCATCTCATGTTTTCACCATCCATCCTTGTTCAAGCAGTATTTTATATTTAACACAGTATCGGGTCAAACACAAACAAATGTAAGGAAGATAACGCTAGTGGATATTATTTCGTGTGGAGTAGGATTGAAATAAAAACTCAAGATACCTCACTCTTGCCTGCTTGTTAAATCAAAATTAGTTCCCCTGCAGCATCTGGAAATAAACTCATTTTCTGTCTGACTCATCCCACATGGTTTTGCTCCCTGGTGAGGAGGGGAGCCACTCAACCAGCTGCAGGGTGCTGGGATGCTGAGCACTGACTCACCTTGGTGCAGGGATGGCATTGCCGGCTGCTGAACAAACAAACAAACAAATAAATAAATCAGTGAGTTTGCTGACGGTGCCCCTGTGCCCAGAGGTGGTGGCTGAAAGACTCATCAGCATCTCATCACAGCAGCTTCAGCACAGAGCCTTCCACGCCTGCTCCAGCCCTGCATTTCCCTCTCCTCTGTGGCTGAGTCAGAAGTCGAGGTGTGGAGCCCCAGGGCGGGCACTGGGGGGGATGAAGGATGCCAGAGCCACAGAGGAGAAAATCCGTGCCAGACTGGGCAGAGGGTAAGCACAGCTCACTGCTGATCCCACAGAGGGAAACCCACCCAGCAGCTCCCATCAGCCTCTCCCGTGGGCACTGGCTCCTCTCGGAGGGGGAGGATTTACCTCAGTGCTGGAGCTGCCTGCCCTGGCCTCTGCACATCCACTGTCTGCCCTCTGCCATAATTACACCAGGCTCAATTCCCCCAGGCTGCCATGCTCAGCGGCTTTCCCAGAAAGCCAGGAAGGGTTCCCTGCTTCCAGGGGCAGCCGAACTCACCCCAAAACCTGACCCACAACTTCCACCTCGCCCATCATTTCTTTGCTGCTGGCAATTGGGCTGGACTGGGAGGCCTCCTGACTTTGCTTTGGTGCTGTCATTCCCAGAGGGTGTCTGGGTGGTGGAATTGCTTTCCCACCCAGAGCACCCCTGGACAGGGAAACACCCCTTCACCGAAAGGAGACATTTTCACCAAGGAAAGCAGAGCATCAGTGACCATCTCAACTTCAGCAACTGCCCAGGGCAGTGAAGATCCATCCCTTCCTCCTTTCAGGCACCATCCTGTGTGCAGCCTCAGCAGTCTCCAGGTCAGCTCTGGAGCTGGTTTGATAAAACCTGTTTGGCCAAAGCCAGCCTGTGCAGCTGAGGTGCTGCTGCCTGCAGAGCCCTGCCTGGCTCGCTCCTGCCATTTTCATAGAATCCTAGAAAGGCTTGGGTTGAAAGGAACCTTAAAGCTCATCTTCCAACCCTTGCCATGGGCAAGGACACCTTCCTCTAGACTGAGTTGATCAAAGCCACTTCAAACCTGGCCTGGAACACTTCCAGGAATGGGGCAGCCACAGCTTCTCTGGGCAGCCTGTGCAGGGCCTTACCACCCTCACAGGGAATAACTTATTCCCAGTATTCCATCTAACCCTGCCCCCTGTCAGTGGGAACCCATTCCCCCTTGTCCTGTCACTCCATGCCCAAAGTCCCTCTCCATCTTTCTTGGCGTCCCTTTAGCCACTGGAAGAGGCTCTAAGGTTTCCCTGGAGCCTTCTCTCTCCATCCTGATCACCCCCAGCTCTCCCAGCCTGGCTCCATAGGAGAGGTGCTCCAGCCCTTGGAGCATCTTCACAGCCTCAGTCCAGCAGCTCCACATCCTGGCCTTTCCTACACCCCGACCCTTCCCCAAATCCTGACTTTTCCCAGTACCGACCCTTCCTATATCCCGACCCTTTCCCAGTACAGACCTTTCCCTCATCCCTTCCACATTCCTGACCCGTCCCCACATCTGACCCTTTCCCGCATCCAGACCCTTTCCCATTCTCGACCCTTCCCCGTTCCCGACCCCTCCCCGTTCCCGACCCTTCCCCATCCCCGACCCTTTCCCCGTTCCCGGCGCTTCCCCGTTCCCGGCTCTCTCCGGTGGCAGCGGGCGGTGCCGGTGTTTTCCGCACGGGGGAGCCGCAGCCGCGGTCGCTCCGCCCCGGCGGGACGGGACCGGCCCGAGGTCCCCGCCAGCCCCGGCGGCTCCGGGCGCTGCCGCGCCGGGGTCGCGCCGAGCCTGCCCCGCTCCGACGGTGAGTACCGGGGCGGCGGGGGGAGAGGGAGGACCCTACCCCAGGGACCCCCCTTTCCTGGGGGGCAGATCCCCGCCGCTGTGTCCCCGGACGCCCTCGCAGCGCCGGGAGGGAGCGTTTGTTTCTCGTCCCCTGGGAAGCGGAGGCGGGAGGAGCGCGGAGCTCGGGGCTTGTCCGGTTGCCGTGGGAGACCCGCGCTGCCCTCGGAGCCGCACCGGGCACGGCCGGCGATGCCGGGACCCGCAGCTCCCGAGGGTCCCCGTCCCACGGCCGGGAGCCTTCCCCACGCTGCCTGTCCCCGGGGATCCGTGTCCCATCGCACATCCCTCGGGATCGTCCCCGTTCCATCCCCCTCGGGCTCCTTCTCCCCACTGAACTCTCCTTGGAATCCTCGTCCCAATTCCATACCCCTCAGGATCCTCTCCCCACTGCAGGCTCCTTGGGATCCCCTTCCAGTCGCATCCCCCTTGGGCTTCTTCTGCCCCTTGCACATTCCTTGGGACCCTTTTCCCCATTCCAGACCCCTTGGGATCCTTCTCCCTGTTGTGTGTCCCTTGGGATCCTTGTCCGCTTGCACAGCCCCTGGGATCCCGCTGCTATCCCTCCATTTCACCTGTATCCAGCTGCCCGCCGCTGCGGTGGCATCCCAGCCCGTGGCAGGGAGCTGCTGAGATGATCTGTGCCCCTGTGAGGCTGGAGCAGTTTCATGCTGAGCTGTAACTTCAGCAGAGAAAACTCAGGGGAGTTTGCTACTTTGCTTGGGAAGTGCTTATTTTCAGCTCTCTCCAGGACCAGTTAATTATCACTGGAAAAAAAGAAAAAAATTATTGCTAAGATCTTATAATTAGGCAGCCTACAGAGACTGTGGAGCTCGGGAGGCAGCAGAAAGCAAATGCTTTTTGTGCAGTGTTCCTGGGCTGTGTGAATTGAGCTGCCCGGGCACAGGGCTGGCATTTGCGCTGGTGCGTTACTGGAGAGCTGGTGCACGTTGGCGGCTCCCTGCAAAATAATTACAGGGAAAAACAAAACCAAGAAAAGAAAACCTGCTGAAAGGACTCCTGTTGTCCTTGTGGAGTCAGGTCCCAGACTGTTACAATGTTTGTGGAGCTATAGATGCCTTTGGGACAAGCTGTTGGTGTTTGCGGGACCGGGGCTGCGGGGTCCAGGCTGCTGCGGGGTGCCTGCTGCTAATAATAACATGGTAAGGAGTTTACCCACCCTGATCCGGCTAAAGACGGCACCGGGGCAGGCATGGACATCATCAGCCTTCGGTCTGCCCCTAGATTAGATGGATAAAACTCGCACAAGGAAAGGCTGGGCTCGGGAGCGGAGACTTGATCCCGAAGGGAACAGAGTGGGGGGCTCCGCTCAGGGGTTTGGGTTTGCCGAGACGGGATCTGCAGAGGGGCAGGATTTGGAGCCCAGGGCAGGATTTGGAGCCCAGGGCAGGATTTGGAGCCGAGGAACGCACGTCAAAGCCACCGCTGCCAGGGCGTTCTCATTTCCTTTGCTCTCCGAGTTCTAATTTGTTCCACATTGCAGTGCCGGAGCGGCCTCTCCCTCCACTCGCAGCATCCAAGCTGCGGTCACTGCCGTTAGTCCGAGGCTGCCACTCCAGCGGTTTCCATAAAAAAAAATAAAAATAAAAGAAAGGCAGAAAAAAGAAAAAGAAAAAAAAAAAAAAAAAAAGAGAGAAATTTTTCAAAGATCTGAGGAAACAGCTTTTCTGGTTCCTGTTCTGGAGTGGTTATAGCTGAAATCTCACCACCCATCCATGTGCTGGGATGAGCCCCGGGGAAATTCCAGATGATTAAAAGGTGGTTTAATGGTGTTGTTGCTCTTCCCAAAAGGGAATAAGATGACCTGGTAGCTACAGGTTGATTGGCTTGATAGCATCCCCTCAGGGATAAGAGGGAGAAACCTGGCTCGGGCTTGAATTGATTAAAGACTTCAGCACCAGGAATAAATTCCTGCCATCCAACGTGGCTATATGGAAAATAACTCCTGGCAAGTAGAAATTATTTCAGTCTCCAACATGAGAGGTGACTCTCTGGCTGTAATACACTTCTGAGAAGCATTTGAGTTATGAGAGGTGATATTCTTGTAAAAATCTGCACTTTCCAGTATTAAAAAAGTCAATCCAGTCCAGTATTTAGAGCTGACATTGTACAGTGTCAAGAAAGCTGGTATTAAATAAACGTGATCCATTCTCAAGGCAGTTATCAGGGAGATTATCACTGCTGGGCACTGCTAGCTGGTAACATGGGCTTGGTGTTTTTATCACTAATCTGGAAGAAAGGAGATAGAAATGATTTCTGGAAAAACCTGGATCTGACCCAGAGCAGCTGAGTGTTAATGGTTTGTACAAATCTGGGTGGTAAGCTGAGAGAGGGAAAGGCATCCTAACTGGAGCAGAATGGAACATGGAAATCTTTTACACCCAAAAATAATAACTGTGGCTGTATGTGGTTTCCTGTCCCTAATCTGGATGGTGAATTTTCAGCTGGAGCTGCCTGCAGATGCTGGGAGAGGCAGCACAGGGGTTCACCAGGCAGCAGTTTGGGGAGTGGCTGCCTGTCTGTCCCCATTTCTGCACCAGAGAATTGAAAATTTTCAGGATAACATGAAATTTTCTCTAGGGAAAAAAAAAAATAGCAGTTATTTGCATTTCTGGTCAGAACTAAATTTGGGCTTATGGCAGCTCCTTCTCAGCAGAGGAGATGTGGAATCCCAGGGGAAGGGACCAAGGGGCTGCAGAAAGGGTCTTACAGCTGGAGAGGAGGGGGCCATCCAGTGAGTCCTCTCATAAATCAAATCAAAGAGGAAAGAAGAGGGCTTGGCAAAAGCATCTAAATACTCTCGCAGAGAAAGAAATACACAGTAGCCAAAATCTCGTTAATTAAGCAGAGAAAAGATGGCAAGAATCAGTATCTGGCAGCTGAGGGCAGGCACGTTGGAAATAAGGCATAAATATTTTACCAGGAGGAGAGATTAATCATTGGAAGACACGTGGAGCAGCAGAGGTGGGGTCAGCACCTCTTTGCCTTTTGCATCACCACTCGCAGAGTTTCTGCCACAGCCCCGAGGCTGGGCCAGCAAGAGGGACTGGATCGAACCACACTGAGGCCCTGATTAGGTGATTTAATTAGAGGATGATGCATTTATCTTTAATCATGGTGGAGCCATGGAAAAGAGTAGTTCTTGTGCCCTGATGGCTCTTTCCCAGGAACACTTGGCAGGGGCTTCGTTTAGCTTTGTCTCTTGGTCACCAGTGGTTGTATTCTTGCAGATCTGTGGTGGGAAGGTGAGGGGACAGTGCTTGGTGGCTCTTCTTGATGTCCAGAAAAACAGGCTGAGATTCAGGGAGACAAATCTCAGCAAGCACCCAGCATGCTGCTCACTGCTCCAGGGCTTGCTTGTCCACCCGTGGGTCAGAGCATCCCCAGCCTGGCATCCCTGGGGACACGTGTGCTTAGGAGAAAGAGATAAAGGCCACAGGGCTGTTGCTGGTTCCATCTCCTCCCCTTCTCCTTTCCTTTCTTTTCCTCCTGCTTCCTCTCCTTTCCTTTCCTTTCCTTCCTCCTGCTGTTCTCTCCTGGTCTCCCACGTGATGGGGTAGGTGCTGTTGGTTAAAGGGGTATAGATGTGGTTCAGTAGCCCACGTGCAAACATCAGGACCGTGTTGCAGAACCTCTGAGAGCAGCTGATGTCCGTGAGCAGCCCAGGACCTCTCCTCCTCTTCCTCTCTCAGAAACGTGACAGACGCCTACACAGGATGATGCACAACGAAGGGCAAAGCTTGTTTTGAGAAGGAGGATGAATGGAAGGGAAAAAGGCACGTGAGAAGGATGGCAAGGTAGGGAGAGGCTTTTCCTGAGCGCTGGGTGGGGGCACTGGGAAGGAGCTGCTCACACATTATGGGAGCAGGAACCTCAGGCCCGAAGGAAAGTCCCTGGTGGTTGCAGGGTCAGGGTGATGGAAGGACATGTGGTGGCCACGTGAGTACCAGGGGCATTTGTCACAGCTCTGCAGAGCTCAGACAGACAGAGCTGGCTGTGGAAAAGGGCTGGTTTTGGTGTGGTCAGGCACTGGCTGTGCAGAGGTGAAGGATTCCTGACAGACCTCGCTGGGAGGCAATCCCAGGCTTTAATTCATGCGTGGCTCTTAGAGAGGCAATGCCCTGAACGCTGGAGAAAGGGACTCGTGGGAAAATCAGGGTCATGCTCCGTAGCTGCAGGCTCGTGTCCTTCCAGGGAACTGTCCTGCAGTGAGAGCAGGGCTCAGCTGGGCTGGGGATGCCCAGGAGAACGTGTCCCACTGGCCGGCTGGATGATGTGATGCTCTTGCTGGCTTGTCCCCTGGCAGCTGGAGCATCCCCGCTCCCGCAGCAGGGCTCAGAGGGACTGCACGTACCAGAGATTTCCTCCTGGTGGGAGATGCCGGTGCCCAGCGTGCCTGAGCGCACGGATGTGGGAGGAGCGCATTTCGTTATCACCTTATCCTGTCCATCAGAATCCTCAGGGGGATTAACACCCGCTGTGTTCAGCTGGCTCCAGGAGAAGGTTGTGAATTCTCAGGTCACCCAGGCTGGTGCCCGGTAAAATCACACCGGTGCTGCTCTAGGTGCTGAAAATTGGGGTGATCAGGCTGGCACCTCCTCCTGATCCAGGCTTCTGAATTTTCCCTGTGAAACGTCTTTCCCCTGAACTCTGTAGGAGCTGCATTTGATAGAAAGAACAGAAAAATAGCTGAGCTATAAATAACACATTCAAAACCAGGCAGGGACCTGCAAGAAGCAAGGATGGTGTCTCTGTGATGTGGGCTTGGAGGAATGATTTTGTCACCAGCAGATGGTAAAAGGTTTCCCTTTTGTGCTGGGGGTAGCTCAGGGTGGAGCAGATTAAATCGGTGAAACCAGTGATTTGATGACAAAGTTTTGTCTTTTGCATCCTTGATGACAAGGTCCTGTGGGGACTCTGGGGCAGTTTTCCTTCTGGTCAATGTTAATGAGGGCTGGCAGGGCCGTGCTGCAGCCTGGGGCAGCTGTTCCTGAGCACTGCCAGTGCCCTGACCTGCTCCCCAGGTCGGGGCTGCCGCGGCACTCCCAGGAGATGTCACACAGCAAACATCAAGGGATGTCCCCAGGGATGTCCCCAGCGGGAGCAGCAGCTCCGGGCTCAGCTGGAGAGGGAGGAGCAGCAGTGTGGGGGGAGCCAGAGCCCCAACCCCATCCTTGCCTCAGTTTCCCCACTTGCAAGGCAGGAGCAGGAGCAGCCTTACCTGAACCTGGCGAATTGGGGTGGAGTTCTGGGACAATATAAAACACAAGGTCCTCAGCCCTGCTGTCCTGTGCTGGGACTCCTGCCCTTCAGCACACCAGGAGTCAGTTTTGGAACCAGCAGGTTGGGAAGAAGGACAAACCCCATCATTTTCATGTTCCTGGTGGGGCTGGAAAAGGGGAAAGGGGTAGCATTGCAGGATTACGCAGCTCCCAGCCACATCCTTAGCACCTGCTGCCTCAGTTTCCCCATCTGCAGCATTCCATGGGCCTCTGGCTGCAGGATGGGGGGATGCACATCCTGCAGCCAGCCTCCACGCACGGCTGGGAGGTGGTTTCTGGGTTAGAAGGTGACCTCTTCCATTAGCAGCAGGGACGCTCTTTTTTCCTGAATTAGATGGTGGTTTGGAAGCTTTCCAGGCCCGACATCATTCTGCCTGATAGCGCTGAGCTTGCTCTGGAGGCGCGGCTGTGCCCGAGCCAGTCGGGGCTGCAGCTGTGGGAGGCTGCTGGCACCTCGTGTGTCCCCACGAGGAACACCCAGATCACCCCAACTGCTGCCTCCAGGCAGTTGGAAACACAGAAATATCCCCAGCTCCGATAGCTGCGGATGGGACATTTTGGGGTTTCTCTGGGTATGCAGGGAGCCCCTGCATGTTACAGATCCCGAGGTGAGGGAGATCCCAGTCCTGTCCTGATCAGGAATGCTCAGATTGTCTTTGCAGACCTCCCTGGCAGCAGGGGTGTGTTATCAGCACCTGTGTGTTATCAGCACCTGTGTGTTATCAGCACCATGCAAGCGCCAGGCACTGGTGCACCCAGGATGGGATTTCAAAGCCATTGGCAGATGGTGACAGTGACATCAGGCAGGAGCCCTACCCACCTAAATCCAGAAGTGATCTGTGACTCCTGGTCCATTCCAGGGGGTTGAGGAGCACTGGGAGCTGCCACACGGCCTTGGCCACATCTCCTCCGGTCAATGCCCACTCGGGGCTGCCCTGGGCTAACGTGACAAGGGCAGCCTTGTCAGTGATGCCACCCTGGGCCTGAACGTCCTCCACAAACAAGCAACAGCCAAGAGATTTGCCGGAGTCAGGACATTTTTAGAAAGGCTAATTAAAGCCCATTTTCACCCTGTGCCTCTCACTGAGCAAAAGCATTTAGCAGTGACCTCAGAGTGAGTGAATTTGCACTTGAGCTTTCCGTTTCACCTCTAAAAAATGGGATTGCTCTGTAAACTCGTTAGTGAAAGTAACTCCTGATAGTTTGGCTCCTCACCAGGATGGGCCCTGCCAAGTCCCACCGGGCTCTGCTCTCCCCCCACTGCATTTTGCCTGAGTAAGAGGGACCTCTTGGTACACACAATGGACAAATATGGGGTGTCTCCAAGCTGTGTTTTCAGAGGCAAATCGAGCTTTTCCACTGGTGTTTTGGGCTACACAAGGGAAATGGCCCTCCCTTGATCTGTCACCTTGGAGGTGACAGTGGCTCCTCCGTGGCCACCAGCTCGCTCTCCCCTGCTGCACATCTGGCCTCCAGAGCGCTCACCTTCCTCTCTGTGCTCTTCCCTGCCCAGCTGTGCTTCATGACGACCTCTCGCACCATGTTTTATGGGCCGTCCTCCACCATGGCTCCGCCGTCCAAGAACCGGCTGAAGCGCCAGAGCCGGCTCTTCTCCCAGGTCCTGTACCGCACCCTGAGCTACAAGGACCGCGGCTCAGCCTCCGCCTCCCCGGCCGCCGCTGAGGACGACCCGGCCGAGCTCTCCACCCAGCTCTCGGCCCCTGGCATCCTGAAAATCTTCGGGGGCAACATCTGCGCGGGCACCAACTACAAGAGCGTGCTGGTGACGGGCAGCTCCGGCGCGCGGGAGCTGGTGAAGGAGGCCCTGGAGCGCTACGGGCTGAGCCAGCTCAGCGCCGGGCAGTACGCGCTCTGCGATGTCATCGGCCGCTTCCAGGGCCCCGAGAAGCAGTGGCAGACAGAGGGGCTGAGGGTCCTGGGTGACCACGAGAAGCCGCTGCTCATCCAGGACCTCTGGAAGCCCAGGGAGGGCTTCTCGCGCCGGCTGGAGCTGCGCAGGAGGGCGGAGGTGGAGGAGATGGCGGCCAGGGACGTGGACACCACCACTGCAGGTCAGAGCTGGGTGTGGGGCAGGGAGAGGGGTTGGGATGCACCCCCAGACCGGCAGCTTTCACACATGGTTTGGGTGCAGGGGGTGGTGCAAGTGGGAGAGTGGCCACATTTCCACATTTTAGCTGCAAGGCTCCTGTGTTGAGGCAGGACTCGGCGCTCTCCTGCATCAGTTTGGTATCTGGGACCTCAAATATTTACCCCAGCCAGTTTAGGGGTTAATAACAAACCCTGCCCATGGCTGGGGAGCAGTAGGCCAGAGCATCAGTGCTTTCCTGCTCTTCCCATCAGTGAAGCAGAACCCCAGCTTCGTGCTTGGCAGAGCAATGCCCTGCTCCCCTGCATCCCCATCTCCCTCTGGGTATCCCCCAGGCCTCACCCCCCAGGCAAATCTGCAGGAGCAATTAAGGAAAATGAAAAGCTAATGAAGAGAGAGCAATGTAGGGCAGGAGAGCCCCTGCAGCGGTGCCTGATGGAGGCCAGGGCTGGCAGGAGGAGATAAGTGCATCATTAGGAACCAGCAGGTTAATAAGCGACCCCAGCACACAGTAATGAAGCTTTCCTCCTCCCACCCTCAGATAAAAGCCCTGTGAGGACGAGGGCAGAAAGGTTTAAAATCAGATTTTTACTTGTAGAGTGTGCTTGCTGGGTCAGACCTGCTGACAGAGGGGTCTGGACCAGGCTCC
This sequence comes from Poecile atricapillus, assembly GCF_030490865.1. Lineage (NCBI taxonomy): Eukaryota > Metazoa > Chordata > Aves > Passeriformes > Paridae > Poecile > Poecile atricapillus. The sequence continues at coordinate 13,617,092 of NC_081262.1, read as the reverse complement.
AGAGGTGTCAGCCACAGGGTTTTGCTGGGATGGGCCCTGAGCATGCAGCAAAGGGCTGTTATTGTCAGAAATAAACTGATGGTGATGCAGGATTACTCTGTGTGCTTGTCAAAGAAGAGCCAAATTTCTGCCCCACCAGCAGCAGAACAAATGGTCCAGCCTGTCCCACACCAGGCGGGAGCTCCTCTCCCACCCACCCTAACAAAGGCTGGAAGGAACCCGAGCACACAGTGAGGGAATCCAACCACAGGCATTCCAGGGAAGAGCAGAGGCAGCTGGAGCCTGCCCAGCTGCAATTTTCAACTGGGATTTCACCTGGTACTTGAGGAGACAGGGCTACCTCCATCCTCACCATGTCCAGTCTGTGGCTGCTCAGGGAGGAGATGCCACAGGTGGTCCCACATGTGGGACACAGAGGTGGCTCCTGCCAGAGCCTGGGCCAAGGAGGTGGATGCTCTGCTGATCTCTTCAGCTCTTTCTCCAGCCAGGATCAGAGAGATGTGAAGCACTTTGGGAGAGCAGTGACTCTAAAAACAGCTTCAGTTGAATAGAGGGAAGGGCAAGAGCCCTGTGTGGTGGTTGCAGCACATGGTGGGCAGCACCACGTGGCAGCTCCCTGCCAGAGCCCAAGGTCACATCCACTTGGCCTCAAATCCTCCCCCTCAGATGCAGAAAACAACTTTCCTCCCTGCGACCTGGATCCTGGGTGGGATGGGAGCCATGGGAGTGCAAGGCTCCCACACAGGCAGGGGGAGCAGCAGGGTCTGGGCTGCCCAGCACGGGTCAAACTGGCCTGGGACTGGCACCCTTCGGTCATTTCTGATGGAGGAGCAGTTCCTGATAGGATCCTGTGCTCTGGATCTGGAGATAAGCCCGTTATGTTTTCGTTATCACTTCATTTGTTTCAGCACTCCTGGGTGGGGCTGTGGAAATTCCTCATTTTTTAACCTTTGGGCATTTTCCATAGCTGACCAAGCTCTTCCAAGACAGAAGCTACACCCAGTCAGGCTGTCTGCTCTGCAGACTACACAGCCATAGCTGCCTCACCTGGTAAAATCTCACTCCTGCAGCCCTTTCTTTTGGTGGCCCCAGGGGCTCTGTCACCAGTCTCACCCTGTGCTGGTGGCCCTGGGACCCCCCTTTCCTGCCTCATCTGCAGACTGCCAGGAATGAATGTGAGTGATGCAGCCTGTGACTCAGCACCCCAAAAGACACAAAATTCCTGCTGTGGGGGGTATTGACTATGAGTGCCCTTCACCAGGGTCACCCTTGTCACCAGGCTCGGGCTGGCAGAGGTCCCCATGCTGAGCAGCAGCTGCCTGCCCAGGGTGGTGAGGCACTGGCGTGGAAAACACAACATCTGTGCAAAAATAAAGGGACTTTAGGCTTGCAGCTCCCTCAGAGAAAAGCAGAGGGGTGCTCAAATCATCCCCAGGGCAATACCTGCAGGCCCTTCTCCACACAGGGCATTGCTGGAGCAGCAGGACTGGGATGACTGGGACCAGTGGGGTCATGCAGGTGCATCACTGGCTGGGGGAAAGGCTCCTCATCCATCCATGACCTGTCAGCAAATAGCTTAAGAGTTTTATCTGCTCAGTTACCCATTATCCTAATTAGTTTATTAGCTGCTTCCCAGTGGGGAGGATGGTGCTGGCTCCTCATGCCACTAATTAGCAGCACAGGTAGAGCCCTTCTCTCCCTGCTACCCTCAGCCCTGCTCCTTTCGGGGAGCACAGAGGCAGCAGTTATGGAGGTGTAGGGAAAACACCCACAAACTGTGGGGTGCTGGAGGGAGGTGCAGCACTTGGCATCTCAGTGACATTCATTTTCCAAAATATCCCATTTTGTACCAGGTCCCATCCTAAGTGGAGCTTTCCCAAGAGGCTGGAGGCAGAACTGCACACACAGCTCCAGAAACTTGGGATTTGAGCCTGTTATTCTCAAAGATGCTCTGGCAAGTGCCTTTGAGGATCTGGCTTTGATATACCTTAGCACAACTGCATGCAGAGAAGATTCCCTGCAGAGTCTGCTGAGCAATTACATTAGGAAGGACTAGCCTGGTCTTAGTCCCTCCTGGGTATCTTCAAAGCATTTCTTCTTTCCTGGGGCCCACAGAGTTATTTGTTGATTTATTTCTCAGCCAGGAAAAGCGAACCTCTTTCCTCAGCTGGAAAAGAGGCAGATCCCAGGCACCACAACTAACAGCTTTCACCCTGGGTTGCAGGATGGGTTTAGAGGCAGCAGCTTGGTGGGGTCTGGTGGGTGCTGCCCACGGGGTGCCCAGCTCTCCCCGAGGATGAGATCCAGCCCTGTGTTAGGATCTGATTAGTGAGAGATGCCTCTGCCTCAATTGAGGTGCAAAGGAGACAAATGCTGAAGTAAACAATACAGATTTTATTAGCAATCAATGTGAGGTAGAGAGAGAGGGAAAAGAGGGGGGACAGAGAGAGCACTCTTGTTTTGAGCTGGTGGTTTCTTGGGTTGGTGGTTTTGATTCTCCCCCTGCCAGAATTGCCTCTTACCCAGTCAGGGCTGATTCAGCACAGTTGCTGAATTGCTTCTATTAGTTTCTTCCTTATCTTGGGAGTTCTGCCAAATGTCCTTGTGGCCTGTAAATTCTGTATTCTTTGTGCCCACTATCAGTGGTACATCCTTTTTCCCAAGCCTTGTTAACCTCCCCCTTGGCCTGAGATCATTGGAGCTTGTCTAGCCCTAAACTTTAGCAAGGCCTAACATCCTGACAGTAGAACCCCCTTTTCTACAGTCCAAATCCTGGCTATCCAGGGAGAAATGTAATATTTGTGGATGCTCTTTAACTCCTTACATGCTGTTCCCATCCCAATCTCCATGTGGATTCAGCAGCTGCTGCCTCTGCCCTGGTCATGCTGCACTGGAGATGTTCAGACCGAGTTTTGGGTGGGGTTACCTGCACCTGCTTGGGAGGACAAAACAGTACCAAAGGATGAAAAAAACCTAACCCAGTTTTATGGAGGAACTTTGTTATACTCAGGAAAAGAGCTGTGTTTATCTTTCCAGCTCAGCCCCGGGGATAGTGAGAGCCTGTGACGGGGGCTCTATCGGGAGGGAAAAAGCAGCTTTTTCCTACACAAAATAAATACAGAAGTTTCCTTTCCTCTCGATAAGGGGCTGGTGCTGGCCTGTCTCTGCAGGCAGTGGGACCCCAGTCCTGGCAGGCCCTGCTCTGTCCCACTGAGCTCAGCAGAAGCTGCTCCCCAGGATCCGGCCCCACTGCTGCCTGCTCCCACAGGGATCTGCATTGTCCCAGCCGTCCTTCCTCCCTCTGGCCCATTTCCACACTGTGGGTTGGGGTCAGGGCTCCTGGGGGGAGCTGAGCTGTCCTGCAGACACGTTTGGGGTGGCCTTTGGCATCCCCAGCAGCGCGGCTTGGGTGGGCTTCTGGTTCTCCCTGGATGTCCCGTCCGTGCCGTGGCCGATTGCCTTTTTAAGAAGGACACGGGGCACGGGACTTTGGGGTGGCTTTGACTGTGCCTTGCCCTAATCCCAAGGCATGTAAACAGCAGGGGCTATTTTCTCCCTGTCCCACCCCCCTCCCCATCCCCATCTCTTTGATTTTCCCAGCAAAGGAGCGCTCCATTTAAAACAAACAAACAAAAAAATGTATTTCTGAACCAGCAGCCCATTCCTCACCAAATAAGGCAGATGATTTTTTAATTTTTTTTTGGGTCTGAGCTTGTGAGTGTCCCTTTAAGCAGCCCTGGGCACCGGGCTCTGCTTTGCCGTCCCCAAATCCCTCCGGCTGTCCCCAAACCTCTCTGTCCAAAGCCTCCTCCCTGGTCAGCCGAGCCAGGAGCGGGGCTCTGGCTCCGGTGCTGCACCGACAGCGCTGCACTGCTCCTCCTGCAAGAAAATCCTTTAGGTTTTTTCCCCTCTCTTCGTCCTCCCCGAATGCCAGGAGGCTCCCAGGACGCTGCCCAGCTGAGGTACGAGCATCGCCCCTCGGACACACAACTTCCCATTTCTCCTGCGGAGCTCAAGCCACGCTTGCAGCGCGGAGGGACCCGCGGGGACCCCCCGGCTCTGGGGGTGCCATGTGAGGGGCTGCTTTTGCAGCTCGCCCAGGCCTATTCATTCACTCCGGCTCCTGTTTGTCTCACGGAGAGACAGCTCTGCCCGAATTGATGCTTGGGAGAAGTTAATTACAGCCTGTTCCTGCTGCAGCCGGGCTCCACTGCAGCTCCCATGCCTGGCTGATGCTCCGGGGAATTGGGGGGGGATCCCTGCGGTTCCCACTTGCTGCTGGCGACCGAGTGCCGAAGGGCTGAAAGACGAATCCGGGCTTTTTCTTTTTTTTTTTTTTTTTAGCAAAGATTGAGTGAAATTTCTTTTTCGGAGGGATTTCCTCTCCCCCCAGCCCTGCAGTGTGGCCAGGGCAGGTGAGGGATACTATGGACCGGCTGCTCTCCCTTCACTGAGGTTTGGGGGGCCAGGGAGGGCTGGGACATCCCCTTTTCTAGCGGTGGCATTAGGACACTAAACTCTCCGCGCCGGTGCCTTGGCGTCACCTTTCGGGGAGGGCAAAGGAGCAGGGACATCGAGGCAGGGTGGGTGCGCAGCGCCGGGAGGGCTCCGGCTGCTCCATCCCCGCTCGGAGCCGCAGCATCCCTCCGGCCGCGGGGTGCTGCGGCGGGGCGGGGGTGCTCCCGGGGGGGGCTGCAGGGGCTGAAGGCCGCTCTGTCTCCCCCCCATCCCCGCAGGCATCAACGCCCAAGCGCGGAAGCTGCAGCGGCACCGGGCGCGGGGGGCCCGGCGGGCGGCGGGGGCTGAGCGGCGCGGGCCCCCCCCGGCCCTGCGGCGCAGCCTCAGCGAGACCAGCCTGGGGACCCCGGCACGGCGGGCAGGGAGCGGGGCCGGGGCCGGGGCCGGGGCCCGGCTCCAGAGGCACTGCTCCACCCTGCCCGGCAGCCCGGCGGCGGCGCGGAGCGGCGGCAGCAGCATGCGGTACTCCCTCTACCAGTCCCCGCACCTCCTGCTCCTGCAGGGCTACAGCCAGCAGCATGTAAGCACCGCGCCGCCTCCTGCGCACCCCCCCCGCTTCCCTCCCACCCCCCAAAGCCCCGGGGAGCGGGGCTGCTTGCATGGCCGGAGCTGCTGGGGTCGAGGGAGGTGGTGGTGGTGGTGCGGATGAGCATCCTTTAGGAAACGGGCTTGGGACTTGCAGCAGTGTCCTCAAGTCTGTCCCCAGCCTGTCCCCAAGTACGGGGGACACGGAGGCAGGAGCCGTGACCCCCTGCGATGCCCCAGAGGGATGCGAGGTGATCCCCGAGCAGCATCCCTGCCCCGGCCCGGGGGAGCCCTGGTTCTGCGGGTGGTGGCTGAGCTGCCCCGTCCCCTGTCCGGCTGTTTCCTGATGGGATCAGGGGCTGCAAGGAGAACAGTGCGTCTGCTGGAGGCGCTTGGAGAACTGCAAAGGACAGGCTCGGCTCTTGCAGTTAATGGCTACTTTGTGCCCTTTGAGTATTCGGCTGTTCCAAGCTCCTTGGCAGGGTGACACCGGCACTGCGGGCATCCCGTTGGTGCTGCTGGGGAAACTGAGGCAGTTTTCTGGTGGTACCCTGAGCTGCAGGGAGGCTGCAGGGAAAGGCAGGGCCAGGGGTGGATGCTCTGACCGGGGTCCCACTGTCCCCCCGGGCAGGGGGTGCAGGCATCGCTGCAGTCTGGGGCGAGAAGGTGGGAAGGAAAAGCAGATGCGGAAGGGATGAGGAGAGGTTGAAGGAGGGCTCCATCTGCCCAAAGCAGCCCCATTTACTGCATTCCCAAAGTCCTTGTACCCGTTTATTGGTGTGCCCAAGGCAGGGATCCCAAGCCCAAGGCTGCTGTCCTGCTTGGCAGCGAGGAGAATAAAAAAAAAAGAAATGTTTTTGCCAAAAGAAATGTTTTTGCCATGCAAAGGTGCATGGGGGACAGCTGGGAACAGTGAGGGGACAGCTGGGGACAGCGAGGGGACAGCTGGGGACAGCGGAGGCTGCAGCACTCACTGCATGGCAGGGAGGACGGTCCCTTCTCCCCCCTCCCCGGTTCATGCTGCGTCTCCTCGCTTGGCAGGACAGCCTGGTTTACCTCCTGAACCGCGAGCAGCACACGGTGGGCCAGAGGACGCAGGCGAGCAAGCCCAGCATCAGCCTGTCAGCCCCCGACATCCTGCCCCTGCACTGCACCATCAGGAAGCTCCGGCCTTCCCGGCATCGCTCCGAGGAGAAGCTGGTGCTGGAGCCCATCGCCGGCGCTGGCATCTCTGTCAACTTCTCGGAGGTGGCCCGGACGGTGGTGCTGCGGCACGGGGACCTGCTGTCCCTCGGCCTCTACTACCTGCTCCTCTACAAGGACCCCATGAAGGCGCAGCCGCTGCCGGCGCAGACCCTGCTGAGGCTGCGAGCCCTGCACCCCGAGGGTCCCCACGTGTGCGGGGCGTGTGGCAGCCTGCTGAAGGACAAGGAGGCTGCCAAGAAGAGGGGCCCCTCGCCCGCCGGTGGCCCCAGGACACCCCGCAGGCGGCTGCAGCTGGAGTTCGAGCCGGCGGCCGAGGATGTGCTCCTGCGGCGCATCATGACCCTGATCGAGCCCGGCGGGGACGACCACAAGCTGACACCCGCCTTCCTGCTCTGCCTCTGCATCCAGCACTCGGCCACCAACTTTGAGCCAGGAGACTTCGGGCAGCTGCTGCTCAAAGCGGCCAAAATGATCCAGAGGACGGTGTGGGTCAGTCAGCGGTGGGATGGGGTGTTTGTGGGGTGGGGGTGTTGCTCAGCCCCTCCCTGGGGGATTCTCAGCCTGGGCTCTGGTGGCAGCGAGTGCTGATGGGGGTGATGCTCGGGCCACCCCATCCCGCTGGTTCTCACCGTGCTTTCCCCTTCTCTCCCTGCCCAGGAGCGGACACGGGAGCTGGCTGAAAAGCAGTCTCAGCAGTAAGTGTGACCCTCCTTGTTCTGCCTCAAAACGGGGAGAATTCAACCTGGTTCTTCCTCCATGAGTGAGGGAAGTCCCTGGCTGGTAAAAACCACATTCCCAGCCTGTCAGCAGCAATGCATGATGAGTTTTCCTACTACATCCCACACATTCTGCTCTCTGGTCCTTTAACCACAATGCCTGCACAGAATGTCTGGGTTTGGAAAAGCTCAGGAGAGAACAGGACCTGCAGCAGCTCTGGGGTTTTCTCTGATCCAAGACCTGGCCAAGGCTTTGTGGCTTCATCCCTGAGTGATAGAGTAGGAATGTCCCTTATGTGTGAGCCTGACCTTCCTCATGCTGGAAACCGCTCAGTGGAGCTGAGAGGGAGCTGGCACTGCATGTGTGCATCCAGGGGTGGTGGCACAGCATCCCAGTGCCATTCTGGGACAATCACAGTGGTACAAGGAGCTGTCTCCCCAGCCATTTCCAAAATGCCATCTCTAAACCAGTATCTGGAGAAACTGTTGGTGCTGGCTGTGAACCCTCCTTTAGGATAAACTTCATGGATGATTCCCAGGCCCTTCCTATAGCAAGAAAAAGCAGTTTAGCAGTTGAGAAATTTTCGCAGATGCTTTTTATTTTATTTTTGACCAGCCCAGGGCAGGTGAGCTGAGTTTAAGTGTCCAGAGCACATATCTCTGGGGAAGGGCTGCTCTTCAGACACAAGTATTTGGTGCAGTTCATCTCTATTAGGGGAAGTCTGCCCCAAAAGTGGCATCCCACAAAAGCCAGGTGGCCTTGGTGAGCCCAGTCCCCACAGGGTCCCCTCTGCCACCCCATAGAGCAGAAACCACAGAACTTTTCCTTGCAAAGGGTCCTTCTGTGGGGAGTGTTGCCTTGGGGGTGGGGGGATGTGAAAGCTCTCTGGCATTGCCCCAGGCTGGCTGTTTCCTCCCCAAAAGCCTGAGTGGGGATGCTGAGGAGCAGCAGGTGTAACACCTGCTGTGTCTCCCCAGCCAGGACCCTGCCACCCTGTCCCGCTTCACCATCACAGACCTTCTCCCAGACCTGCAACACATCGTCTTCTGGATGGCCAACGCCATTGAGATCCTCTACTTCGTCCAGCAGAAATCACCCACCTACATCCAGAGCATGGAGGAAGAGCTGGACATCAAAGGTAAGTCTGGATGCAGCATCCTGCCTGTTTTTCCAGCTGGAGCAACTCTGCTCTGCTAATCCCCAGTCACAGGTGGTGGTCAGTGCCCTCGAGATGCTCCATTAACCCTCTGTAATCCTCATCAGCAGGGACATCTCTGTGCTGTGGGCTGGGGAAATCTGTGGGAGGAGCAGGCTCACATGCTGCCGTGGTGCTGCCTGGCTGCAGAGCCAGGTTGAGTTGTGTTCACACACAAGGATCCCCTGCCACCACAGCAGCTTGTGGTTAATGACCTGGGGAATTTCTTCACCCTGGATTTGCAGGTAGCCCTGCAGAACTGCTCACTGGTGAGCCTGTGTTAATGCCAGCAAAAGGGGAAAAAAAAAAAAAAAGGTGTTAAACCAGCCTAAGAAACTTTTTGGTCTATGCAAAAAGTTAAAATGTTCTTAGGCCAGGCAGGTGCTGGAAGGAAGGCCCGAGCTGCCAGCAGTGACGGGAGCTGTGGGGGATGACAGGTGGGAGCTGCCCTGGGCCAGAGGAGCCTCTTTGCCCTGTCAAAGGATTCTGTGGGGATAATACAAACCTGGAAATTCTCATAACCCACACCCTGCGAGCTTGGGGGCCTTGCTGCTGCAGGATTGCTCCCTCATCCTCCTCTCCCTGCAGGCTCCAAGGAGTCCCTGTTCTCCTCGACCATCACGGCCAGCGAGGAGGCGATGACGGTGCTGGAGGAGGTGATCATGTACACCTTCCAGCAGTGTGTCTACTACATCTCCAAGGTACAGGCCACACGGGGCCAGCACGAGCATCCCCAGGGCTGTGCAGGAGGGGTTTTTTTAAGCTTTTACTCCTTGGCAGTTGCACCACGCTGAGGTGTTTTCCTTCGGGCTGAAGTGCCCCGATTTTTGGTCGCAGCCCAGGAAAAGTATTGAATTACTGCGGCGCGTTTCCTTGTCTGCAGTGCAGCGGCTCGGGGGAGGTGTTTGGGGAGGGCTGCTTGGCTCAGGCCAGTGCAGTATAATGGTGTGATTCAGGGCGTGATGGAAAGGGGCCCCTGGCCCGCTGGACCGCGAGAGCCGGGCGGCAGCAGGAACAGAGCGGGCAGTGTGAGGCACAGAAAGGCTGCCCTGTGCAGGACAGCTCCCTGTCCACTGGCACACGGGGGCTGCTCCTGAACCTCTCCAGAGCTGCACCTTCCTGCCCTGCGCCCTCCCCTTCCCTCTGCCCTGGCAGAAGCGAGTGTGAGGCACTGCTCTCCCATTTAAGCAATATGGAAAATCATCCCCATCGATGCTCATTTCTCTTTAACCCTCGTGCCCAACTGATTGGTTGCTGCCCTGGCTCACATCAGATTTTAGCTGCCATCACACACCATCTCTTCCAGCTGCTAGAAGTGACCAACATATTAATTTTTATAACTTCTTAAACTTTTGTACAACACCGGAGCCCATGGAGGCAGGGGGTGAATAAGAGCAGCTCCTCGCTGGAGCAGCACTGGCAAGGTTTGCTTGGCTTGAGGAGCTGAAGGAAAGGCTTGGCTCGTGCAAAAATAGAAAAACCCAACAAAGTGAGTTTGCTGTGAGCTTGCTGCTCTCCCTGCAGTGTCTGTATGTGTCACTCCCTGCCCTCCTGGAGTGCAACCCCTTCCAGAGTGAGTGCCGGGAGAGCTGGAGGGGGACCCCGCCGCTGCCCGAGGAGCTCCGCAGGGTCGTGCTCATCTACCAGGCTGTGCTGGATCTGCTCCACCAGTACGAAGTGCATGCTGAGATCACCTCCCAGATGTTCGCCTACCTCTTCTTCTTCTCCAACACCCTGCTCTTCAACCAGCTCCTGGAAAAGGGTCAGTCCTCCTTGAACTGGGTAACACGTAGGGGACTGAGTTATGGGGACGCCCTCCAGTCCATCCCAGTGCCACCTGAAGGGGTACAAGGAGGGAGCTGGAGATGGGCAGATCTCAGCATTGTTACAGGGAGGCCAAGCACAGACTCAGCTGCTAGCTCCCCATTCCCAGGAGAGACTAAACCCCACAAGGATCCCATCCCTATTCCACTGCCCCTTCTAGCCTGAGCAGAGGAGGCTAAGGGCAGTTAATATGGGCAGCTCATTAATAAACTAGAGCAGCCTGAAGTGCTCATTAGCCCTCATTAACACAGCTGCCCCATTTTAAGTGCCAGGCAAGGTCCAGCCAGCACCGGGAATTACAGGCACAGGATGTTGGGGACATTAACCCAGGGCTGGGGGACAGGGGGGGCTGTTCCCTCATATGGCTGATGGATGCTTTGCCTCCTCAGGCTCCTCTCTCGGCTGCTACCACTGGTCTCAGGGGGTGAAGCTGCGGGCCAGCGTGAGGCTGCTCCTGGAATGGCTGCGCAGCGCTGGCTTCGAGCAGCTCTCCCAGCAGTTCTTCGCCAAACTCGCCAGTGTGGCCAACCTGCTGGCCATGCCCGGCTCCCAGCTGGTGCAGGTGAGCAGTGCCCAGCCCAGGGCTCGTGCCATTGGGATAGGCACGGGCAGGAGAGCTCCTGCTCAGTGTCTGCGGGGTCCCTACACTGATGTGTCCCTTTTGTGACCTGCCATCAGCTGCCCTTCCCCAGGGTCCCAGTGGGCAGTACCCCGGAGAGGATGCTCTGGTTCTCTCCATCTTGCCTGACCTCTCCCTCCTGTGCCCCCTGCAAGCTCCTGATCCTCAGAGGAAGCAGTTTCTCATCTCTGCCATTTGCCTCCTGCTCTGTCTCCTCACACAGATGACCTGGCCATCCCTGCGAGCCGAGTTCCCCGCGCTGAGCCCCGCGCAGCTGCACCGGGTGCTGAGCCAGTGCCAGGCAGTGATGGACATGGGCTGCATCTCAGCGTGGCAGCCCAGCGAGGAGGAGAGCCCGGCCACCTTCCAGCCCGGTGAGTCCTGCTCAGCCTGCTCCAGTCACACCCCAACAGGTAATTCCCTCGCCCTTCCTGGGCAATTGGTAATAACCATAGCCCCGAAATTCAGATACTGCAAAGGATGCAAAGTGCGTGAGGCTTTTTCTGCTGTCCCAAGTGAGGGATGCTGCTGGCTCAAGCTCACTAAATCCCTGATCCCAGTTGGGAGACCGTGCGTGGCTGAGAGCTGGGAGGCAGAAGTGGGGTGCAGCCCGAGCCAGTGCTAACCTGCATCCCTCTGCCTTTCAGATGAGATGCTGGAGTCCTTCGACAACCACCCACCCATCATCCTGCCCAGCGGGGGCTTCAAAGTGGACCTGGAGGTGGAGACATTGGATGACAACATCTACAGACACCTCCTTTACATCCGCCACTTCCTCTGGAGCCTGCAGAGCAGGAGCCCCCACACCAGCGAGGGGCCAGCCTCAGCACTCCCAAAGGTAGCCCGTGTCCCACGGGGGGGTGTTCCTCTCCTGGGTGGGCAGGAGGGTACTGGGTCCCTCTGCAGACCCCTCCAAGCCCAGGGCTAAGGGCTTGCTGCCCTCGCCTGCAGCCTGGAGCTGTGGCAGTGCCCTCATGGAGAGCTTCTGGAAGGATTAGTGCTGCTAATCCCCCAGCATGGGGGGCACGGGAAGGTGAGCTGGAAGGACAGGCTCTTCCCAGCAATCTCGTTAGCAGGGAGGAAGGGGAGATGTCTGTGGGCAGAGCTCCCGTTCTCCCTGTGTGTTCCCTGTCCTCCCTGCACTGCACCCTGCCTGTCCCCAGCAGCCAGGCTTGCACAAAAGCACTAATTAGCTAATGCCTGTAAAGCACAGGGAGGGTGATACGTGCTGTGGGTGCTAAGCTCAACAGCCATGTGGAGGCTGTCCCTCCTGCAGGTCCCCTTCTCCTGTCCCATCCTGTCCCCGTTCCCTGCAGTGCTCACAGGCACCGCTGCCTCCTTCTGTCACCCCGGGGCCACTTTGCCCAGCCCTTGTGACACAGGAGGAGCTGTGCTACCCCAGTGTCCCCTTCCAGTGGGATCCCCCAGCAGGGACATGAGCAGGAGTCCTCTCCTGCCTGGCTGTAACATCCCCAGCACTGTCCTAGCCACCAAATGGGAGCTGGGAGCTGTGCTGGGAAGCCAAGCCAAGCCTGGCAGTGTCTGAATTGCCGAGGCTTTGGATGGATCTGGCAGCCGGGAGAGCAGCAGGGTGGTGGGGTACAGGTAGGGAGTGAAAAGCGCACGCAGGGAGTTCCACAGCATTTTCCTCCTTCTTAAGAAAGAGGCATGCACGACGCCGGAGGTGCTGGAGGTGAGCGAGGGCCCGGTGGCCGCCCTGGGGAGCCCCATTGCCCAGGAGGATTATCGCTCCCTGGGTGGCTGTGCCGAGCAGGAGGGGAACCCCCAGCTCTGCCTGACCCCCAGCCCCTGTGAGCCCCCCGCCGGCGAGCCCCAGCTCCAGGAGAAGCTCAAGCAGCTGCAGCTGGGCAGGAGCCCTGTCCCCAAGGCCGGCACGGCGCCCACAGACTCCTCGTGCCTGCTGACACCACCCACCACCCCCCTGAACTTCGACTCCGGGAGCCCGGGGTCCCCGCAGGGCACCGGCAAAGGGCCGCAGGACCCCCGCAGGAACGGGATGAACGGCACCAAGGGCAGCACCCCCGAAGGTACCGAGAGCTGGCGCTGCCCCCGGGGTGTGAGGCTGGGTTTGGGCCGTGCCAGGGCCGTAAGCCGCTCTCTCCGCTGCCAGGCTGCTCGCCGACCCCCTATGACTACCCCACGCCGGAGTCTTCCAGCCGCAGCTCTGCCACCGACGACTTCTGCTACGTCTTCGTGGTGGAGCTGGAGAGGGGACCCATCGGGCTGGGGATGGGGCTGATCGATGGCGTGGTGAGTTCTCAGCTGCTGCCCCTCACACAGCTGGAGTGGGACATGTGGGACGTGGTTTATACCCCAAGAAAAGCCAGTCAAGAAGCTGATGGCTTCTCACGGGAGCTAGGCTGCTTCTCCTGGGGACAAGGAGACACAGAGGGATCTCTCAGTGGATCTCTACTCTTAGGTCACTGTGCTCTGCATGCAAAGTCCACAGCTGTCCTGCAGCTGGGAAAAGCAAACACGCTCAGCTCTCTTGTGGAAGGAGAATGACTCAGCCGAGGTCTTTCCTCCACCCTTCAGAGGTGGCAGGAGAAGCAGAGAAGAGCAGAGAGGCTTACAGGGTGTCAAAACAGCTCCTCCCTTGCATAAGGAGAAATCTGGCATTGTGGGGTGGATCATATTTTTAAATGGTCAGTAGGAAACAGAGCATCACCGAGGCCTGGGACAGCGTGAGCAGAGCTCCAATCCCAACATGGCTGCAGGTTAACGATGCTTCCTTTACTCTTAATTAAATTGAACAAGAGCAGATTGCCCCCACATCTCCTGTGTATAAATTGTTATAAAACTAAAGGATTTAGGTTTTCCTTCCTGTTACTGTTAGCACCATCCCCATCATGTTCCTAAGCAAGGTCCCCCTTGCCACCAGGCTTGGTTGTGAGCCCTGGGGGAGAGTTACCCTGCCTGGCAAGCTCAGCCCCTTGGGTCACATAAATCTTTGTGTCCCTTTTTTCACTCGCTGCCTTCCCCTGCCAACAGCACACCCCTCTCTGCTCCCCGGGGATCTACATCCGCACCCTGATCGAGGACAGCCCCGCGGCTGCTGACGGCAGGCTCTCCATCGGGGACCGCATCCTGGCTGTCAACGGCACCAGCCTCATCGGGGCAGACTACCAGAGGTGAGCCTTACCTCTCCAGAGGGCCTGGGGTGGTACCAGCACTGCAGGAGTTACTGTCAGGTCCAGCTTTCCGGCTGTTTTGCTCTGAGAGTTGCCAGCGCTGCAGTCCTGAGGATGCTGCGGTACCAGCAAGCTGCAGGGAGAGGAGTGACCTGCACAGGACACCAGAGAGGGGGCAAGGCTGTGGGTTTGGAAGAGGGATTACAGAGCAAGAACTGGGAAGCATATATGGGAAATAAATAGAGCTCCAGAGGTGCGTGTCAGCAATGCAATGCTGCAGCCCCATCCCACCCCAGGTTTCCTCTTGAAGGTGTTGGGATGGGCCAGCTCAGAGGCAGAGCCCAGGTGCCCACAGCACAGAGCAGCTTTGGGCTTGTTTGGCTTTGTTCTGGCACCACTAACCTGGAGGCCAAGCTCTTCACAAAGCTACAGGCAGGAGAGAAACAGCCCCTGCTTGTAGCCCTGAGCAGGGTGATTGGCAAAGGGGGGTGTTTTGTGAATGTCCATGGCTCAGCAGGCTCCTGAGGGAACCAGAACTCACCTCTGTCCCTGTTGCTGCTCCCTGCAGTGCCGTGGACCTCATCCGCTCCGGAGGGAAAAAGCTGCGGTTTCTGGTTGCCAAGTCGGACATTGAAATAGCCAAAAAAATCAGTTCCAGCTCCTCTTCCTCTTAGTCCTTGTGGTACAAGGATCCTTCTGCAGCAGCTTGTGGCTACAGCTCTGGTAAAGGCTGACCTCAGGGAGCCTGGAGTGCAAGAGGGAGGACCAGGACTCCACAACAGCTCTCAATGTGCTTTTGGACACTTTGCCCCTGCACTGCAGCAGATGAAAGGACATGCAAGGATGGTGCACGCTTCTCCCACTGCACAGGCTGGGAGCATCGTTCCTGATCCATTGCCCAGCCTCACCTGATACCCAGCACCATCCTTCTCAAGAGTTTTCCTGTTCCTTTGTCCCCTCTGGCAGGGGGAGGGAAGGGAATGCTCCCACCATGGGGACTTGTAGGCAGGCTCCTCTGTTCCTCTAGGCTGGCAGCCCTGTGTGATATTTTATGCTGGCATGCAGAAGGTTTGGAATACTTTTGGGTTTTGGAGAGAGCACTTGGGGCAGGCCTGGGCTGTGCTGTGGCAGTGGCCACCTGAGGTGCTGGCACATCAGGCTGGAAAAGTGTGCCCAGCTCTGGGGGTGGTGAAGGCAGCACAAGCACCCGGGAGTGGGATCCCACACAGGATGCATTGCCAGGAGTTAATTCCCCTGGTGCCATACACTAGCTCAGGTGCCTTTCTGCTGCTGGGCTAGAGCCCTGCTTCAGGATGGGAAGCAGCTACAGCAAAGGGCTGACACCACCAGCAGCTCCTGTGAGAGCTCCCTGCAGAGAAGGACTCCCTTGCTCTTGCTCCACAGATTTATTGCCCGGCTCTGGCACCACAATCCCAGCTGAAGGCTGCCAGGACTGATGGCAGAATATTCCCACAGAGAATTGGTGCCTCCAGGAACCGGAGTGACCCAGCAGCACTCGGCACTGCCACCAGCCCAGGCAGACAAATGACAGCTTGGCACCACGTCCTGCTCCTCCTGCTCCAGCTTCGCCAGCCCAGGCAAGGCCAGCCTGTTTCGTGCCCTGCTCGGAGCATCTCCCAGGAGTGTGCTGCTGAAATATCGACAGGTGATGAGGGACAGCAGAGACTCCCTTTGGGAGGACACTTGTGAATACCCCAGGAACCGCTCTGCTCCTGCTGCCGACCCCGGTGTCGGCTCAGCCGAGGGCTCAGCTCCATCGTGTGGCTGCCCAGAGCCCCGCACAGCCGGCTCCTGCCCGCCGAGTCCTCCCTCTGCTTTTAGCACCATTAACGGGATAAACCCGACCTGATTTCCGCATATAGACAGATACTGAGACCTAGTTTATCTGAACCCTATTAAAACAGCCTGCAGCAAAGCCCTCCATCACACCCTGCCCGGTCCCGGCTCTGGCAGTGGATCAGATACTCACATGGCATCTCACAACAGTGCTCTGAGGATTGTGATGCTAAAACAGGGTTGGCTTTAATTACGCCTCGCTGCTGCAGTTTTGGTTCCTGTGCTCAGTCTTGCATGTCGCAGGAGGAGAGAGATGTCAAAACACTCCATGCAAGGGAAATGCTCCACTACTGGATTTCAACACAGCCTGGCCTGCTTTTCTAGGCAAGAAGGACCAGGCACCTTCTCTGAGACACGAGTGCCTTGCTGCTCTGCTGGGCCATGGGGTGCTGCCCCAGCACGGACTGGGAGCAGCGCATCCTCCTGCTACTGACTCAGCTCTAACAGGCAGGTGAGCAAAGGCTCAGGGCTCCTGGTGATTCACTTCACTTTCAGTCAAGTAGGTATGCTGGCCTGTCATCCTCCACAGAACTTGAAATGGGCTTCCTAAAGCCCCTGGGCAAACTGCATGCACTCCTTACTCCCCTCTGCCCCGGAGCCAGGGCTTGGTGGGGAGGTGTGGTTTGCACTAGACAGTGCTGGGGCTGCATCCTGGCACGTTGCAGCGGTACCAGCGCAACCCACTGAGCACCCCTGGAGCTGGAAAACAGCCCCAGAGCTGTGTGTCGCTCACAGTGCAGTCAGGTATGGAAACAGACTGTAAATAAACCCTGCTATTTACTAGTGTGCATGAGGGCTGGCTTCTCCCAGGAGGAGCAGTGGGATGGATTGACTTCCCTGTGTTAATACTGTACAGCTGAGATGTGTATAAAGCTCTGGTGCAGATACCGAGCACAGCATGGCGCCTGTCGGACACGGTGGATGTTAAGAAATGCTCTGTGTCAACAATAAACTGGATCAATAAATCTCTCTAAGCCCTGCTCTGGCAGCTGTCTCTTGGATCTCTCCATGTTCACTCCAGTGGTGAGGGCTCCCAGATGTGGTGGAGTCAGTCCTGCTTCCTCCAGCTGACACAGGCCTTTGCCTGATCTCCTGCAAGGAGAGGCAAGAAAAGCAGCACGTGCAGGTGTAGTGAGAAATACATCTCCCTCCAAAGGAACAGGGTGTGCTGGCAGGGTATTAATGCACCATTCACTCTCCTGCAACATTCACACAAATCCACCAGGATTTTCAATGCGTGCTCACCAGGAAGGGATAAGACAAGCTTAGGAGATAAAAAAGCAACAGGCACTAGGACACAGAAATACAAACAGCCTCAGCTCTCCTTATTCCTATTCTCTGTTTCATTCACAAACATTTGTTCCTCTTTTCCAGTTAAGATCAGGGCCTCAGCCTTGAGTGTCAGCGATGTCCAGTGATTTACTCCAGAAACCTCCTGCCCTCACACTGGCATGGAGCCTGGAGCAGGCTCCAGGAGCTGGGTGACCATCCTCAGGGCCAAAGGGAGGGAGTCATTCACGTCCCTCTGAAACTGTGTGCTGGCCATGGGAGGGGTGAACACAAACTGAGCCACGCTGGGCATTTTCAGCAGGTTCATGAGCTCTGTTGCTCGAATGAGGATCTCCTCAAGGTCTTCCTCACAGTAAACAGAGGTGACAGCAGGGCTCTGCACAAATGTCCTCATCTTGGACAGGAACATGGACACTCTGCAGGAGAGAAGGACACAGACATCAGACAGGTATTTTCACCCAGAGAGGTCACTACTTAAGTGTGTAAACTCCAACAGACTAGTGCAGGTGACAGAACATCAGCCAGCAGATGAATCCCAGTCCTCCAAACTGTGCCCTTCCACAGCTCACCTCTGTCCTTTTTCAGTTGCCAGCCTCAATTATTAACTACCACCACCAAACCCACGTTTGCACCCATGAGACCTGCACCTTTCAACCCTCTGCCAGTGCTCACCTGGGGATCAAGTCCTGGCTGCGGGCTGCCAGCTTGGTCAAGGTGGCCATGAGGACACTGATGGCACGGGGGGCACAGCTGGGGGTGCTGGCCTGCGGCCGGAGCTGGGTGATCTCAAAGAGCACAGCCTCGAGGGTCTCGAAGAAGCGCGTGATCTGCTCCACTGTGCAGCGCTTGTCGTAGGACACCGACAGGTACTCACCGATAGCCCACACCTGGGGCCAGGGCACAGGAAAGCACAGGAAAAGGGAATGGAGTGATTTTTAGGGAATAGAAAATCAGGTTAGATAATGCTAGGAGAGAGGAGGAGAGGGAAGGTGAGCAGCTGGGGCAGCCCTGCTCACCATGTGGGTGAAGATGGCCTCCTTGCTCTGGATGTTGCTGACAGCTCCAGAGAACTCCAGGATCTCTGTGGACAGTTCCACCACGAGCGCAGGGCGCAGCCTGCAGAGCATTGCCAGCTGGGAGCCCAGCACCCTGGAGCAGAGAGAAGGGCACAGCTCAGACCAGGAAAGGTGGTGATGCCCAAAGCCAGGAGGAGCTGGCAGCACCCAGCCACTGGCACAGGGCTGTATCCTCAGGATGTTCCCAGCTGGGATGAAGGTGCAGCCCCCATTTTGCACCCTTCAAAGATATGTCACAGTGGGGACTGGGCCAAAACTGAAAAGGCTCCTGGGCTGCCCTGGGATGCCAGGAGGAAGGGCTGGGAGCTGGGCTGTGCCTCCTGTCTCATCTCACCTGTACACATCCTCTTTGAACGCTGGGATCTCATAGAGCTGGTCACTCCTCTGCAGCAGCAGCACCACCAGCTGGTTTATCAGAGACTCATCTGCAAACTGAAAGCCAGCCCTTGTTTCAGCAGTACCAGTGACATCCAGCAGTCAAACCCCAAAATAACCAGCCAGGTGAGAGCTGGCAGGGAAACTGCCTGATCTAGGAGGGGAGCAGTGCACAAAGCAGGTATCAGGCTCTCACTGTGCCCTCATCTCTCTCCTTTACAGCTGGCTGAGAGCACAGAGTGAACCTGACACTGCTCCACTGAGCTCTTCAGTTCCTCTGGATCAAGTGGCCAGCTCAGTGCTGCCTCATGCCAGTACCAATCCCACCCTCCCCTCATGCACCCCTCTCTTTGAGCTGCAGCATCTTCACAAGTTTGTTTCTATGACTGCTCTTCACATAACAAGAGATCCCTGTGGCATAACTGGGAGCCAAACTTCCCCAAAAGGACCCACCTCTGCCACCACCCTGAAAAAGAGCTCCAGTAAGACAGGGACAGCCTCTGCACACTGCACCACCCTTGGGCTGCCAGCCAGGGATCCCAGCAGCTGCCGAAGTGGAACCAGACTGTGGGCAAAAGAAGAGTGACTGTTGAAGGTTTGTTCCCAGTTGCCCTTCCCTATTCCCCACAGGGCCTTTGAGTGCTGGCAAAGCTGACAGAGGGGAGAGAAATCCACCTCAGGCCAGCTCAGAGCAGCTGTGCCTCTCCCAGTAATCCCAGTGCTGCCTCCCAGAGCTGGATGGCTGAACCACACTCCAGGCAGGCTCCTACCTCTCGGGGGCATCCTGGGGAGCAGACTTGGTGCGGAGGAGATACTGGAATATGCTCTTGTAGAGGGGATGGCGAAAGGCCTCCAGACACGTGGCTGGCTTCCCAGCTGGGTCACCCCCAGCCTTCTCAGAGGCAGGAAGAGCAGCTGCCCTAGCAGGGAACACACAGAATGTGCTGCACTGTGAGAATGGGCCAGGGCAGAGCTGGGATCCTGAACACTGTGGTGGTTGAACATAAATTGGTCTAATCTAGGCTCTCTGGAAGCCAGAGGGACAACCTGATGAGCTCAGGTCCCCCATATTCAGGCAATAGTTCCAGACTTGCTTCTGTGTCATGCCTGGAAAAGGGAAAAATGACACTCTGTATCCCTCAGTCATCCAAGCCCACCAAATTCTGCCTCTTTTCTAAGCACTTGAGAAAGAACTGTAATGTCAGGAGGACAAGGTAGAGCAGAAGTAGAGCCAGTTCCAGTCCTACCCCATCTTCATGGAAACTCACAGCTCATAAGATCTCAGGAATTTAATTCTGTGTGCCTCCAGGAAAACAGAGCAAAAAACAGGGCTAAGAGCAGGAAAGGAAGACCAGATATTTCACCTCTGTATTGAGGTGGTAGCTCATGGAAGCCTCAAACACGTGGCAATCATTTGGAGTTGGACAGGGAGAGGGGAATAGTAACAGAGACAGACCAGTACTGAAATGTGAGAGCTGGTCACCTTCTCTTCCCATGTACAACACATTACTAGGAAAACTGGCTGACATCTGTGCAGCCTTGTGTTAACCTGACTGCAGTGATGTCTCTTGCTCTGTGACAGCTGAGGCTCAGAAGTGTGCACTGGGCTTTGGTCAGTGGTATGATGCTGATTAACAAGTGAAAGGAAAGGAAGGTGCATTACCTCTGCTGGATGTCCAGAGCTGCTGTCAAACAGGGCAGGTCAAGCAGCAAATGGAAGATCTCAATGGTTGTGCCTGGATCCAGCAGAAATGGGAGAAGGTCCACAAACTCAGAGATCAGAGGTGGGCTGTTCCACGCCAGGAACTGCAAGGAACAATCACAAACTGCTGCACTATCCCTGCTGCTCCATCACACACCCAGACAACTCCACACTGTGACCAGATGGGATGGGGAAGGGAAAGTCACTTCTGAAAAGCAAAACCAGAGAAGTCTGAGGGTTTGGTCAAAACCCAGGAGCCTGTTAGAAGCTCGACACAGGCCTCTGGCAGCTGGTTCAGTGGCTGGCAAGCTGCAACTCACTCAACTTTTCCAGAAACAAAGTGCTGTGTCCTGTGTTCACTGTGCTCCCCAGCCCTCTACAGTCCTGCCAACCCAGACTCTTCTCTCCTGGCAGTGCTAAACACACCCAGAACCCTCCACCCCTTCAAACTCACACTCATTTTGTAACAATCCTCCTTGCCTCTGCTCTCCCTAGCACTGCCATGGAGGCACATGGAGGGCTCTGGGGTGCAAAAAGGAAGTTCTAGGGCACAGAAGGGGATGTGAAGCAGACTCTCCCCTCTGCTGCTCCAACACATTGTACCTTGAAGAGATTTGGGAAGCTCTGCCTGAATATGCTGGAGGAGTCTGTGAGGAGCTGGCTGTTGTCTCTGCAGAACTGGACAAATTCGAAGGCCAGTGATGGGTTGTGGAAGAGCTGAGCTGGGATATCAGTGAAGAGGTGTTTGTAGATGGCATCCGAGTCCACAGCTGCCAGCTTGCCTGGGAGGACACAGCACCTTGCTGAGCACAGCTCACCCAGCAGCCTTGCCAGGGCTCCAGGGGCTAAGAGACATCTGGGTTATGTTCCTCTAAAGAGCAGGGGACTCTCCAGCTCCTGGGTCTCCTGGGGTGGGATAATTCATACCAGAGCACAGGCAAGACTGCCAGGACAAAAGGCTGTGCTGGAAAAGGCATGACTGAATTGTGGAAGAGGGGGTGGGAGCTGAAGACTTACTGTGGTTCAGGAAGAACTGGGCAATGGGCAGCAGGGCCCTGGCATAAGTGGCATCCCCACAGATCCTGCTGTGCAGGGTTTTCAGGAAGGAGACAGCACGGCACACGTAGGAGGAGTCCTGTTTGCAGATGATGTCCATGATTGTCACTGCCTCAATGAGACACTGCAGGAGAGCACAGAGTAAGACTGGAATGGGGGAAGCCACAACTCCCAGAGTTTGAGCCCCACCTCTGTGTGCTTACAGCTTTTTGCAGGTCTCCATCTTCTTTTTTCAGGGGTCCTGCAGGAGAAATGAGTCCAATTGAGCCTTGAGCTCACACAGGAATATGAGGCTGTCAGTTTGAGCACTAACCCTGGCTTCAGGGCAGGCAGGAATACACACTGATCCTACATTCAGGCCAATGAGAACCAAGTTCCACAGCCTCCCCTGTGGGAGGCAGAACATGACTGCTGCCTCCAAATCCTTCCCAACACCCCAGCTCAGGGCTGGACAGTGACTTGCCCCAGCAGCAGGCCCCATTCCTAGGAACCGAACTGTGGATTCCAGGGAGTGAGATCCCAGCCCAAACATGCAGCAAACCAGAAATATTTTGGAGAACACTCCCAAGAGGACTCCCAGGAGGGCTCATGGCAAGACTCACGCCGGTTGCTCTGCTCGATGAGGCGCTGGCAGTACTCGAAGGCTTTGTCCCGCAGACGCTCCCTGGGGGGAAGCAGCTGCCCAGCCGTGGCTGTAGTGGAGACCAGGGATGTCACACACCTGTCCACTCCTGCTTTGTCACCTACACAAGAAACATCACACATGTCAGCTCGTCACTGGCAATGTCACCCACGCAGCAGCCCAGCAACAGAAAGGCAGCTGACTGTCCCCAGGTGCAGAGTGAGGAACAGCTGAAGGAGAAGGAAGTGTTACAAGAACACTAAAGAGATGCTGTATCCCACCACCCAGGCCTTCTTTCCTAGGAATCCATGGGGCTTTGTCTGAAAACAGGAACTCACCCAACAAAGAGGGATCAATAAGTATCAGTCAGGAGGTTTAATGATATTCCTTCCCAAAATTTCCCTGCTCCTAGTACAAGATCTCTGAACTCTTGCCCATGTTCCTGTCACTTAGAATCACAGAATGAGAGGATGCTTTGGGCTGGAAAGGAATTAAAACTCATCCAGTTCCAAAGCTCCTTCTAGGAGCAGGGACACCTTCCACTATCCCAGGTTGCTCCAAGCCTTGTCCAATCTAGTCTTGAGCACTTCCAGGGATCCTGGGGCAGCCACAGCTTCTCTGGGCACCCTCTGCCTGGCCCTCCCCACCCTGAAAGGGAATAATTTCTTCCTAATATCTCATCAGTTTGAAAGAGAGATTGCTGGGTTGCTGGTACAGCCACCTCATACGACATCTGAGAGCACACAGCCCTCCTGGGGCTGCAGACCACAGTGGCCTGCAGACCTTCAATCCCTACCTGAATTGAGGGTGCTCAGCTCCTTGCCCCCATAGCACAGCAGCCAGTTTCTCAGCATGGAGAAGGTCTGCACGTTGAGCCACTGGTCCTGTGTGTAGTGCTGAGCCACTGAGAGCACTGTGAAGAAGTCTGTGGCAACAGAACCGTCCATCTCTGTGATAGGAGCAGGCTGAGAGAAAAGATGCAGCAGGTCAGAGCCCCAGGAAAAGGCTTAGAGGGCAGGGAAAACCCCACTGAGCCCACAGAGACAAGTAGCCCTTGTCTGGGTTCCAGAAGGAGGGCAGGTATCCAGAGAGAGAAAAGGCAGCTGTGCTGGATCCTTCTCCCCAGCTGAAACACTCAACTTTGCTACTTTGACACTGGTCCCAATCACCTTTAACTCTGAAGCACACGGTAACTAAAATACCCTTCTCTAAAAACTACTTCAAAGATTAAAGCTCTGGCTCTACAGCTGAACTCCTAAATCTAAGAGCTGTAAATCCCCCTACTTTGCTTTCCCATGTGTCTCAATCCCACAAAAAATGCTGAAGAACAGCAGCACTTCTAGGCTACTGTTTTCCAAAAGAAATTCCAAAAGAATTCTGGGAACCCAAACCAGCAAGTAACAGACTAACAAATGCCCTTGTGAGGTCACCATGGCAACTC
This sequence comes from Poecile atricapillus, assembly GCF_030490865.1. Lineage (NCBI taxonomy): Eukaryota > Metazoa > Chordata > Aves > Passeriformes > Paridae > Poecile > Poecile atricapillus. The sequence continues at coordinate 13,593,917 of NC_081262.1, read as the reverse complement.
AGCACTCACCTGTTTGGTTCTGGGACTGGAGAAGAAGCCTCCAGAGGGCTGAGCCATTCCTTGCTGAATGCTTGCATACCTCAGCCAGTCAGCCATTTTTTTACTGACAACATTGGTCTGCTCTGTACAAGGGAAGTGACAGGGTCATTGCTAGACTGGGCAAAGAAGCAGCCTCTGCAATATGTCCCTGATAACCCTCAACTGATGGGCTTTTTCTCCAGCCTGCATCACTCTCTCATCCAGCAATCCATAAAGAAATTGGTACCCCAAGGTGGATGTCCATACTCCTCACACTACCTCAGTCAGGGAATCAGTGCTGGAACCAAGGACTCTGCTACCAGATCACTCAAGAGATGCTTGTTCCTTTGTCTCCATTCACAGCTGCTATTAGGAGGAATGTGCAAAAACACTGTCACTTTATTCAGGCAGTGTGTGGCTTCAGCATTGCAGCCAAAGGCACAACTCCCTCGCTGGGAACTCACAGAAGCTGGGACAGGTGATCCTTCCTGCTCTGCCAGCCCATGCACCCAGCCCAACATCCTCCCCAAAGCTTCTCCAGCACACAAAACCTCACAGGAAACTCCCAGAAACTCATTCTTGCTCACAACTCCCCAGCATTTTAAGCCTGGGATGCTCTCCTAGGTTAACTCACCACTACCCATCCAGTGCTGCCTCTCTGATGAAGAGCACCTCTAGCTGTTTCTGCTTCTCTCTTGACCAGATGCACAGCCACATCTCTGTTTCTCTCTCTCTGCTTGATGCTCTTCAGGACAGCTACAGTTTCACACTCCTGCTGCATCTGGAGACCTCAGCTAGAGTACATGATCCTGTCATACAAATCCATGGCCAGGATTTGCAAGGCCCAGTCACAGTTCTGTGTGGTGGAATACATCCTACCCAGTAAGTTCCCTTTCCTTGTAGCAGAGATGTCACTTTTGACAGCAGTTTCCAGCTGAGAGCCTTCTGATCACTACCCAGATCACAGCCAGGTGGCAATCTCAGCCCTTCCTATAGATTTACCTTCTGTTAGAGATTCTGGTGAAAGGCTGATGACATTTGCCAGGACAGGAAGAAGGAACCGAGCACTCTGACCCTCGGGCAGTCTTCTTTCAAGGACTTTCACAACATGCTGCCCCACAGCTGCCATTTCACCCTTATTTTCCTGAAAAATAAAGCAGAGGTAAAGATTGATAATTTACCATTACTAGAGACCAATCTCCTCCATCAGGCATCGATACCAAAGTCAAACACATAAAGAACTCAAAGCACAGGGGATTTTACCACATTTTACAGAGATTCTCTGCAATTTGAATTCACAGATCCCAAACTATAGGGCTGCTTACGTGTGTTTTTACACTGGGGAACTGCAGGACAGTTTCAAGGCTGGATATGGGAGAGAGGAGCTTTGTGAGGCAGCATATAAGTAATACATTGCTGGTTCCTGTTTCATTTCCTTTAGTTAAGTAGACTCAGATGAATGTCACAAACACTGGAGCCATTTCTAAGCACACAGTGAAACTAAGAACGAGAAGCTGCACAAAAATATTTTAATAGGTACAATTAAAGTAAAAGAAGGAGAGGAAAAAGAGTAGTGCTCAAAAGTAGGAAGGTCCTCATGTTTGGTTCTCTCCATGGAGAATCTGGACCTTTGAAGTGTCATTTGCATTTACAGACTTACATGTTTTATAGGTTCCGTGTATGTTTTTTATATGTGAACATGAAAGCCAATATCATAAGAAGAATAAAAAGAATATCTAAAATATTTTTCTTTCCTCCCCAGGTTCAAGCAGCCCTCATTTGAAATCTATTCCAGTAGCCAGCTCTAAAGGATTCTTTTTTGCTTCCAGGACCTCAGTGTCTAAACATTTCAATTTTAAGCAATTTTGTTGTTAAGTGCTACACACAAAAATTTGCTACTTTTTTTTCCTATGCAAAATAGAATAATGAGATCCCTTAAATGAAGATTGAAATGCCTCTGCTTTTTCTTACATATTTCCAATTGATTTTCACTCTCCTTGAGCTCAAGAGCAGGGAACAATCAAAGAGCAAATCCATATTGACAAGGGAAGATCTCTGACTTGACAGGTCATTTACCTGAGCCAGAAGGACGGAGGATACCAGGCTCAAGAGCTTTGTATCTTGAATCTCATCACAGGAGAGGATAAGATCATTGCAAGGTGACATCTCTCTCAGGATGGCAGCACATAACACCTGGATCTGCTCAGGACTTTTGGGTAAGCACAGCACTGTCTGCAACAGCTCCACAAACTTCCCATCAAGCCTGCAAGAGTCCCAGTAAACATCACGGCAAGGCGAGAAAAGATCCAGATGTTTATTTCCTGCATATTTTCGGCTTTGGGATGATCCCCCTTGACAGGGACTAATGCCACTCATCACCTCCATTTCTGAGTGCTGCTCCTCAGTGCACTTCGACAGAGGGCTCAGTGACACCAACACTCGTTAATTTTGCTGCAAAAGGAGATGGGCACCTTCTGCTTAGCAAGGGGGTGAAAGGCAAAGCGAGGCGTTGCGTTTAAACTGACCTCAGGATTTTCAAGGCAGCGTGTTATTTTAAAAGCCTAACCCACGCCCTTCCTCTCTTTTTGGTTAGGAAGGTATCGCTCTGCTCCTCTGAACACCCGAGACACACAAGGGCACTCACTTGCGGGGGTACTTGGTGGCGGCCACGGTGAGGTGCAGCCTCTGCAGCCCATCCACGGCCTCGGGGCCCGGCTCGGGGCCCTGCAGCAGGGCGGACACACGGGCGGCGAATCTCCGCAGCTCCTCCTCCTGGATCTCCCTGCCGGGGCACTCGGGGCTGTCAGGAACCCGGGCCCCCATTCGGGAAGCTCGGGGCTGGAGGGTTCGTACACACCGCCCTCCCCTCAGCCCGGCTCCCTCCAGCACCCCCGCCCGGCCCGCGGGCTCCGAGGCGCTGTCCCGTGTCCCCCCGTGTCCCCCGTGTCCCCCCGTGTCCCCGGCACACCTCGCCTGCCTGAGGAAGCTCTCGGCAGCCGCCGTGAACATCCCGGCCCCGCCGCCGCCCGGGCCCGCGCCGCGGTACGCGGCCAAAGCCGTCCCCCATGGCGGGCGGTACAGCCGCGCCCGCTCCGGGGACACGCGGCGGCTGCTGCAGGAAGGTTCCGCCCGGAGGGAAGGCTCGCAGAGGCGAGGGGTGACCAAAATCCTCGCTGGTGGCTCCTCACGGACTGCTCCAGGTGCTGCTGTCATCATTCCCCACCTCAGGAGCATGAGGACAAATCTGGCTGCGAGGCCACCCCGCCCTAGGCACTCAGACCTATGGAGAACATCATTACACAGCAGAGATGAGGGTTGGGGCTTCTAAGGGTGTGATGGTAAAAGACGATTTATTTCCCGCAACCTGTTCATAAAACAGAGCTTTCCAAAACAGGTAGCAGATGTTAAACCCAGCTGCTCCGGTCTTCAGCACTCCCAGAAGTTAAAGATCCACCAGGCCCTTCTCTCCTGACTGATAACACGGCTGAAGCTCTAAGCACCATGCTGAACCTGCAAGGAGATGCCAGGGGATGGAACTTGGCACTTTGCCCTTTGGTAATTCCCTGCTCTGTGCTCTCCTGGCATTAAAGTTCATTAACATCATACCTGGGTAATCAGCCAGCAGAGCAGCAGCATGGGGGGAGCCCAAGATAGGATAATTTTAAAAGATGCCCCCCCCCCAAAAAGGGCTCTGGATGAATATAATTGCTCACTGTGTACTGTTATTAAAGTTTTAATTAGTTTGTCAATTAAAAAAAATCCTCCCTGTAAAAACTGAAGGGAGGCTACAAGAAAGATGGAGAGAAACTTTTACAAGGGCATGGAGTGACAAGACAAGGGGGAATGGTTTCAAACTCAGAGGGCAGAGTTAGATGGGATTTTGGAAAGAAATTCTTCCCTGTGAGGGTGGGCAGGCCCTGGCACAGGTGCCCAGAGAAGCTGTGGCTGCCCCTGGATCCCTGGAAGTGTCCAAGGCCAGGCTGGAAGGGGCTTGGAGCAACCTGGGATAGTGGAAGGGGTCCCTGCCCATGGCAAGGATTGGAATGAGGCAATTTTTAATGTTCTTTCCAACCCAAACTGTTCTGTGGTTCTAAGATTCTATGAATTACAGCTACTTTATGTCAGTTGAGGCCTTAGAAGATATTCCTATTTAATTCTGGAGCTAAGAGTGTTAGTCAAAATAAACCCAGAACTTAAATTGTAGGTGCATTAGGAGGACAAAGGAGGAAAAGTCTAACCACAAGACAGATAAAGTACTGCTTTCTCTCCTCACAGGTTTAAATGAAAACAATAATTATAAATTAAAGGGGAACGCACTGGAATAGTTAAACTTTCAAAATAACAATGTTTCACTTCATGACAAAACAAAAGCTGGAGCTGGAGGAACAGTTTATAAGCCCCAGGGGAGGCATCACGGATCTCAAACACACAAGTCCATATGTTCACTCTGCTGTGAGTCAACAGCTGCCCAAATAACTGACAAGGGATCAAAAGTGGGGTGTCTGAACTATAAACAGTGCAAGGTGTGCAGACACACACTTCCTTCCTACATGGACAAAAAAGGAAAAAATATTAAACATAGTCCCCTCACTGCTGCAGGAAACTCAACTCCCCTATGATGCCACACTGGAAGGATCCAAGTCTGTCACCCAAAAACAGTGAAGCAATTTCAGGGCATTTTCTCTTTCATATATAATTTTATTTCTGGTTATAGAAACAAATGCTAAGAGGAGAAGCAACATTCCCCAACCACATACATCAAATTAAGGTAACAGAACAGTTAAAATAAATGAAAAAAAAAAAAAAAAAAAAAGTAGAAATTTAAACCTTTGTTATAGCTTTAAAATATTAACGTTCTCGATACATTAGAAATCACATTCAGATCTCAAGTTACTTAAAAAATGTATGGCTCTATATTAAAAAAAACAAACAAACAAAACCACTGTATCCCATTTGATGTGGAAACACAGGTCCTGCTCCTCGGATGCAGGATCCCACACACTGGTGGGAGCCACGGCTGCCTTGGACATCTCACAGGAGCAGCGCTGCAAACATGGCCAGAGAAAGAACATGAACTTCACATCCACTGCCCCACATGGAGCTTCCCCCCTTGGGATACACACCTGCTTTTTAAAAAGCACTGATAACGAAAACAAGTCACAAAAAAAAAAAAATTAAAATAAAATAAAACAACAACTTTTGATATCAGCTGTAAAAAAAAACAACCCCACAAACCTCGAAATATCTGGCTGGAGGTGTCTTGCACAGGCAACACCAGGAACTGAAATGCAAGCATGGCTTTAGTTTCCCCTTTCAATCACCTTCTTATTTTATAAAATAAGTGCCAAACTGAGGTGAAAGGGGTAAGGCTGGCCCAGATCTCTGTAGCAAACCCTTCTGTGAAGCCATTGAGGTATTTCAGGTTCTCCTCTCAGCCTTCCCCGGGGACTCGGTGGGAATGAGCATCTGCAGAACAGGGGGAGAGTCGGATTTTTCTGAATTTTTTGTTTTTTACTAAGAGCAATTATTCAGAGTTGGATCTGAATTTCCAGCTTTACCATCCATTGCTCACACACAGCTTTTGATTTATCCCTAAACAGCTTTTATCAGTCCTTTGGATAACAGTCCTTTGGATAGCTACAGACTCTTAAAATGCTCTTTTTGGCTACGTGGAGGTTGGCTGGCAGGCTGGACAAGGCCAGCCTCCCCAGCACAAACTGCATGTCCAGAACCCAACACAACATATGGTCTTGTAAGATTTTCATATTTTAAAGCCATTTTCTGTATCACTGTATTTGAATGAGTTTGGTTTTGCTTTTGTTGGTTTTTTTTTTCTTTTTTTTACATTCTGTTTTCTATTAAAGCAAAAAGATCTTACAAACAATACTCTGGTTCCCTCTACTTCAAGCCCATTTGAGGGAGAAAAAAAGGAGAGATTGAGCAAGTTCAGGTTTACAGTAATTCAATTGCTACAGAGCCAACTTAGCAGCCTGCCCACCTCCCAAGAGCAGCATATAAATCAGCAGAACATCAGGATGTTCTGCACCAGACTTTTAGCAGCAAGACAGTGAAACAGAAGGAATTCTCACTTTTTCTGCTCCATTTAAATCTCATTTTTCTTCAGCTACCAGACATTTCTCCTCACTGTTGCCTTTAGCTTTAAGGAAGGCTCTGCCTCAGACTGCTTTAAGTGAAACTGAGGTGGGGCAGAAGCAGGACAGAGATCCAGATCACAGCATAACTTGGCAGCAGACAAGAGGCAACAACAAAATATTAGGGGAAGTCTGGGTTTCACAGGGGCTGTTTTCTGCTGGATGAGGAGGAAAGCTGCTTCCTTTCACTGCTCCTATTCTGGTCACTCTTCCTATCACCAACCCTTGTCCTCCCTGAAGCCCCATCAGCAGCCAGTGATTGCTGAGGTGAAGCTTCCACTCAGATCCTCATAGAGAATTTCTGCTTCTGGAAGAGCAATTAGGATTAGTCAAATATCACCTGCTTTTATTCTAAAAAGATCCAAGTGGTTCAAAATACACCCTTCTGTGAGTTTAGTGATCCTTGTGGAATTAAACCACACCTGAACTTTGGCCAGTTCAGTAAAATTTACTCCCTGTGAATGGAAACATTAGAAAAACTCTTCTGTGCTTGTTTTTAAGGGGATATAGACACCATCACCCCACAAAGAGACAGAAGCATGATAAAAGGAAAATAATCTCACCACAGAGGAAAAGAAACTATTTCCTAGTGCCCCATTGTTAGCTTAGCCACCTGACAGGGAGGAATTCCTCAGCCTTACAGCATCCTCGTGGACCACCCATCAATCTCTTCTGTTAGAAATAAGGTCCCATTACTTACAGAGCAGAATCTGTAAAGAACTCCCTGATACTGCATCTAGAGAGAACTGCAGACAAAAAAGGATTCCAGCTTTCACTAGTGCCATTTGAGGGTTTTCTTGCCAGAAAAGCAGCATGGACTGGGGTTGCTGAAAGCAGGACAAAGCCAGAAGCAGGGATCCTACACAAGGAAGATGCAAGTACCAAGTTGCCTCTTCTGCTCTGCGAGAGGAATGAAAGCAATCACTGAAGTAAAGCTGCTTCCACTGGCTGCTCACATTCATTACAAAAATAGGTTAATCGTTCTTTCAGAGTCAGTGCCTGGTACAGGAATTTACCAACACACTGTATAAAAGTCTGTGTAAGTACCATTTAAGAGAAAGAAATAGTCATGGACCATTTATATATCTACATTGACACACACGCTTACACACTCACACATTAATAAATATAGATTTTATGTTTACACAGATCTAATTTAATATTCTCTGAAAAAAAAAAATATCTAAAGGGTTTCTTCCTTAGCTGCCACCCATGAATTGTCAATGGTTTTTTTTTTTCTGTCTTGAGAGCAAAGGGTTAGATTTGGCACAACCACCCTCGTGCTCTGAAACTTAAAGTGACACATAAGGAGAGGACCAACCATACATTCTGAAAGGTTTTAATTCAGTGTTGGTAAATTGAAAAGGTATCAAAAGAATTTTCCGAACATATAAATACAAATGTCAAAAATTGATTCAAAATTTGGAATTTAAATATAGTGCTCCAAGAAAACCAAGTATTTTTCAAAATGTCTTGCTCAGGCCAAAGTAAAACGCTCCCTGGTGTATTATTGCCCCATGAAAGACACCCTAACAGAGAAAGCCCACCCTCACAGCTATGAAATTCCCACTGCTGATTATGGCATGGGGATATATCCAAACCTGCATGCACAAACACGTGCACTGAGCTGCAAACAACCCACCCAGCAGAGAGAGATGCTGATCTAACAAATCACAGCCCAGAGATTCCCCAGCTGTGTTTTCATCAGGTGCAGATCAACATGCAAGAAGGCATCGCCTCCCAACCCCATCAGCTCCAGCAATCCAGATGACCTTGTAGTGTAACTGTTTTCTGCAGCACAGCTGGCTCCATTGCAAGCTACACTTTCCAGCAGTAGTGTATGCTATAATAGCAGCAGCTAGGGCTTAATTTTTCACCCAGGACACAAGAAGTTCTACAACAGATTGTTTACTCATGTAACAGCAACCTAACACAAGAATCCTTGCCAGATGCAGACCTTCAAGCAATGGAATTAAATTAGGAGTTGGATTAAAGGACTCTGGAGTTGACAGACAAATAGAGGGGAAAAACTGATGAGGAGCAGAAACAGGAGCTGCCCAAGAGACTGGCTGGCAAGAGAAGACAGATCATTTATTGAAGGATGGCATTTACAAACTTGAAAATTCAGTGTGCAACTAAGGAAAATTATGAAGCAAGTCTTGTTCCTTTAGAGGTTCATTCTTAATGCCCTAGTCCAATTTATTAGCAGCAGGACCTAAAAACCTCGAAGATTTTGAAGCAGGTAGAAACTCAAGGCAAGTTCCACATTGGATTGAAACTATCACTTGATAAGATAAAGCACAGATATCTCTAAAAGTGATCAGGATCCTTCAGTGCTGCTTCCTGCTCAAAAAGACCCAAGCTAGGACTGTCCCTTGGAAGAGAGGGACAACATGGTAACATCTGCACAAATGAAATCCAGTTCACTCTGTGATTTGTTCCTTACTCTTTAAACTTGTCTTGCAGCAAGAGACCAAACAGGTACTGGGCTTTACTGGCAAAAGTGTAGCTATCAGGCCAAGAAAAATGATTTTCTTCCAACCCATCCAGCATTCTCCAGATCATGTCTGCAGCACTGCCTCTGTGTTTGGGCTCCCCAGTACAAGATTCACAGTGACCTCCTGCAGCAATTCCAGCTGATGGACAAGAACAGACCAAGACAACCAGGCTGGTTCAGCCTTAAGAGAAGGAAGCAAATTGGAAAAAATCTTACTGGAATCTTCAAGTACCTATTTGCAACATGCAGAGGAGGCAGAGCTGGGTTCTCCTCAGAGGCAAGGAACAAATGCAGCTGCATGGGGAATTCTTCTTATGTTGCTGAGAAGTTTTTACCTTGTGTGTGGATGCTCTAAGGAAAGGTACAGAACTACAGCTAAGTGAAAACTTTGTCATCCAAGATGCCCAAACCCAGGTATAGCAGGGAAACACTTCTCCTTTCACCCTACATTTTAACATTCACCTACACACTAGCACACACCAGTGATACCAAATAAATACCCCCTTGCTAACACAGATGAAAAGCTCAAACACCAAGTGAACATCCCCAGCAGGCAGGGAGAAGTGCTCCACACCACACTGCATGAGAGCTCAGTTCAGATGCTCTCACTTGCTTAGATACAGGTCCCTAGCCCTCTGTGCTCCAAGTTTCATTCCACTGTGGGCATATCCCTACTGAAAAAGGAAAAAAAAAAGTGGAAATTAACTCAGAATGACAACTCTAAGTCAGAACACAAGACCAAACATGCAAAATCAAGTTTACTCCCCACAAAATCTGATGCTAGACCATGACATTGATGGCAGAAGCACTGCAAGAGCTCGAGCTATTATTTTGTTCATCTTACAAAGCTTTAACATGTCTCTGAAAACACTCTCCTGAATAAGCTCTGCCCAACAGTAACATGTCTAGAACACTGCAAGAAAATTAATACCAGGTAACCAAATTGACCTTTCTCAACCTGCTCTGGAGCTCCTTGTATTCCACAGGTATTTTCATCCTTGAGTCCTCAGGTAGAGCTTAATGCAAGGTGCTGCTCCTGTCAGTGGATAAAAATGACTGGATATGCTACAGGGGACAGTGTTAATGGTATGGGGGAGGGAGGAGTATGGGAAGGAAAAAGAGTTGAAAAGAATATATGAGCTAATCATGAACTTCAATTTTGTGCTCAGCACTGTGCTGTGTTATCACTAAATCAGATTAAATTGATCTTTCTCTAAAAAGCTTTCAGTATCATAAGTGCCAAGGTCAAGACAAACATAGTGGAATTCCAGTGGAATAAAACAAAGAACAACTGCATTCAGCTCTTGCAAACTGGAGCAAAGAAAGTTGCTATAAACTAAGTGTGATCAAAGTAAAATTAGTCAATGTCATTGCCTAAGGTGAAAAAAAAAATCAATAGGGATTGGTGGAAAGTGAATTCATACATTAAGAACTTGGCTTTACAGTTTTTCCAGGTCTAAATTATGGCAGTTTAAATATTCAATATGCCTTGACCTTCATTACACAGACAGCAGAAAATCCAGTGAAGCCTCCACCTTCACTTCCCCTCAAACCTTCTTTAGTTAACATCATCAAAGATGAGATGCAACTTTTTAGACAATAAAAACAAGTCAGATTATCAATTTAAAATAATCCATGTACTGCTTATAAACATTAAGGTAAACATTTGCTTTCTAGCTGAAGACTTAATTCTACCACTACATTGATTTTCATGCCTCTGCAGTCTGGAGAATCAGGACTGGTATGAAAAAAAGAATGGTGCTACCTTCCAGACTGAGTAGTGTTGAAAGAATTCATCTGGAGGCCTGAAACAAGATGTAAAATGGATGAGGACCACACTTTTCCACAGCTCTCAACATGATTTAGCAAGAACAGTTATTTTACCTGGTACCAGGCAATGTTTAGGCAAACCTACAAAAAAAATTTGCGTGGCAGGACTGCTCCCTACAGGGATGCAGCAGACTGATAAAGCAAAAACCTCCTGACAGGATGAACTGACAAGTTCCAAGCAGAAAAGGTGACCAGAACAAAGACATTTGCTTATCCTCAACTCCCATTTGAACCAGCAGGCATTGTGAGCCATGAAAAGTAGAAAGTGTTACTCTATTCTAAATACTCAGGAGGCAGATCTACCCATGCAACCTGAGGACAGACCTTCAAGAGGTATCTATAAAGCAGCAGCTTTATGGTGGATGAAAACACTGTCACTTAGCTGATATCTTTGGTGCTGGATTAGTTTACAGGAGGTCAGGGCTTAATTATTTAGACTCTTCAAGAGAAAAGCATCAGTGAAGAAAAATCCACAGAATCTTGGCAGCTCCACATCCTGAACAGTTTTCTGTTGGTTTTTCATCTTGCTCTGACTCACCCAACATTCTGGAAACCCAAGGACTCTTGCTCTTCCGGAGTGCTCCCAAGCCTCGGGGCCGTTTCAGAGGCGGGCCTGTATCTAAACCAGCAGTCACCCCAAAGTAATGATTCACCACAGACAGACTGTGCTGCACTCTCACTTGTGCCTTCTGCCTTGAAGTTCATTTTATTGGCTCCTGGCTGTGCAAAGGCTACAGAAAACAGAGCTAATCCACGTGCTTTTCTGCTGCGCCACACCTTGCCTTCCTAGCGGGAGAAGGGACAGCTGGAGGCCAGCCTGCTTCAATTACTTTGTGGTCTCCAACAATCCTCCTTCACAAAACCATTTCAAAGCACTAAAATCCCATCTAATAACTTGTCACTAAGGGCACACACCTGAATCCTGAAAGCCCAGCTGAGATAAATGATCTGTCATGAATATTTTATGTGTCTCTCTCCGCAGAAGTAACCGCAAATCATGAGACCAAGAAATTCTTTCCTTCTTTCAGCAATATTTCTCACAAAACAATGGACTTCAGAATTAAACATGTCTGGGTTTTATTCAAGTGGTGGGACTTGGTTATTGAATAGGATTTGGCAAAGACAAAGGAAACCTAGAAGGGAACAAGTGATGCCAGCTGTTACCTTGTGGATTTCCTCTCCAGATTCCAGCAGGCACTGAAGGGCTGTGCCTTACCCCTAATCCCCATGGATATGCTGACAGTATCATTTACTGCACATTGGAGAAGGCTTTCTGCAATGTTTCTGCAGTGGGTTTTGCCTCTCTGCCTTGTCAGACTGCACAGAACAGATGGGGGATAACCCACCAGAGGCACAGCCCACCCCTCTCAAGTCTCCCTTGCCATTACCAAAGCTGTAACATTTGCTAAATTAAACAATCTCTGCTGTGCTGCCAGAAGACATGTTAGCCAAGGGGACTGCAAAGGGTGTAAGGCCAAAGGGGTTTGCTGGAGGCTACAGGCAGGGGTGGATTTCTTTGCCAGTCTTAAGGTGTCACAAGCACCCAGTGCTGCACATTGGCTGAAGTGAGTCAAATCTGCCTTCCTCAAAAGACATCTTTGTACTACGTGAGGAGCCTGGAATACAGTTTGAGTAAAGGCCTCCTCCTACTGGCCAACCCCAATGGTCCTCAAGGCAGGAGCGACTGCTTTAGTGCAGAACATCACCAATATATTCTCAAGTTCACAAAGACAGTGGCCATGCCTTCACTATAGTGCTAATTTGAGCAAAAGCTGGTGCTCCACACAAGCTGTGATCAATCAAATGCACACAGAACCCCCTGGAGACACCCTTCCCCACGTGATCCCCAGGCATCACGATACTTCGGCTGTTGTCCAGAGCAAGTGATGAATAATTGTAAGAAATTATTTGTAAAGATACAAACCCCTTTGTTTTTAACATCTTTACAGGAACCAAGTTAATACAGTTCCTCTGGCATCCTATTTATTCTCCCTCAGAGGGAACGGAGAGAAATTTCATCTGGAAATCCAGGTGGCTGAGCCCTGTAACTCTTCCTCCTGAATCCCCATATAAATAAACATTTATATTCAGAATTTTCTGGTTTTTTTTTAAGCTTGGTACCATGTTTCTTTAATGTTGTTGTGAGATACTGCACCCATCTTTCAGCATTTGATTGCCTTAGGTGACCTTTTTAAAATGGTCCTATGGTTGAAAGCTCTCAAAAGTGTGGTATTAAGGCATAGAACGTGAGGAGTTTTCTTTCCAGGGAGCAGACTGTATTTGTATTACATTCCTTTAGGTTCTGAACTGCAAATTCCATCCCCTCAGAGCCAAAAGGGGAAAAGACAGTTAAAAATATCCCAGCAGTCATACAATCAGTTGTCTGTCTTTTTCTGAATCTTAAAAAAAAAAAAAAAAAAAAAAGAGAAAAAGGAAAAAAATATCCCGTAAGTAGAGACAGAACAGAGTTCCAGATATGGGTTCTTGGGAGGGATTTTTCCATTCTTTTTGGCACCTTGTGATTCTAACAGCTGTTGCCCTCCCATTGAAAAACCTGCCTTTAAAAAGAGCTCTTTATCAGCTGTGTTTTGAGCTGTTACAGTTGTGGTTGGTTTCCTGTGAAAGCTGCTTTAGGGCTCCTGCCATCCCATGCCCACCCCGCCATCACTCCAGCTCCTCCCACCGGTTCTTCATTCACTGGTTGCCTGTCCTTGTGGCACTGTGGATGTGATGACTCCAGTCTGGGCTGGCACTGCTCCACTGGGCTCTTCTATCCGTGCTCTTTTCACCTCAGGCTCACTGGAGGAGGCTGCTGCCGTCTCTTCGGTCCCTGGCTCGCAGACCCGGCTGACTACAACAGGAGTGGACGAGCTGGCCTGGGCTGCAAGGAGCTGCAGTGGATTTGTAAGAGCTGGGAAGGAGGATGAGAAGCAGAATTAGTGGGGTGAAGCAGAACAAGCATTTGCTATTCCAAGAAAAGCAGGAAAACAAAATCACACCATCAAACGTGACAGCTGGCACACGGACAAGTGTTGTTTCCCAGTGCATTTGGAAAAGCCTGGCTTGCCTTGTCCTTCCCTTTCCCCCTCCACAACCTCAGCTTTTCAAGTTTACCAAATCAACAACAACCCCTCTCACAGGAGAAGTTCCTTCTTCCCATCCACTCTTCCCATCCACTGCCAAGCAAGGCATTGCTAGCTAAATACTTGTCCCCAGCAGGGGAGGATCAAGCTCTAGTTAAAATTACAGCACATCTCTCTGAGAGGTAGCTCTGATTGTAGGTGGCCAGAGAATTTCTCATGAACTCCACCATCCATGTGCTGGGCCTTTTATCTGGAGGTTTGGAGTCTCTCTTGAGCCCTGCTTGCACAAGAAGAACAAACCAGGCTGTTGGGAAATAGAATCCAAATACTGAGTGTACTGACATCCCACTTGTAAAAGGGGCAGGAAAGAGCTTACCCTAGACAGCCACATGTATTCCCATCAGAACTGGGATCAGAACGTAGGAATTTTTGGCTTCCAATCTTGTATTGCAGTACTGACACAAGGTCTTACCCTCCCATTAATAAAAGTGGTAAGAAAAAAGATGATTTAAGTAGCAATTCTCTGTAAAAATGTCTACAATTCCTAGTTCCAGACAGAGAATGTGCTTACACACTGACTTTGGCACACACCACTGCTTGGAAAACAAAACACATGCAGTTTTTGGACTCTGCATCAATCAGAGAGGAAGCCAAAGGGGACTCAGGAAACAGCACATCCTCTGCCCTCCAGACTCATTTGCAAAGGATGGAATGACTGAACATCAGTGCTGTGTTCACTGCTAAATGCATGAAAAAAAGGAGCCCTAGGATAAATAAACAAAGCCAACAGAACAAAGGCCCTCAAAGCCCAGTAACTTCTACCAAGACATGAGAAGAAAGCTGTAGAGTATCAAGAGGATGAAGAGAAAAAAAATAGGGTAAAGATGAGGGCAGTCAGCAATTATAGATTAGTGACTTAGGGAACTTAAATCATGTAGCTGAAGAGAAGTTAACTTAGTACAGATGAGAATCAAGAGACTCAGGCTTTATTTTGTGAACCAGAAAATTTACTGCAACTTACAAAAAAACTCAGATGCAACTGGAATACTTCCCACTTTGATGAGAGTTATAAAGTTTGGTGAAATCAAAATATTTTAACATAAAAATGCTAAATAAAAAACTGTGTGATTCTATATTAGACAGATGCTACTACTGGTTAGTAGAAGCTTGACCTATCTGATCTATTAATATCTTATAATAATTGCATAAAAATCTTATCATTATCACTTTTTTCATAGTTCCAATGAGATTCTTGCAATTCAAGTGCATGCCAGGTGATAACTGTGAAGAGTTATGGCAGGAAATTCTGTAGAATGCCTCATGAAAGGCATCCAAAGCCCAGCAGTGCCCTTCATTTTAAACTCGCAAAAGCACCAGCCTGAGGCAGCAGAACTGCTTGGCCTCTCAGTGAAAAAAGCTGTGAGAAACCTGGATATTCCCATTCCCAAATTAATAAAATCTGAGGTGCAGAGCAAGCAAGAGGAGGCTGCCAAGACATGGCTTGTATGGAGTTTCAAAAAACCATGCTTGACAAATGACTAGAACACATCCTGTGTATCCAAAAATCCTACATTTGTTCACCTGGTGAAATAGATCTTGTTTCTCTCAGGCTCTAAGACTGTAAGATGGGAAAGTATGTTATTTCTTATTACTCTACAGAGTCATGTTTCACAAGATCTAAAGACCACCATGGAAATTTCATTATTTGGCATGCTGCAAGCAAAGGCTGTTGGTCAGAAGAAAAGAAATTAAAACAGGCTCTCCACAAGAATCACTGACACTTTCAACAAATAACCTCAAGTGGTAGAGAGTCTCACTAGTAATAACACAAAGGAAGGTCAGGGCTTTTCTGCAGAGAACAGAGCTTTTCCCCCAGGAAAGGGAGCAGAGGTGGACAGAAAGGAACCTCCCACTGACTGACAGCCCTAGAAGTGGAAGCATTGCAATACCTTTGAGATGGACACATGGAATAACTCGACACACAGAAAGCAAGAGGAGAAAACACTGGCAGCTTTACACCCTGGCTGCTGAGCTCGGGGAGCAGTGCCAGACCCACCGTAGGCGCTGCCGGCGATGCTGTTGGTGGGCACGGCGTGTTTGCCGTTCTGGGTGACCGCCCGCACCGGGAGCTGGTGCTGGCCCAGGGCCACCGGAGCTGCCTGCTGCAGGATGGTGACAGTCTGCCCAGGGACACCCTGGGCCATCTGACTGGCCACGGTCTGGATAACACGGCTGGCTGTGGGGATGGTGGCAAACGCGATCGTTGGCTTCTCGTCCATGCCTGCGGAAGAGACAAGGATCAGCCGCTGCCCTGGCTTAGAGGCAGGTTTTATTCTCATTCACACTTCAGCAGGAATACATACACCAGGATTACAATACCTCAGCACCACAGAAGGTCAGGGATGAGTATTTGGAAACACTGAAGTACTCTCTAGTACACATTTACTCTATCAATATTAAGAACATTTTTCTTACCACATAAGCCACAAGAAAAAATAAAAAAAAAAAAAAAAATCAAAAAATCAAACCCATCAATTTGACCCTTTGCCCTAAAAAGGCAGCACCTCCCTTATTGGCACATCACAGCTGTGATATGGACAGCAAGCACTGCAAATCTCATAGCTTACTTTGCAATTTCAAACAAACTGGCCTGACTTTCAATACCACACAGCAGGAGAAGGCATTAAGATCTTAAACAATGCCTGGAGCCAAAAGTCTGCAGCAGCTTGCTGTCAGGCCTATATAGAGGCTGACTTACAAGGAGGTCTTCCTACAATTGCCAGGTTTTTGCTGTGGAAGTATAGGAAAAAAAAACAGGATGGAGGAAAAATAAAAAAATAGAAAAAGAGTGCAGAGTTCCTAGGCAGAGGTAACTGCTTGAGAGCACTAAACCACTTTTCTCACTTCCCAGGATAAGTAAGGGGTTAATTCAGCAGGTATGCAACAGATACAGGCATGCAGGAAAGGAGAGGAACCACTCTTCCAGGGGCTCTGTGAGTCTCAAAAGAGAGAGGGCAGGAAGCACAATCTCATTAGTACTGCAGGAAAAGAAGGCCTCTCTCATTTTTACATTTGCACACAAGAGTGGGACTAAGCACTGAGCTGAAACCTGCAGGCAAGCTGATGGGAATGGGGAGAGAAAAGGCAAGGAAAGCAAGGAGCTCAGGAAGGAAAATGCATCAAGCAAGGAAAGTAGAGACTACAAAAGGATATGAGTGGGATAAGTAGGGAAAGAACAAGTAACAGCAAGAACCAGTAAATGAAAGAAGGGAGCAGGTGACAGGCAGCTGCAACTGCTAGTGCTTCAGGAACATGTATGGGATCCAGACAGGAATTTCTACAGAATGCAAGTGAAACTCAAGCAAGATAACCAGTGCTGAACTAAAAATGCCAGTGGTCCTGCTGCTTCAAGAGGGGGAGCTCTCTGTCATTTTTTCCTTCCCTTAGAGAGAAGGACTACTGTCCCACCACCCACAAAAAAGCAGTCAGAGAAACCAGCCTTGCTGCTGGTACAACATATACTGACCTCGTGGCACTAAGACCTTCTGAAATGGGGAGCAGACAAGGTGTTGTCTAGATCACAGCAAGAGAATATTTAACTCACTAAATCCCCCAAGGCTGGAATTTCCAGCTTAGGGACAAAAAAAAGCCCTTTGTTCTAACTGGTTTTTGAAGATTGCTTTAATGGGGCACTGCCTGCACTTCCAAAAGCACATTCTTCCCTCTAGGAATCCAGGCCTGTAAAAAAGAAGGGCTCAATCATTTATTTACAAAGCCATCCTGAAGCAGAGTTGCAGCCTTTCCCAGCCTCTCTCTTTTGGCTGGAAAATACACACTCTTTCATAGCCAATATACAGGCATGATATTGGTATTTGGGATAATTACAAAAAAAAATGGAGAGACAGAACAAGGGGGAATGGCTTCAAACTGAAAGACCAGGTATAGATGAGATATTAGGAAGAACTTCTTTCCTGTGGAGGTGGTGAGGCCCTGGCACTGGTTGCCCAGAGCAGCTGTGGCTGCCACATCCTTGAAGTGTCCAAGACCAGGTTGGATGGGGCTTGGAGCAACCTGGGATAATGGAAGTTGTCCCTGCCTATGGCAGGGGGATTGGAATGAGATGATTTTCAAGGTACCCTCCAATTCAGATCATTCTATGATTCTATGGTAATAAGCAAATTTTAAGCACTGTATGTTTTCTCAGGCTCCAAAGTCTGTTAGTCTTGTTCCCCAGGAGACACGGGAACACAGTTTTTCTGCTCTCTGGTGGAAACAAAAAATGGATAAGCTCTCATTTGGTTTAAGTTTTACCTGAAGAAACATCTTTTTTAACGGCTCAGTGCCTACTGAGTGAAAATATTCAACCACTCTCTCTCCTAGCCTGCTCCAGACTTATTAGCAGAGTAGCAAGGGAGGTGAAACGCTACCTCGGTGGTCAGCAGCTAAGTCCAACACTGCTCCTGCAGCTTCATGAGCTCCTCCTGCTGTGCCCTGGTTTGTGAGGATGTATCCATTTGCAGAGTTTGCAGAGGAGGTCACCACTCGGACCATGGTAACTGTGGGAGCTTGTTGAACGACGTGGATTGCGTGGCACGAGGGCTGCTGAGAAGTCACTATGGATGCTGGCATGTAGGCCACTGGTTTGGCCACCAGGGTGGATGGTCGGGGAGGAACAGCCATAATCACTGGCTGGGCACTCACTGGAGATCCTGAACAGAAAAGAGAAGCACATGTAAACAGGAGAGGCAAAAATACCTCCATTTATTTCATCTGTGCACTTCCAGTCTACTCAGTGCTTCAGCACTGGCAAGAACGAAGGCAGAAACAAACAAACAAAAAAAATCAAAGCTTCAAAAATACCACCTTCAAACTTCTCCCTCACGTACAAAAACCTTACTTGTCATCTTGTATTCTATGAATAAAACCATACTAAACATTAAGAAAACACCCCAACCCAAGCTTTCCTTAATGAGCTCTGCCTTCCAACCTCATGCTACACTCCAGGTCAGCACAGACGACAAGCAGGTATTTACCAGGCCCTGGCCACAGCACCAGAGCTTGGTGTAGCCAAGCTGATCTTATCCAGAGGCTGGTAAATGAGAGCAAGTGAGCTGTGTGCTACTCTGCTGTCAGATCTTTACAGCCACGTAGCTCAAGGTTAGATCAGCTGTCTCTACACATTCTGCCCCTCATTCAAAGTGGAGTAAGAAAAATGGGTTGAAGTTGTACTTGCACCATCAATCTATAACAACAAAGTGGAAAGTGAGTCCTGGATCCTCCAAAAAGCACTTGCAGGAGCCTTCCTAGGGTGTCCTCAGCATGGCACAGGGGGCAAGTGAACAGCCAGCCTCTGGAACAAGAGCTACTCACCGGGTGCACTCTGGGAATACCGATACTCTGGAACTGAGGCTAACTTTGACCCAAAGTCGTGATCGTGTGGAATGGGTGAGCCCTCCCGTGACAGGCACTCTGGAGTCTGTAGGCCACTAGAGTGAGGGGACAGCAGGCCAGGGTGAGTAGGGGAGGCAGGAGCACTCCTGAAACACCAAAACATAGTGTTGAAAAGTGCAGATGCATTTTAACCACAGGACAGCAGCAGAGACACAGTTATGTCCAGTACAGGATTCTCTAGGAAGGACAGCCTTTCCTCCACACCACCCACTGCAGTCCTGCTGGGAAGAGATGAAAGGTACACAGGGACCCCACAAACACTCCAGCTCCAAATACTGTTGAGTTATTCCTTGCTGAAGGAAACTGGAGCCTTCAGAGAAGGGTGAACCTTTCATTGTTAGACCCACTGCTGACAGAGAATCCCCAAATCTGAGCCACATGCTCAGATCAGTTTTATAACTTGAAGTCATTCTCAAAGAATCTATGTCAGACTTTGAGAGTGACAGGGAGGAGAAGAAAGATGCAAGTAGAGTCAAGTGTCTGGTCCTGCATATGCTTACAGAGCAGTTGCTTCCCCTTCTCCCCTGTTGCCTCCCTCCCCAACCCCTTGGTTCCCATCTCTGGTCTCAAATATGTGAGGAATTGTACATTTCTTTAATGACAAACCAGAATAAAAAGCTGAAAAATTCTCCTCCTGTTTCCCCCATATTTTAACAGAGAAAATAGGAGGTGTGGGAGGAATGTTCCATGAAACTTCTCCAGCTAGTGCTGAATTCCAAGTCTTCTCCTCACAGCTACAGGGCTCAAAGAAGCTGTCACTGCACAAGGCAGCTGAGCTGACTGGAGCAGCCACACACAACTCCCATTGCTTCACTGCTGACAACCACCATCAACATGATCTTCCCTATAGGAGAGTGTTTTAAATACCACAGAAGTTATTCCCACTATGATCTAATCCACATCTAAACACAGCTTTCCTGAAATCAGAGATTGGGATCTGAAAACACTCACTCCAGTGATAACTGCTTTGAATTTCTTTGAAACGATGCCAAAACAGATATGTTATTTGATGCATTTTTGCAGTTTGAATCTGGATTTTTTTTTTTATTAAACACTTAAGAAGTCAGGACAATTTTCAGATTATGCTTCAGGACTAACTATATCACCTCTCAAACTATAAAGAGAAGCAAAGTTTACTCACTGTACTTCAGGAGAAGTTTTAGTTTATTTCCTTTGTAATGAGTTTGGCAGAGAGATGAGAGAAAACTGAAGTTACCTGGAGGAGAGAGGCCCAAAAGGTGTTCGGAAGCAGGACACTCCTCTTTGCCTTCTTTTTCTAAATGCTTGTTCTACAAGTTTGGCTTCAGAGGCAGGGTCAATTCGCCAAAAGGAGCCCTTTCCAGGCTCTTCTTGGGAGCGTGGGACTTTAATAAAGTAACGGTTCAAGGAGAGGTTGTGCCGAATGGAATTCTGCAGGAAGCAGAGGAATGAGGTGATTATTTTGCCATGTAGAAGTATGTAACAAAGACAAATGGGTTGCACCACACAGCTTGGAAAAATAAATCCACGCTGCCAGAATCAGTGTTGAAGGTAGAAATAAGTCACTCAACTCACACGGCTCCAAAGTCACAGGGGAACAGCAGGAGAAAACGTGGGGGAAAGTGTCAGAGTTTCTCCTAACCAAGCTGAAAGATGGGTTTGCTTGGTGCTAACCATTACTTAAATACATCTGGAGCCAGTCAGAGCAGTGACTTCTCTGTGGAAAGCCATGAAAGCAGAGCTTTTGCTGAGGCAGGGGGAAATCACTGTAAACCACATCAGAACTCTCTCAAAAGACAGGCTTTATTCTCGGCAAGTGGAAAAAGTTGTCTGAGCCTGTGCTAACTGCTCACCTGCCAAACGATTACCAGGGTGCCCAAACATGCCCTAGAGGACACTGCATCTCCCAGTAATCACAATGCAAGGCAGCCAACATGCCCTCAGCCAGCTCTGGGAGGAATCCATGAGCTCTGTGGCACTCTGTAGCTCTCTAGATGATACAAGACTGTTTATCCTTTCCATTGCAACAGGCCACCTCTGACAGGGTGTAGTGCTGCCTTTTGGGGCTGGGGAAGGGCTCAGCAAGCCCCTGTGTGCACAAACTCATCCCTCTTCAACTCTCAAAACAAAAATAAAGCTTTTCTAGCAGGTTTAGACAATCTCTTCACTGATGAAGCCTTACAATGCCACTGGAGGGGAGAGAAAAAGGCAACTTCACTCCCTACTGAAATACAGCTCTCTGAAGCAGGATGCAGCAACTGGTTCACAGAGTGCAACTCTGCAGAGCAGGTTAGGGCAGGAAGTGAATTCCACAATTAATTAGAACTGCAGGGAAAAGCCAGGGAGGCAGAAATGTATTTATTCCAACTGCACTCAAAGTGCACCAAGCAGTTCTGCTCCTGCCAGTTGCTCACAGTGAAATCAGCAGCTGCGAGAGCCTTTGCAGCTGTATTAGTGTATTACATTCAAATGCCAACACCCATGGCAGAGGTGTGATGCCAAGAAAAAGTCTGAAAGCAGGTGGAGTTGAGGCTCCTGACACTTTGGAAGCAGCCCTCAAGTGAACATTGAAGTTTGATTTAGCATGTGCTAACTACATCCAAGCTCTCCTCTGAAGTTGCTCAGGTTTCCCTGAGTACCACAAGGAGTGCATGGACTCCTAGTTTCCCAAGTTCCCACTCAAATTCAGAACTTGCAAACTGTGACTTAGGCAATGCAGTTGATACACTGGGAAAACAAAACATCTGTAATGATTTAAGGTGCTATAATTAAACACTGGAGCCTCAGTTTTAGGTTGGATATCCACTGCTTGGAGAAATCAAGCCAAAGATGAGGTGAAGGATTAAGCAAGTATCTGGCCAGAGGAGTGACAAGCAAGGACGTAGGGAAACCAAATACAAAATGAAAGACACAGGAATACAGCATTAAAAGAGGAACCAGAGAGCCCAACAGTAACACATTACATTGCCCTACAAAGTATTCAAAAAAACCCAACTAATCACCCACAAATGAACTAGTCAGCTTGTGTTAAACAAATTCACTCTGGGAACAGTCAAAGCAGCTCTATTCCCAGTGCCCCAAATCTTTAATAAATGCATTTCAAAGCAGATAAGCCATGTCAAAGTAGTTTAAAAGCTTGTCAGTGTCAAGAACTCACCTGCCAGCCTTTGTCAGCAGTCCTGTAATACGGATAATGCTTGGTAATGTGGGCATAGATCCCACTTAGTGTTAATTGCCTGTCCTGTGCTGAAGATATAGCCTGCACAATTAGCTGAGCATAAGAATAGGGTGGCTTGGATTCATCCTAAGCAAGGAAAAAACCAAACAAAAATTTAGTCACTAACAAAGAATTCTTACACTGCAGTGTACCACAACGCAAGCTTAAAAAGCACATTGGGCTGTAATTTTCACTGATGCCAAGAGAGCAGCAGGGCAAAGAGAACATCAGCTCTCCCACTGCTGTTTTATGCTGCCACCACCCCATTTAGCACAAGCATTTGTGTGCAAACAGAGCTACAGGGCTGAGTCAGATGAAAGTATCTCCTTCCATCTCCCCACAAACACACATAAACCCCAACTTCAATCTGATTCCTTTCCCCACCAAATTTCCCACACATGCTTACACCAGCACAAGGAAAGGGGTCAAGACAGGCAATTGGAATCAAGAAATAGAGTACAGGTACACTCATTGCTTTCTGTGTTCATGAATTAAAGCCCTCAGTTCTGCCCAGCTACAGCTCCACTCTGTTAGAAAGGTTTCAGGCAGTATGTTATCAGCCCTCCTCCCAGCAACAAGCCCAACATGAAACCTGATGCCACTCCTTCCCTTCTCCAGCAGGATTTGTTTCATTCTAGGAACTTTAATTTGCTTGCTAGATCTCGTATTTCCAACTCTTTGCATTACTTCATCAAGAACAACCCTTCTTGTCTCAAGGGAGAATTAAGTCTACCAAAAAAACCCATCTAGTAGTGTGCTCCTCCACCCAATCCCAAATCAGGTGGTTTTGGATATGGAACTTTTAACTTTGATCTGAAGATCAGCTCACCAAAATTACATTTTATCATTCTAAGTTATTTTTAAATCTAAATTCCACTTGCTACTCTCCTCGTTTAACGCCTACTTGACAGGCCTTCATGTTTCTTTCAAAGTCTGACTACAGACTTCTCATAACAAGGATCTGGGTTTCTTCCCCTGCTTCTGCTTTCTCCAACTGTGTTTTGCAAAATACCATTAATTAAAGAACAAAATGAGATGTTGAATTTTATGCGCCTCCTCTTTATGGGATCTTGATTTATCAAATAAGCAAAACAATTATTCTTGCTTAAACACTTCAGTGAGTGATTTGAATACATTTTGGGCAGCTAAGCAAGCAGAGACTACCACAAAGCCAAGGACAATTTGAAGGAATGACCTCAAACCCCTGGAGGATACTGTACACAGCACCCTTATGACCAGGGTGTTCTTAAACCCCTTTTAACTCTAACCAGGACTAGCAATAAAGCCCCAGGTTTTAATAATCCTCCCAAGGAGCACTGCTGGGTAAATAATGTTTGTGTGAACCTTTGGGCTGTCCCCGCCAGATGCATCTGCCTGCTGCTCTGATGCTGCCTTTGCCGCATACTCTGCTGCCAGCTGCAGATCCGAGGTAATGTTGTGAACAAAACGATATCCTGAGGATCCAGCACCACGTGGACTGGCTGGGCAAGAGTTGGGAACACTGGAGAGGCAAAAAAAAGAAAAAAAAGAAATACAGTTGTTACTTCATTTATTACCAAGGCACACAGTTCTTACTCTCGAAGGTACAGTAAAGCTCTCTGGCCATGGAGAACCAGATGCAATGGCCTTACTTTTACCCCTTTGGCTTATCCAAAGCCCAGACAGACTGAGAAAAAAAAACCACCAGAGATAAAACTGGAATTTCTACAAAATCCTGACACTCCCCGCCATATACACTTCCTGCAATCACAACAGAGCAGTGTTTCAAAGTATTAAATAACTCCTTTGTGTTTAGAGAAGCACTTAAAAGTTCAAACAACACAGAGAGTATCAGGGATGAATATTTAAGTAAATGAAGAGCTTGTTATTATGGAACAACACACCAATCTTGAAACACAGATCATATTTAATCAATCCTTCTAAAAGACAGTTCTACAGCATCAGAGCTAAAGCACCCAGAGCAGGGATCTGCCATGAAAGTCTCCAACATCAAATCTGAGCTTCACAGGACCATACCCTGACACCACACAGCTGGAGACGGGTGTTACCTTGATTCACCCCACACTCATGCAGCCAGCAAAGGGGAGCTGCACTCACTGCCTCCACACAAACACAGCCCAACATCAGTTTTGGCTGGAAAAGGCACATTCAGAGTGGCAGGGCCACCACAAGATGGCATTACAGGAACGGTGACTGAGCACTACAGGCTGCGAAAGGTGATAAAACGCTACAAACACATAAAAGGGGGCTAAAATTTGCAACAATCACTCAGGCACACAGAAATGAGTGCTACAAGATGAGAACTAATTAGAAAGGCTTGTCTAAGGATCACACGTCCTTGATTTGTAGGGTAGGAAGAATTAAAGAATGGCTTGGATTGGAAGAGACCTTAAAGATCACCTTGTTCCAACCCCCTGCTGTGGGCAGGGACATCTTCCACTGGACCAGGTTTTTCCAAGCCACATCCAACCTGGCCTGGAAGGATGTGAAGAGAGGGATGAGTCTGGGAAGCTGAAATTCCCTTTTTCTATCTCTCCCTTGTCCTGTGCTGTCCAGAATTGAGAGATTCAGTGCCAGAACAGCAGGATGCACAGCCAAATCCCAGGATTACAAATGTCTTCTAGGAGCAGAGAAACAGTAAACAAGAAAGCAAACCAATACACAGAAGATTTACATAGCAAAACAAGCAGTTCAAATTGTATGAAAAGATGCAAATTGAAGCTCACAGCTGGAACTAGAATTCAGTAAAACTGGCATAAACAATCCTCTTACTGGTGAAATGCCCAATAACTGACACACAAACTGACAAACAAATGCTGACACTCATCAGAGCACTGCACCAAATGCTGCATGAAAAAACACAGAACGTTGGTCCCTTCCTCAAAAGATGACTGTCTGGATAGCTTCCCCCACATGCACACAGGGATGGAGAGGAAGCAGTGAGACAACCCCTGTTTGCTCAGTGGGCAATACCTTGGGTGCAGAAGCAATTTGTCAGTGTAAGGAATGACCATTTCCTACCACAGTCCAGCCTGTAAACTGAGAAGTGCTGCTTCTCCTTGTGGTGTCTCTGCAAATGGCTGCAGTGCTGAGCTCAGCACAACCCAGACTGGTTTCTTTTAAAAGTGAATTACAGAATGGAGAGGGGGGGGGGCTGGAGGGCAGAGGAAAGGCAGCACAAATATCCAGCCACAACAAACCCTTCCAACAGGGAACCCAAGCTCACCCCTGTCCCATATACCAGCTTTGTACAGCACCTGGTAACCCTTTCAGTGCCCACCAATAGTCCTGGACATTCATGGGTGATGCTGTTCAGGAGCACAGCACAAGGTAAAGCATTCAGCTGGTGCAAGATATAAAATGTGGATGAGCCCATACTTACAGATCTCCCTTTGCCAGCAATAAAGGCATTTCTTACCCAGCCTTTCAAAGAGCAGAGACCTATTTGAGCAGGAAAATGAATGAAAATTTGCTACTCCAAGCTTTGGAAGTGGGTAATACTAAACCACAGAAGACACTCTTGATGTCTTAGTATTCACATGAGCAGTTGGTGTGAATTTAATTATTCTGCTGTCATTTTTCAATAGCTTCTTCATATACACACTTCTTATAATGTGCAGATAATTACAGCTGAAAGCCATTTTCCTACATGAAACAATGACAAACCAAAAACACAGCGATTCTTTTTGTGTTTGGCACCCGAGCAATTATTGTAACACACGGGCTAGAAATGGAATAGGATGAAACAGAGTTTTCTGATTTTGTTATTTGTCTGCAGAAATACACAAACAGCAAACCACAAAGACAGAAGCCAAAATTCAGGACAAAGATATGGGAGAGAAGTTCTCCAATAAATCCATGCTCTGCAGAGCTGTATTTCTTGCTTTTTATTTTCCTTTTTAATAAATACATAAATAAAAATAGATAAAAGAATTTATTCCTTTATTCTAAATCAGCAGAGCAAGCAGCTCAGTTTTTGTCTCTCCAGCTCTACCTTCTGCATTTTAAGAACGATCTCTTGCTTAAAAAAAACAAACAAACAAAAAATCAAAGGGAGAAACCATCCCTTGCAGGACTGTGATTCTCTGGAGTGTTGACAGAGCCCCTCCAAACTAAAGTGTTAATAACTTGTAGAAAAGCCAGCTGCCCCTTGGGAGAGCCACAGGCCAAAGATTTGGAAGAGATATTATCTTTTATCAGAACGAAGCACTTTTGTCCAGGTAGATCTGCTTCCTTTCAGCCTGGATCAATGAACAAATCAAGAGATGTGGGGACAGAACAAACACCAGCATTTAGGCACTCTGTGCACAGACAGGGTAACACATGCTGCTGAGTGTTCAAGCTCTCAGTCAATCATCACAGCTCTTCAGAGGGGAGGCAGAAAGAGCTGACTACTGGAAAAAACAAGGAGACACAATCTGTTCCCCTCCCAACATCGGACAGAAGGAGTGAAGAAACAGTTTTACTAAAAATACCCCTCTGAGGGTTAAGTTAAAATTAAACATTAGTGCAGTCAAAAGAAAACAAGCAAACACAATGCAGTGACATCAGTTTCCTGGAGTTCCTGGAATTCTCCTCACCACCCAAAGCCAGGGGCTGGCCAGGGATGCTTGCATGCACTCACACCCCCTTTAAAAATATTATGAAACAAAGAGTTTTCCCTACAAACACCTGTTTGTGCTATAAAATAAAAATCAACTGCAAGGACAGTAATAATGATTTGTTGGATATTAACAGGGCATCAATGCTTGGCTATAACTTGATCCATGTTGATGCTATAACCTTTCACTGAGAAAAGCACAGCAAGGTCTGCAATTTCACCCTGCTCTGACATCCTACCACACTGCTGTGATCCATGCTCACTGTCCATGCTGGCAAACCTAGCTTACAATCAATCCAATCCAATTTGGGTTAAGATTGCTTGTTATGGAAGAGAACATTCTGGAGAGGAAGGAAGTGTTTTACACCACTGAAAGGCACACAGAGCATGGAAGCAGCCCAGCTGCAGTTACCCAGTCTTAATCCCATAGTACCATGGTTAATGCCCCAAGTGCCAGAGATCTTTGATATCCACTGAGGATTCAGCATCTCAACTTGAAACAGTGACTGCAGGCAGCCACTGAGCCACAGTTCTCTAAATACCACGCTGAGAACTCAGCTTTAGAATCAGACTACAACCACGTGCTGAATCACACCAGACCTCTGCAGCATGTTTTCCACTTCAGACTTAACCCTTCTTTGGCAGGAAGGCCAGAAAGATGAGGGCTAAAGGCAGTGTCTGCAATACACTCACCCATGTAAGTGGAAGGATGCCTTTTAAACACGGGGCTTGAACGTTCTTTGTAACACCACGATTCACTTTCAACTCCTGCCAAGAGGAACCCGGCCTGTAAGTTCACAGCACTTGCTAGCAGCAATTAACTCTAAGCTGCTGGAGAGTGTGTACAACGTGCTGCATTGCTATTGGAATGTCTACAATCAGTTTGTTTAACCAAACAATCGGCCTGCAAAAATAGGGTGTACCACTGTGTGCATGGTGCATTCACACCAGGACACCGTGTGGTGCTTGTCTACTCTCATAAAAAAAGAAATGAAAAAGGATAGAGCAGATCTAGAGAAGGTACTGACAGGGCTAAGTAGGATGATTAGAGATATAGAATGGATTTTGTACAAGAAAAAATTGTTTAAGACAGAAGCTGAGGTGCAAAGTGACACAGCTATAAAAACAAGAGGAAGTGTTTAGCTCCAGACCTCTTACACCAAAAGAGATGGTGAGCACAAAATGAAACTAAGCAGCATGTGCAAAACAAAAGAAAGTGCTTCTACTTCTGTGGCTACACTGTGGAGTGACATGCTGTAAGACAGGGCTGGTGATAAAGACTGTGTGAATGGAAAAGACCCATACACAAGTTCTTAGGGTGAGACAGGGAAGTCACCAGGGGCTTTAGAAAACAGGTAGTCAGAAAGTCCTTGCTTCAAGGCAGTCTCCTGTCCAAGAAAATGGAGGCAAACTACACCTAAGTCAGCATTACTCTGTTTTTTGTGTTCTTATATGATCCCCAAGATACCCATGTCTGAGGCAGAACACTGCTAGAGGGATTTGTTCCCTGGGCACACTGAGATTCTCATGTAAAGACTTCCACAGCCTCACAATACTAGGCACGTTTTATGGACTAGGGGGTAATAAAAATAAAAATGAAGCAACAAGTGCTTACATTATTTATTTATTTATGGTCATATTACAAGTCTGTGAACAATCTGGAAACCAAAACACTCCCAAATTCCAGTGCCAACTTCCCCAGAAGGAGAGGCAGTAGTAGAATGCAGGAAAGTTGCCTTATTACTCAATCAAGGGATCAAGCTATAAAGGATAAATTTAAACCAGGCATAAGGAAAAAGTACCTATCCTCTCTATGACAAAGAGAGGATGGGACCTGGGGTCCCATAAAAATTTGTTTACCTGACTTGGAATCTGCACTGCTAAAGAAGAACAAAACCATTGCTGGTTTATGATATGGTATTCACATGGTAGTGCCTTTGAAAAATTCCCACATGCACATTTGTGAAGCAGGTACAGAGACAGAGCAGGGATAAGAGTTACAGCCTTGGTAATGCTGCCAATATACAGATTCCAGTCTGACTGAGCATTTTTTTAAGCCCCTGTTGGGCACTGAGGAAAAAAAAAAATATCACCATTTCTTAAAATCCTCTCCGGTCTCTTCCTCGAGTGCCAGCTGGAGGTGTGCTGCCCTGGGCACAAGGACTATGGTTAGGGAAACAGAACAAACCTCTGACTTCATGAGTACTCCACTTCATGAGCCTGCAAAAAGGGGCACAAAGATACAGGGACGCTTTTTATGTGCAATAAGCAAGAATCAGGTCAAAGTACAGCCCTTGGACTTGCGAAACAAGCCTTTCCACGATACACCAATCAGCAAGAATGGCTGAGAATCCTCCACTGCTCTCACCTTCCCCGGCCTAGCCCCAAAATCCTAACTCAAAGAAAGGCAAGTTCTTGCACGTTGCGTGTTTCAGACAGGTTTCAGAAGCAATCACAAGTGGTGAGACTGCCAAACCAAGCTGGATTTTGATGTGAAAGGAGAAATCTGAGAGCTGCCTGCTTAATGCTGAAGAAAACCAAAGCTGTCGAACA
Organism: Poecile atricapillus; assembly: GCF_030490865.1. NCBI lineage: Eukaryota > Metazoa > Chordata > Aves > Passeriformes > Paridae > Poecile > Poecile atricapillus. The sequence continues at coordinate 13,564,537 of NC_081262.1, read as the reverse complement.
AGCCACAATTGAGAGAAAGTGATCTATCCACGAAAGGTGAAATTGTTATTACTCTTCAGTGCTCCAGTAGTTCCCCTGGAAAGGAAGTGACTTCACTCTGACTGTGGATTCAGTGAACATTTTATACTCATTGGGGAAGAGGAAGTGCTCCTGTAGCTGGTGACATCTGCAAGCCTTCCTCCAGCACATGGCTTGGCACATCTCCTCTAGCACTCAGTCCATTATCTGCAATAAACATGCATAGGAGCTCCCCAGCCCAGCACAGACTGTTGCTTCTCTTATGTGATGTATATGCATCATCCTCCTTGGCTTGTGGTTTGGAGACTGGGGTGATTAAAAATAATCACCTCTCTGTCCAACTGTGGGAGTTGCCTGAGCTGTGCATTCTGCCTGAGTGCAGGAAGTAATGTATAACTGAGACAATGCAAAAGAGCCTGCAAAAAACCTGCCTTGGAGCTCTTCAGCGGCGTTTCAGTTCAATGGCTCACAGTGCTCTGGGAAGAGGCAAAGCCTGAATGAAACAGAGCAGGGAATATTTATGCATCCTGCTCCAGTGAGTGAATGCATCCACTGAAGCCAGGCTTCATTCAGCCTCCCCCTATACACACCTTCAGAGTAAATGTGCAAATGCAGAGTAAATCCCAAGGGTTGTGAAACAGCAGTGCATGGCTATTCTAGAGCCTATAAAAAGCACCCCCCTTTTTCCCAGCCAAGTCTGGATCAAAGCAGAGCCAGCATTTGCAGGTCTGCTGGAACAGGGCTCACACAAACTCTTGTCATGCTTTATGGAATAAGAGCTCAATACATAATTTATCTACTACACACGCTTGTGAAGTAGTAATTACACTACACATGCATAAAAATCAGACAATGAATTTAAATGACCTGTTAAAGGCCACAAAACAAGTTGGTGGCTAAGTCAAGATAATTGCAGCTACTTCTGAGTAATCTGCTATCAGAGCATGCAATGCGTTACTGGACTCATTTCTCTTAGTGAAAAAAGTACCATATGAAACCAAGCAATTCAGCTCACACCTTCTGGTTTACTAATCAAGCTTATAGAACAAAAGAAGTTGATCTTTCATTATTCATACCATTAACTACACTGTAAACTAGTTAACAACCCTTCTAATAAGAGCCAAACATGGGCAGGCATATTAAGTACAAACAGTTAAAATACAAATTTGGGTTCACACACAAATATTTACCAGCTTAGCTGTTAACACTGAACCTCACTTTTCAAGCAGTGGCTCTCACAGGGCCCTAAGGACTCTTACTCCTACATGTCAGAAATTTTTTTACTGATAAAGACTGTGTTTGTGAACTAAGAATCCATGCCTTTTCTGTGAAAAACCCAAACAAGTACAAGACAAAACGTTCAAGCCCGAAGTTATTCTATTGCAGAGATAAGCCAAAAGAAGCACTTGTAAAATGTGAATAATAATACCGACCTTCATAGTATGACATTTAGTATTTCTGTATTGCAGTGTGTGTATCTATAAATCTATCTAGATATATATCTGACTGAGAACACAACTGCTGTTTAGAATAGGGAAGCAAGTACAAAGAAAGAATTTAATTTTCAAATATTAAAACCATCCCAGCTCTGAGGGGCAAGGCTGCAGAGATGCTATTTGGTAAACTGAGTTAAGTTACTGCTACAGGGCCATTAATAATGACTGGACTATGGTAAAAAAGAAACTAAACAATATAAATCTGAACTCCAAATCAGCAAGACTTTGAGACCAGGAATAGAGTCCTGCATCACACCTTGTCTCTGTAGATCTGATAATAACCCAAGCACAAGCCACTCTGCACACTGGGTTGCAACAGAGTGTCACATACATGTAGATACTGTGCATTTATCACAAAATCAGGTAAAGGTGTTTGCCTATCACTAAATCAGGCAAAGCTAAGTGTTTGCAGCATAGGTTAAGAAACTCTGCAGAAGCACTGTCACTCAAAGAGGATCCTCCAAATCAAAGGTGCAGAAGCTTAAAGCCATGTACTGACAGTCAGTTCCTTAAATCCGGAAATTGTGACTCAGTTTTATCTCCCAAAAAGTCAAACTGAATTCAACCAAACCCCACATGATTTTCACAGAGCCTTTCAATGCCTTGAACCTACTGAGGAGTGATTTGGTGCTACTCTGCCCTTTCATATGTTGTGTAAAATGGCAGGCTGCTTCTACTGAGTTCTTACAACCACAGTGGCCTTTTCCTTTCTGGAAGATGCAAGTCTGACTTTTTTGAAAAGGAGTTTTGAACTCAAAGCAGGAAGAAATAATCCATGCCTATTCGTAACCCTCACAGCATGCTGCCAACCAACATTTTCCCTTACAGCTGTACAACAGCATTCAAAACACATCCACACACAGCCCCTCCTGGAGACAAAACACCTAGCTGAGAAAACAGTGAGCACATTTCTCCCCAGGAATAAGCAGGAATCTTGCTTTGCAAAGCTGCTGAGGGTGGCAGGTTTGGTTTTGTTTAACTAAAGCTCATTCCCTCCCTAGGCACTGCACTTTGCAGAGGGAAAATAAATAGGCTGGAAAAAACCCAGAAGCATGCAGGGGAGAAGCTGCAGGGAAGCAAGCTGCAGTGTAAACAGGGAGGCAGAGCAGGGTTGGGGGTCAGGAGGGCAGGGCTGGATCTGGTGGGGGGAGTGCAGGTACAGCCCCTGCCCTACACCAGGGTGGAGGCAGGAAAAGGGGGCCAGGAGCCACTTTCCAAAAAGGAAATTTCACCCTGCCCAGGATTTCCAAACTGCAATAATTTTCCATGGGCCAATCAGGGAGGAGCAAGGCAAACGCACCAAATTAGGAAAGTAAATACTAGAAGGGGGAGAGGAAGGAGGAGGAGGAGAACCCAGCAACCACCTCCCAAAGCCAGCAGTGGGAGAGGGGTCTGAGTTTCATGCTAAGCCCCGCCAGCCCTCCCAGCTCTGCCTCTGGGAAGGAGGAGAGGACACTGTGCCAGGCTCACCCAGCAGTGTGAAGCTACCAAGAGAGCAAAGAACTGCCCTGGAAGTCAGATGGCCAGAATGCATAGCTACATGCTCCCAAAGGAGCATTCCCTTCTCAGGCAGAAACACCCAAATCACTTCCCAAAGCCTGGCCCACAAGAGAGAGCTGCAAGATCCTGCTGGGGGAGAGGGGAAGGCTGGAGGGGCTGAGCAGGGATGTTTACAAACGTGTCAGCCCCTCCTCTGTAAGAGGAACTCGGAAATGAAAGGGCTTCGGCAAGCGAAACCTCAGATGTCTTTTGAGGTTTTCTGAAGCCTTGGCTGGATTAGCTTCTGCTCAAGACAAACGGATGCAATCATTAATCATCCTTAGTAAACACTGCATTAGGGGCTGAGCACAATTCAACACTACTATTTCCACTTTCTCCTTATGCAAAAGAAACATTCTCAGGGAATCAAATATCGGTTGCAGGCATATGCCAGAGTCAAAAGATACAGCCTCTGTTAGTAACACAAACCACACTGTGCTGCTTTGCACAAGATGACTGAATGGAAACTAACTACCATATGTTGGCAAAGGAACCATCCCCCTCCCCTCCCAGCAACAAGCTTCATCTAAAAAGAGAAGGTTAAATATAAACTAAAAGCAGTCCCTGAACAGAGGACTAAAACCACAGCTACCTCCAGCCCCCTCTTTCTAGAATATCTGCACTGCACATCTGTGCAGCTCTGTAAGACGGTCGGAAAAACCCAAACAAGCCTCCAGATCATGCAAACCCAAACTGGCTTCATTGTGACACTGAAGTCTCGGTCTCAGCCACGCAGATTTGAATACTACTCACTGAATTAGTGCTGTCAAAAGAGATTTGCATATTATACCTTTTTACAAATGTACAGACAAGAAAACAACCCAAAGGCTACTATTATTACCAGGCACACTCTTGCTATTTTGATGCTCACACGTTTTAAAATTCTAATGTATCATTCTATACCGCGAGTCTCCTTTACTTTATAAAACGAATTATACTTCAAGTAACATATTTAACTTTAAAAGATTTCACTGAAATGCTCTTTCCTGAAAAGGAAGGAAAATATTCCATACAATAACTTGATGTTCAGCTGATTTCTACTGCACATCCACGGATCAGATCATTTACAAAACAGGATACTCGCCCAGATGTACATTTAGATTGCTACAGCCCCTCAGTACATGGTCAGCATCCTACCCCCATTTCCTTCCATTCCCAGGAAACTGCGTGCCAATGGCCACCCTTGTCCCTAACGTCAGATAACAGCAGCACCACCCAGCAACAACAGAATATTACTGAGATAAAAATAAAACAGGCAGTCTTAAGATAGAAAGTATATGCCTGCTTTCTTTTCTCCATGCATATAGGTAGCTCTCAATAAATATTTCTAATTCCACTGCCAAAGATAGACTCTATATGTAACTCTATAGTGTGAAACCAACACTCACGTTTACCCTTGAGCCCTCTGAGCTCTTAAACAACTCTTAAACAAAACCCTTGTGCCCTACTGCCAGCCACCATAGTGTATTTTAGCAGTCTTCCATTGTTTTGAACATCAGAGATTTAACCATCAGTTGTTTTTAATGGGGCATTTCTTGCACCAAGGATACCAAACAAAACAAGGGCTGACAGACTGATGCAAGAGAACACATTTTTTGAGAATTAACATCTTACCTGATAGTGCCTGTGGGGGATGGGAGGGGACTGACCACGCTCCGGAGATCCGGCTCCGGGATGTGAATCTTCAGAGGTGAAATTTGAGGGTAAAGTGGCCGAAGGGGATGTGTTGAGGCTTCCTCTTTTACTTCCTCTTTATGGTATAAAGATGTGAACTGGATCTTTATAACCGTGCTAGGAAATCGGAAAGTACATCTGGAAGGGAAAAAAGGAGAAAGTCAGTTTCATACATGATACTGAATGTATTTAAGAGGTTTTGTATGCAGTTGATGCATCATTAATTAAAGTCCACCATTCTCTACTGATCTTTCTGCCCAGTGTCTTGGGCAGAATTACTGATCACAGTAAATCATGGGTCATCTAGGGATGAGATGCAAGCTGAAGGTTAGGGTAAGTTCAGTGATTTCCTCAAGGCCATGTATTCAATCAGTGACTAAGCAAGATGCACTCCTGTAACAACAAACTCTTGGGTTCCTTCTATGTATCAAGCACTAGGAACTATTTTCAATTAGCTCACTGCACACATCTCAGGAAGATCCAAGTCACTAAAAGTATGAAACCTCAAGCAATAGGGAGCAAAACAGCCATGAAGTCCAGGCAGAGCAACAAACAGCCTCCAGGTAAGACCAGAGAGCGCTATTTAAAGACTTGTCTCTATATACTGTATAATTATTATCCATTTATATTTGTGCACATGATGTTAAAGGATCATCTAGCAGGTTTCAGATTAAAATGCATTCAATTACAAGTGCCTCCCTTTAGGGTTACAGCTAGCAGGTTTAGAACAGGGCCCCTGCAAGCCTGTGGGGCCTCATTTTTTCTCAAAGTAACACTTCTTTCCAGTTGTTATTTAGGAAAAAAAAATAACCACACATCTACAAGTGCAGCCTTCAGGAGACACTTGGAAATGCAAAAGGAATTAAGCACTGACATTTTCCATATTTGAACAGAAAGCTTTCTAATTTATGGTGTCTACAATGAGCACAAGGCTGTAAGAGCGAGTGTTCTGCAATTCTTCTTATTGCACTTTAATTAGACAATCATGTGCAATCAATACAAGCTTTCCAGGGATCATTTCACTGATACTAAGGTTAAAGCAGCAGGAAATATAAACCAGGTTTCACCGTGGGAAAGGCCACAGAGCACAGTAATTGCGCTGGATTCCAGCATCTCGCCTATAGAAGGAAAGGAAGGGATTTGGTGTTCTAGCACTAAGTGCTGGTGTGGGCTAAGCAGAGATCTTGTAGCCAGTACATTATTGAATCCTTCCAGGTAACAGAACAAGATGACAAGTAAGTCAATGTGTTTTTGTGACCACCTTATCTTAATGCTTCTATTGACAGAAATGCAGCTCTAAAACACGCTTGCTCTTGGTTCTTTGGCACAAGCTGGTTGTGCTGTAAGGTAATGCTCAAAATTATCGTTCAGGCATGGGAAACTCATTCCCATCTCCCACCTCATCTCTCAAATGAGCTGGCTCAGCATTCAGTGGCTCACAATGGCTCTGCTAGTACAGCAGGAGTTTGCATTGCATTTAATTCACTTCAGAGGTCCTGCCACCTGCACTCATTAATGCATTAAATAAGAACATCATTGCTGGCAATGCAGCCTAATTGTGTTTATCTAACCCTTCTTAACAGGGTTCCCTGCAGACTCAACATGAAGGCACAGTTCAAAAAAGCAGTGTTGGTGCCTTGCAGTGTCTGCCAGCAGCAGGCACCAACCTCCTGAGATGAACTTGAAACAAAGATGTTGAGCCACTGCCCTGGATTTGAAGTTCTGTACTGCTACATGGATTTGCTTAAAGAGAAAAAGCTCAAAGTACATATATTTGCAATAAGCATCACATGGACTAAGGCTCAAAACCAGTATGAGCAAAGCTTCATCATTTCTCAAGCCCTTATCAGAGAAAAGCTGAGTTGCCTGTCACAGAGCAATGAAATTCTCTGCTGTAACACCAACTGCTCAGCATTTTCCAACACCTGAGTCAAGGACAAATCAGTCTCTGTTCAGCAGTGCTCAGTGCAATCCCAGGCAGGCCAGGAGATCCCCCACTGCAGCTTTGTACCAGTAAGGAGCTCTACCCCACTGCCACTTATGTCTTCCTTTTTAGAAGGACCCAGTGATGCAAGATCCATAGCTCCTAAATTGCTCTGAGGTGATGGTAAAGTAACTCCTTAGCTCCACTTACTGATGCTGCAGCAATATTAAATAAAAAGTGATACGTGCACCCAAACCACTGTGAGAGGCTGTTCCATCAGCCTGTGAGTGTGGACAATCTTAAGAAAATCTGTTACTTTTCCAAAATGATGGCTCAAGCTGAAATGTGAAGTCTAAACTAAGGCAGTAAACGTGCTGCAAAGGCCCATCCAGCACTGCTTTTCCTGTGAGCCTCCCCAGAGCCACCCGATCCAGCCATGTGATTTACCCGCAATCTCAGCCTGCAACCAGGGACAGAAACAGAGCCCGGGCTGACTACACAAGCAAACAATTTGTTGGCTGCTGTGATTTTGTTTTTGCAGACAGGCTTCTCAGTTCGCTGAAGCAGAACCCAGGATGTACAACCAGCTTTCATGGATTATGGTAACTAACACGAACATGGCCATTTTGTAAGGAACTAGTCCCAGGAAAAGCGGGGAGTGGATATATGCAAGAGTGCTCACAGCTTTAGAAAGTCCTGCAGCCTGCTCTGTGCTTCAGTACTGACATGGCCTGCAAAGTCAAGCTGGAGGTGATGTAGCCAAAGTTATGCTTTTCCTTGTCTTGGGTTGCAATGCAAGATGTAACCAAAAGTATGTATTCCATTACCATCTGTTAAAAACAGGCAGTGTTCTTCATCTCTTCCTGCAGCCATCCTCCCTCCAGGGGGATATCTGCTGTTAATGAGCCATTGAGTCTCACTGCAGGACTGATAAAATTACAACATCTCAGGGGGAGGAGCCAAGCATTCCTACCTGGATATAATCTGAGACTGGGAACACCACAGGCAGCCTTTCTCCACTGGATTCCCAGAGCAAGACCAGACCCATCTGCACCACCACTGGACCTTCAGAGGAAAACTACTGATCCTTCTGCAGGGTCACTGCTTCAACAGAACCCCATCTGTCACCCCAGGAGGACAGCAGCCACCATTTAATCAAACTGCTGCCAGCACCCTGACCAGCAGGGTGTCAGATTCTATTCTGACTGTGTCTGTGGGTTGTTTTTGTACAGCAGCATTTTTATTTTAATTTTCCTAGCAAAGATCTGATATTCCTATTCCCATATCTTTGCCTGAGAACACCTTGATTTCAACATTATAATAATTCAGAAGCAGGGGGGGTTTTCACATTTTTCCATTTCAAGGGATGTTCCTGCCTTCCTCAGCAAACACCTGTCTTTTCAAACCAAGACACTGATGTAAAAACCTGCAACCCAAGAAATGGAAATACAATGCAAAGCAGATTGTAAATTCCTGCGGAACTCCTCCCTTCCCTCAGGGGTGAGAAGGTGCCTGAGATTAAGGTTATTGTTTCAGTCTGTCACAACCACCACAGCAATGCAAACAGGGACACCAGCACAACCCAAACCACTGCTTCAAATCAACACAGTCTAATGCTGGGGACCCCTGTCAGTGAGAAATCAGAAAAAATATGATTTTTGGAAGCATCTTGTCATAGGAAGCTTACTTTTAATGACATTGAGCCTGAATGCAGTTTTAATAAACTTTTCTCTTGTTCCCTTAATTACCCTCTTTCCAACCAAGAGGATAAACTTATCACGTAGTCCTATTTAGGAATGAAGCACATTAGTGCAGGACTTAAACCTTTGAGAATTGCACTTCTCAAGAAGATAAGCAGGACAAGACAGACAACTCAAGCAGAACTGAGCATGCATTCCTTAAGATAACTATATATTTCAGGTTATTTAAACTGAGTTATACTATTTGATCCATGTTGCATGATTCCTATCAAAGATGCAGTAACAATTTTTACTCCTGCTTAACATTTTCATTATGAGAAAAAGATCAAATCTGAAAGCACAGATTAGCCTAAACGTAAAAAGCATAATGAAGTTAACTAATATTTCCAAGGGTGCCCAAGAGGCAATTCTTTCAAGCACCTCTGAAATTTCCAGCTGATCAGATGGATGAATTAATGGTCTGCAAAATCTTTGGTCTTGTCAGCAGCCAGAAGAGCCTGCCTCAGTTACAGATCTGCTGAATTTACTCAATAACCTGCTACAAACAGGTAGGAGCTGCAATCAATCCCTGGCCATAGAAGTCATATGGACTGAAATCGCATTTATGGTATGGCACATACATCAGCTCCTTGTGGGAAAGGGTTCCAATTTCTCTAGGATGCCTTGCCAGGCAGTGAGAATAGAAAGCTTTTTTTTTTCTTAGTGTTGAAACTCAAAACACACAGCCTCCACAAACTGCACAGATACAGTTCTTGCCTTCTTAGACTACAGGCAGGAGAGAGTCATAGAAAATGGATTGCTGGCTGAGTGCACAGAATCCATAGCAAGTGGCTGAATGCATGCTATATATACATGGGAGACGAAGGGGAAGAGGAGTGCACATTCCATACGTGGTTACAGTCACATAAAAGATGTTGCTAGAATTTTGTTTGCTTGTTTTACACAAGACAGATTTTTCCCAAAGTTTCCTGGGTGAGCTCCTCCCACTGACAGCACAGCTCCCATGCTATTAGGCATCCTTCATGTGGTGAACCAGTGACAGTGACCACAAGCATTTCATCTACATAAAGTCTGAAAATAAAGTGCTAGGAAACACTAGACTTTACATAAACAGTCACCCTACAGCAGACTTCAGGAAAGATGGTTAGGAAACAAAACCCAACAAAATGACTGCACACCCTGCATGGCTCTATAAAAAGCAGACATTTTCCTCCTCCTCAGAGCACCTTTTACTCACAGATGCAAAGGGAACGGAGATGCATTTGCCAAAACATAGTACCAGGTTCAATAGAAACCACTACAGTCACTGACTTCTTTGTTAAAGCACCCTGAGTGCTGTTAGCACCAAACGACTTTTACTAAGATCTGCTGCATGACAGCAAGAAAAGGCTATTTAAAGATTTTAAAAGGACTCAGGAAACTGTGCTGGATTTATGCTTTTACATTTATACTGAGGAAAAGCACAGTGACAAAAGAAGACAAATCTTGAGAAAGCCAAGGTGAAACATATATATAAAATATACATATAACACGCACATATAAAACTTGAAATTATATTCCTATATATTATGTTATATGTATAAAAACATAATGTAGTATGTTATGCTATATATAAACATCATTCCAGTTCATCATGCAAAAGAAATAACCAGAAAAGTAAGCTGGAACTACTACACATGTAATCAGCAAGTTGGTACCATCTTTGTCTACTTTATCTCACCATAAGTTATGAAATCCTGTTATTCCTGAATGTTGGGGGTATAACTGCACCAGTAGCATCTGTGCTACAGTGCTGAGATGCAGGTTGAGCGAGAAACACTGTAGGAGGTGCTCTGTTAAAAATATCACTTTTTACAATTTCAATCAGACAGTACCAGAGACCCCAGGTTTCATTCAAAAACCTGCTGAAGCATGATTGTCTCCCTTCTGTGCAACAGCCTCTTTCCTTCTTAACCATGCAGTTACTGTAACCACTGTGTCTATCACAAGAACCTCAAGCCTTCCCTCCATCACTCTGACTTTCTATCAGCATAGGAGCAGCAGAACCAGGGCAGGGATTGTCCCACTGTGAGGTGAGGCTGCACCTCAAATGCTGTGTCCAGATCTGGGCCCCTCCATCCAGGAAGGACATTGAGGGGCTGGAGTGTGTCCAGAGAAGGGAACAGAGCTGGGAAGGGTCAGGAGCACAATGTCCATGAGGAGCAGCTAAGGGAGCTGGGAAAGGGGCTCAGCTTGGAGAACAGGAGGCTTAGGGGGAACCTTCTGGCTCTGCACAACTCCCTGCCAGGAGGGGACAGCTGGGGGGATTCAGGCTCTGCTACCAAGTAACAAACAGGACAAGTAGAAATGGCCTCAAGCTGTGCCAAGGGAGGTTTAAATCGAACCATTTCTTCACCTAAAGGGTTGTCCAGCACAGGAACAGGCTGCCCAAGGCAGTGGTAGAATCACTGTCCCTGGAGGGATTTAAAGGACCTGTGGATGTGGCACTTGGGGACGTGGTTCAGTGGTGCCGTTGGCAGTGCTGGGAGAATGGCTGGACTCAATGATCTTAAAGGTCCTTTCCAGCCTAAACAATTCCGTGATTCTGTGATATGTGGGGACAGGCCAACTCTTGAGAATGAGGCAGTTATCTCTACAATCAGTAAATACCTTGGATTCAGCAAAAGTGGCCAGCCAGAGCTCTAATCACAGCATGTCCTGATAATACAGAACTATGCCATTACTGGCTAGAGTTTGACCAAGAATGCCCACAAAAACCCTTGTAAAAGAGAAAAAAATCTCAAACAACCCCCATGAAACAGCTGTTTCTCTGTTCCCTGTAATTTCTCTGAAAATCATTTTTGTGCCAATTGCACATAGCTCACCCCAAAGAATACAGTACTATTTCCATGCACGAAATTCCAAAATCATGTTGAGTTTCTCAGTACAAGTGAGAATTTGCTGTCAGTCATCTCTGTCAGCCTATTACCCTTATCAGCTATTTCAAGATACCTGACATAATTCTGCTGGAGGGCAAGATGGATACTTGTCATCCTTTCAGTGAATGCATACCATAAACACCAAGATTTCAGGCTACAATCAATGTGCAGGTGCTGTACAGAGCAGCCATTACAGAAAAGTTCCCGGTTACCTCCTGTAACCCATTTTCTTCATCTTCTGTAACCAGCTAAGCAAAGCACCACAAGCCTGCATCTATGAAAATCCTAAATCCACTCCCTATTCACAAAACTCTTTGAAGCAGTGTGAAAGGATGTGCCTTGGACAACATAAAAGACTCACTGGGAAAGTTTAAGCACTGCGCACCAAAAATGAAACTAAATTTGGTTAGAAAAAGATAAACAGTTTACTTCACTTAACTAAACATATATCTAAGCCCTGAAGGTCTGCCCACAGAGAGATAAGCAAATTGAGACAAGAACAACTACCTGAGATTCTAATTTCTTCTAAAACAAGGCTCTGAGAATTGCTGTGACCTCTGCAATAGCTGAGCTGGGAGAATTTATTGCCCAAGACTTGTTGCTTTGTGATGCTGCACTCTGCCCAGGGACAGCAGTGCTTTTCTATAGCACAAAGCCTCACTGCATCACCCAGTACAAAACAAAGCACTTCAACTGCAAAACATTTAGAAAGATGTCTTCCATTTCAGTAACTAAAATAACCAAATCAATGTTCTCTACCTTCATAAAAATAAACTCGACCCTTACATCCCAATGGGAATAATCAACACAAGTACTTTGCTCAAAATGATTATGTTGCTGGAACTAAGCTGTCTGAAGCAGCAAAGTGGGCAAAAGCACAAGTACAAAAAAACACCTTTAAATCAAAAGTGAATTAAAATGAGTATTAGTTTGAATGATTGTCATAAAACCATACAACAAACTCTGAAAGCTGTCTGAGCTGTCACCAGAGATTAGATACCATTCACCCCTCCTTTGCAATAAAATAATAACAATAATAATAAAATTATCCAACATTTCCTGTTCCATTCCCTACCCTACAATTTTTTCCCCCTAAACAGCACTTAGTAAGCAATACCAATAAGAAACCAGTTATATCATCCACTTGGGTAGTGCTATCTCCATTCCAAACACAAAAGTTAATTGCACTGAGGCTAGAGAGGTCTGGAGGAAAGATAACAGATCCATTTTATTCCTTTAAGTCTAAATACACATCACAAAATAAGCATATGACTATCACCATGGTAATTTAAGAGTTACTATAAAGCTTTTCCTTACACATCTCTATAGGCTACAGGACACAGGTAGTGTAACTAGCACAGTTTTAGGAGTGTTTGGTTCATTTTGGAGATTACTGCAGTCTAAAAGTAAAGAGTTTTCTGTATTTGCTATTTCCCTTTCAACTGTTCTACTGCTCTGAGCAGTTTTAGCACAGAAATCCTACCGAAGACTTACCCATAAAGTCCTTTATCAAACACACAGAGAAATACCTCATGCCTGGTAAAATCATTTGTTGTATACATGAAGAGATAAGCAAAGGGTCTGCAAGTAAATGGTGACGTCCAGAATCCACATTTGTTCTTCCTGTAATGAATCAACTCAATCTGAAGAAAAGCAAGACATGCACTTGGCCAAATAGCAGCAGGCCAAGAAAATAAACTGCAGAGCTGCCTGCAAAAACGCCTCTGGTATTATCCCCTATTGTTCAGTGAGAGGAAAAGCTAGAAAAATCACTGTTACTCTTTGTAACATAACTGACAGAAAACTAGATTTAAAATGTACTGAGATCATCTGCAAATAAAGGAGTACAGAGATCTCCCCCACTGCTCCAATGATAGAGCAACCCATTGTAATGTTTGGTCATAATTATTCTGTAAGTCACCACATGAGTTTAGATCTGGAGGACTGGTTCCTAACCTCAGAGTTACCCTAAGCTCACAAATCACTTGCCTTGCATGCTTTGTAGCACACTCACTGTATTTAATATATGCTGTCATGCTTAACACTGCAGATACACAAAGGAGTTCATCTGTCAGCCAAGACTGAACCAGAACTGCCTGTGTGCATATGTGAGTGAGCTCATGTTTGAAATAATTAGTTCAATTCAGAACACAGTGGTTTTACTTCTACTTCATGAATTTAAATTTTTTTCTGTTGGGAACTTCTTCCAGAAAAAGCTACAGCAACTATTTCCATTGCCACATTCTACCAGATGCACAAATAGCTGAACATCACTTTTCTGGGGTCCCTGGAATTACCCATGCATTAGGTACTGCTCCTGTACTAGAAATAACATAAATCCAGTTTTAGTAAAGGCAAACTCACATTGAAGTCATCAGGAATTCCTCATACCCAATCCAGTCAAATTATTATTGACTACCCTGTAATTCCAGATTACTGGAAGGATTTTCTGTCCTTTCCCTGAAACACATCTGAGTTAGCTGGAAATCCTCATCTTTCTTGGACTTGCTGGGATGAGTAATGGGAAACTGGGTAAAATTCTGTCTCACGTGGATGGCTCACTAGTTTCATCTGCCTCAAAAATAATCTCCCCAAAGAGATATCAATTGTGTCACTAAATCTCATGTAGATTTATTTTAACACAATTCAAATCTGATTTTGTTCTGTAAGAGGCATTTCTTTCACTCTACCACCATTCCTTCTCTTCTGCCATTTCCTCTCGGTATCTCCCTCGTGCCAACAGAACCACCCAAACCTCTGCACAGCAAGGCAAACCAGGTAGCTGGAATAGTTATTCATCTCCTTTTTTGTTGGGAATAAATTGCCAGGCAGATCAGATCCCTTAGCTTGCCTTCCAGATGGCATCACCAACACAGAGAAGGTGGAGGGGAAAAATATCAAGCAGAGAAAGGAGAGAAGAAGGTAACAGGAAAAGTGTTGCAGATTTTTAATAGACTACAAAAAAGACAGAGCATGTAACCACAGACTCAGATTTAAGCATCACATGATCCAAAGACTGCATTCTCCTTTCAGAAAACAAACTGCAATTCATTCATTTTGAGAAAAGCTCTGGTCTTTTTCAGGCAAATCACATCAGCCACATGCTGATACTCTCAGGCTGGAAATTTTCAAGACTTCCTGAATCACAGAAGTCACCATTTTTTTTTAATATTCAGCCTAATTATTTCAAACCCCAAGTCACTCAGCTCTGTACAAGAGGACAAAACAAAGACCAAAAATGTTTTCTGCATTCCAACAGGAGCTTCCTGTGGCCGTGTACCCATGGCAATCCTCCCATGGCAACTGGCAGGGTCCGTCTGCAGGAGCGGGTTTGTGTTTATCTCAGATGGGATACACAGGCTCTGCACGCTGCAAAATCAATGCTTTTTAATACCTTTGTGCTTCCTGAGCTTATTCACTGAATGGCCTTGAGAAAGCAAGTGCAGTAAGATGGCTGAACAAGGACAATGCTTCAGGAAAATTCAAAATTGCCATTTCTTGGTCACAGACAAGACCTTTTCTTTATGCTCCTTGTTACTGTTTAGCTGGAATTGTATGCACGATAAAGGACATTTTCCTTTAATGAGAAGGCACCCAGGTTACACTGGGATTTGCCTAACACTGCAGATCACCAAGCTTAAAACAAGGTTTCCAACACAGGCAGACAAAATTTCAGATGGGCAAAGAGCGTGTGCAGGCAAGTGTATCTACTTAAAACAAATACTACCAGCAGCATCAGGCAAAACCACAACATATGAATAGTTACGTCTCTTAAAAGCACCAAGTAAATTAGCTGTAATGAATGTTTCTATTGAGCACAGTTGCACAGGGCTTCCCTCTATGCCATTTCATCAAGGTTCAAACAAATTGAGAAACACTTCCACATACAGGCAGATTTTCAAGTAGGAATTTTAGCAAACTCTTTTTGAAGCCAGCAATGTTCACAGCAAAGTTTGGCTAAACTTCTGGGATTCCTCTCCCTGCCAGCAGCAGGCACACACAGATGTACACAGAAAATATTTGTGATCCTTCTGTCCCTGCAGACATCCCCCCTCCCAGCAGTGAGAACAGCAAGCTCTCGGCCACTGCCCATCCCAGGAAAAGGCAGCGAGTGAAATTCAGCCAAATAGATGGTGAGGGGGAAGGAGTATAAACACCCCCAGGCTGATAAGAAAGACTAAAAAGGAAAAGAGATCCCAGAAGCCCAACCCAAAGAACTACAAAATGCTGGCTTGGTTCATATATTATCTTCTTTAAAAGCAAACAGAAGTGAGCATTTTGGTTTTAGGCTCCAACAAATGGATGCTGAAAGTAAAAGCTTCAGGAGGGTTTGCACTATAGATATCATGCTGTGAAACTTCAACAGTCATTTTATTCTACACATCTTCCCCACAATTTCTTATCTTTCTTAGCAATCTTTTTAATTGCTGTCAGAGAGCAAATGGATAAATTGATTCAGTTTTTCATTCAAGTGAGAACATTGAAGGCTGTTTCACACTGGAGAATTAGCTGTGAAGAGCTGAATTTTTGTACATATGTCTTTATTTTACATTCCTTACATCTCTTTATTAATGTTCTGATTTCACTCTTTGAAAATTATTTGAGACATCAAGCGCAGTTTCACTTTCAGATTCTCCCCTTTGAGTAAAACAGCACAGAAAAGGGAAAAAAGAGCAAACCAGGTAAGATATTATAGATGCCGCTTTTTCAGTGTAATGAAACACCGCAACAAGGTCAGGGAATAAATTCATGGAGTATCAAAATAGCAGCTCACAGAAGAACAGGGGAGAAACTGCCAAAACTGCTGAGAAGGGTGTTTCAATCTGCTAATGGAGAGCCAGCAGGAATAGCAGGAGGCTCCCTCTGAAGTTGCCACCCTGCCTGGAGAATTAACATTATTGACAGGTGTTCTCCAGATTCTACTATCCCCAGCTTGGCAGGATGCATCTTATAATAATCCTGCTCAGTTCAATGCAAAAAAAACCCTACCAGAAGCTGCTCCAATGTTCTCCAGAGAGTCATCAAAGTGCAAACGGTCAGGAATGTGCATTTTCAAAAATGACCTTTCTGAAAACTTTTCAGCAGCAATTGTGAGCCAGCTCTGTCTGTTCATTCACCTTACTGCCTGCAAAAAAAGCTGAAGGATGTTCTCAGAATTCCACCATCATCACCAGTTATTTACAAACTCAATCCACACCAAACTAGGGATTAATTCACTTACCTATTTAAAACATAAAAAGCCTCGACTACTAAAACTATTATTAAAATTGATCCAGAAAAATCTTGACAATTATTTCCAGACAAATGATAAGCAAGATGATGCCTTGGTATAATCAAAAGGCTATAATTAATAGGCTTTTATAACAAACACCATTAAGATGAAGGGTCTCTGTTGAAGCCCACCACAAAAGTCATCTCTTAAATACTCGTGACAACACAACATGGCTGTTACTGGGTGCCCATCCAGCGGGCAGAGACAAACAAAGAGGTGGTGCTGTAATTGTACCTCCCTCAGCTTCACATTTCAAAACATTGGAGTCAGCTTCAAAATATGCCATTCATTCCAAACCAGGAGCGCTGGGCACAGGGCTGCCTATCAGAAGACAAATTCCTGCTCCCTTCCCAAGTGCTCCTATTCCTTTGCACACCAGCACGCTGCAGGTCAGCAGCACACAGGGCACATTTCATGGAGTACAGCCAGTGAAGATCTAACTCGAGTCTGCCAAGGTGCTAAATGTAGGAGCCTTAGAAGGTCTTGCCTACACCCACAAAAATAAGATGTGATTTTACATCAATATAAATTAATCTGCACCAATGACATCTACCTTTTGATCAATACTGGGTAGGGGTTTTGCTTGATTTTTTTATTAAAGGTTCCCCAGGGTGAATTCTGGCCCCACTTCCACCACAGCATTACAGAAG
The DNA here is from genome assembly GCF_030490865.1 of Poecile atricapillus. Taxonomy (NCBI): domain Eukaryota; kingdom Metazoa; phylum Chordata; class Aves; order Passeriformes; family Paridae; genus Poecile; species Poecile atricapillus. Next base: position 13,547,346 of record NC_081262.1, on the reverse strand, counting down.
CTGCTCTGTTCTGCTGTCTAGTCCTTACTATAAACAACTTCATGTCTCGGAGCACAGTTGAGTTACAGTGAACTTTTTTCTGTGTGTCATATGGCAAACCACATCTTCACCCAGCACCACACTGCCAGACAATTCCACTCTCTCATTTATTCTGCCTTTCAGCTTTCCAGTGCTGAAAAGCCCTGCAGTTGCACTCCCAAGGGTGTTAACAGACCTTCAGAGAACATTTAGTAAAATGTCCTAAAAGGCTAAAATTAACCATAAAGCTGCTGTTTATTTTGAAGCTTGGGAACAGGGAGTTGTTTTATGTGTCAGAACGAGTGGCCTGACATCAAAACCCTGATATGAAAGTTTGCCACCGAAGAAGTGGGCTGGCACAAAGAGCAGACGAGGCTTTTATTTAAATGAAGTTGGCTGCCAGCACCAGCAAGTTTCACTATCAGCACTGCAGATGCCTGATACCATCTGTAACACACAGCAAGCCTATTATGTTATTTTGTTGTGTGTGTGGTTGTATACATAAAAATAAGGAGAGTTAAGAGACTCTATATAACACACAACAGCCTGTGTAGCACGGCTGCTCTAATCAGGTATTCCAGCCTGTGGAGGTCTAGATCCAATCTTAATCATTTCTCCACCAGCCAAGAAATATTTGATCTTCAGAGAAAACGTAAACTACGTGCAACACGTGTGTGTATCTCACTTGTATCATCAAATCTTATAAGTGCAAAAATCCCTTTCCATGTTAGGCTAATTAGTCTGTTAATTTTTTAGTACATTGTCAATATTCTGATATAATTTTTTTCTTAAAATTGAAAATTATCAGTATGTGTGACTTGCAAATAAATAACCAAAACTTAACATGTGACATATAGACTCTCCAAGAGCTAAATAGTTATCTGATTTGTACATAGCTAAGAGAGGCCAGGAAACAAACTGGTTTAGATCCAGAGAAGGGTTTTTTAAATGAACTCAGTCTTTTTAACTCCAGTATTTCTGTATTTTGATTTATTTTTCTAAATAATGCTCACTTTCCAATCTTCCATTTTGAACTTCCTTGCATTCCTTATAACAGCGTTGTTTTTCAAGATGTCTTTTTAAAAAGATCACGGCTTAAAACTCCTGTTGGTCACAACCCCTTTAGCATGTTTCAAATCCTGATTTCTCTCCGTGGAGATCAGCAAGCCTCTACCACCAAGAGGAAAATAAAATCCCCTCCTTAAGAGCCATGGGATGTTTCCAGAAGGCCAAGCTGAAGAGAAAGGAGTGCATCACCTACACAAAGTGCCTTGCTCGAGCTTTTACTGTGTCACACAAAGGGAAAAGGCTGAGCTGCCAGGGATCAGTCCCCTGGCAGTGTTTTTGGACAGCAGCCCCTGGGACACACCACGGCCACTGCACAGACACGTGGATGTCAATAACATCACTATCAGCTGCAAGTAGACACAGATGACCAGTCAGCCACTCCCTCCTCCCAGCCTCCTTTGTGTCAATAAATCTTAACCTAGCTGTTTGAGCAATGTTTAATCATAAACAGTTGGGAACATGCTCCAGAATATAAACAAAGGTGAGTAGGAGAAAAATGGAGTGCAGAACCGAGAATCACTCACCACTTGTTGCTGAGCCAGGTAACAGAGAGCAGAGAAACAAAGAACTGCTGGGGAACAGCACACAAACACCTGGTGCTCATTTAAAGCAATGACCATGCAACAACATTAAAGTATCCAGAATTGCAGCCACGGAAGGATTTCAAGGACTAAATGCATTAACATTCTTGGTTCTCATAAAAACAAACAAAAAAGAAAAATTAAATTGCTTAGAACACCCACTCAGATGCATGGAAATAAACTACCCTCATTGATCTCATCCCACTGCCATTTACAACAGTCATCTTGATTCCCTTCTGTGTTGCTAATCAAGCTAAAATTAACTCCTCTCCTGCTTACCACACACGCTAGAGCCACAAAAATCAACACAAGGGGATTCAAATCAACAGGAAGCAGGATGAATTGTTTCTCTCTACAAGTGCAGCCCACCTTGCTCATGTGGCAAACGTGTATTTGGGATTTACAGGATCTCTCCAGGGATTTTAACCACATTTATCATGGGGTTGTGTAGCTGTTTAGGCTGGGTGACAGAATAAGTAGCTGTACACTTCAAACACTTCTGAACAACTTCTAGTCATTACTGGCCTCTATGAACCTCTGTAAAACAAGCTACAAGAAAGTGGGGATTTCAGTCCTGTTCAGCCCGTGTCCATCTTAGAATAATCAACATTACACTTGTCACTCCTGCCCTGACGGAGAGCTAAGACGTGTCTTAAGGCAGCATCTCCACAAAGCCCTGGAGGACTCTTCATTCCCAGAAATTTGGGGCTTATTCAGAGGACACAGAGCTTCATTTATGTGGTTGTCACTCTACCAGTACTGGTAAAAAAAAAATAAATATCATATCCAAGTGTTCAGTTCTAAAGCAGCTCTTCATTTTAGATCCCAGTGTGATGTTTTAAAGGAAAAATACTACACCAAACCAAAATCCCAACCCTACCAGATAACAGCCATTAAACAAAGGTGAAGTACAGATCAAATTGGCAGAACTATGGAGTGGAACAGAAGTTTCAAAGAGAAAAACACTCCGTGAAGATAAATATACTTCAAGTGTATGCCTGACAGCAGCCAAGGTTTTATGGTATTGGAAAAATACAGAACAGTGATAAACAAGGTTAGTCCATCCACCCCCATAGTAACTTGGTGTCCTATTAAGTTAATTCAAGTGCACAATGAAAGGCAGCTCTTATGAAACAATGCAGGATGACATTTAATTCTGTGTTCTGCTCTGGCCACCTCATCCTGCATCGATCCTTCCTCAGACACTGAATTCTACAGTGTAAGGCTGAAATGGCAGACACTGCATAGTCCTGGGTCGGGAGCACGTTCTGCTCAGCCCTTGCAAGGGCTCAGAGCTCTGACGTCTCTCACCTTCCAGTAGGATTTCTCATTTCCCACTTTCCCCAGTCCTAATGGAGCACTGCCAAACCACAGTTCCCAATCCCAATGACAACATGTAGCCCCTGGCTGCTTCGAGACTCCTGGACTGTGGCTGACATTGTTTTCAGAGATGTCACAGAAACACTCAACACCAGCTCTGGAATATACACACACATTTACCCATTTTCTGATGCAGTGCACCAGAAAAAGCTGCCTAGCCCCCATTCACACTCAATTTTTCCTTGCTCCAAGATAAACCGTAAGATAAGAGCCTAAGTCTGGCTTCCATTCTACCACAGCAGAGACCACAAGAAGTGACTCAGTCTCTACCACTACCTCTCATTCCTTCCCTGCTTCTGTGAAATTCAAGAGCCCTTCTGAGAGGCTTTCCAAGCCTCTGCTGGTCCCACTGATCTTGGTTAAAATGAAAAAGGTCAATATTAACTATTTTCCTTCTTTGCTCATCTTGGCAGAAACACTCAACTATGTTTCCCCCTCAGTCATAAACCACAATTAACACATACCTCATTGCCAAAAGAAAAAGCCCCACCTGCACCCACGCTCAAGAGGAACTTCCCTAGACCAACTTCTACACACAGTTCTGTTTTCAATAAGAAATTAAACAGCACACCAAGAATTAAATATGTACTGACAGTATGGAACTAACTGCAGGGCTACAGTTGGCCTCTACAAGAAGCACTGGTTATTAATTTCCATACCTCACTCAATACCAAGAATTTTAAAACTTTGCTTAACTGCCATGGAGCTTTCAGCTGCCTGCAGATCCTGCCTCTTTCACCACACAAATCTGGCCACTGCTGCCACAGGCAAGCAGCAACTTCAATTCTACCCCCATTTTCATCCTATTTCCTCGAGAAGACTCTTCCTTCCTTACAAGTATCCACACTCTTGAGAAATTTTTGTACCCTGGAGAATAAGAGGAAACTAACAGTTTTAAAATAGCAGTTCATAAAATCTCCTAATAACCTTTTCAGAGAAAGGCACTTGTTTCAGCATCTTTGCTGGATACACTAGAGCAGTTTGATTCTCATGTAAAATCTCATTTACAATGCCATCAACTTTCTTCTAATGGGCCATTCATCATGGTAGGATCTGCTTTCAAGTAGCCAGCCCAATACCTTGAAAGGTCTCACACAAGTCATTTAGCAGACTCACCCTTCCAAAGCCAGGGAACTACCTATAAACACATTAGGAAAGGCTGTGCAAAACAAAATCACCTCAGTGAAGCTCAGGAAAAATATCCTAATTTCCACATATATATGCCAGAAAAAGCCTGTGTGTGGGATGGTACTAACCTTTGAATTCAATCAGACTCTCTAAGAGGTCTCTAACATGCAGAGCATGGCTATGATGTATTTTCCTTTGAGGCTGGTTCAGCTCATTTAGAAAGTGATTTGGAAAAGCTAATGTACTATTTATGTACATTATAAAAACTACCCATATGGAGTTAAAACTTTGCAAAATGTTCACATAAGTCCGTTCCACTCCCTCTGAAGACATTTCACAATCCATTCAATACCCAGTAGAGGAAGCCAGGATTACTGTTTTAAAACAGCTCTGAGGGTAGTTTCGATGTTTTAAAAGCTGACAACTTCTAGACTGAGAGCCAAATAAACATTTGGGGCAACAGAGAGCCTCTTACACAAGTGTCTACAAAGTGACATCCACCTGCATCCTTCCAAATACTGATTTTAAATAAAGGTTAAAAGAGAATCCCAGGCACAACCTTCCCTCCTACTAAAAAAGAGAATATTTTTACTATGATTCAGATGATGATGTACTGAATTGACTTGTGAAAGACTACCTAGCAGGACGTGGTTAAGACTGCAACCAATAAAAAACAATCACAAGATATCTAAGGTTTTTAAATCCTGCCAGCATATACAACTGTGCTGAGGGGTTTAATCCTTGAAAAGAGTTTAACCAACTGAAGTGACAATGACTCTTGAAAAACACAGCACATGTGGAAGTTGTCACCCCAGTGGTTTCATTATTTTTAAATTAGGAAAATTTTAGAGAGTTATCTTGTCATATTACTGGCATAGTTTAATGCTACCTTTCCTTTGTTTCAGGAGAATATACAGAATTAGGGAAACATTTTACTTTAATGGATGTACCTTACCTGGAAGATTTATATGAATTTCAGAGTTTGCAGTATCAGCTTTTTGCAGAACAGAATTCTGGCCATTTTCTGCTATAGTTTTTTGGGGTTTTTTAATAGGAATGCTCATTCTTGCAATGGAGAACAAAGCAGGAAGAATTTGAGAAGAAACTAATCCCTTGGAGAAGAGGATGCATCCACTCGGTGACAAGAGACCTCAGATTCAGAATCAATATCCACCAAAACAAACTTGTTTCCCAACTTCATCCTGTGGCTGTTTGCAGCGATTTTTACACAATTGTAAACAGATGATATGCAAGTCTAAACTACTCGATTTTGCCTATTTTCAACAGCCAGCCTGCATATGCCTTGTTTATACAAAACACACAGCAAAAAAATGATAGCAATTCTTTTATTGAACCACTAGCAATCAGGAATCTTCTCCTAAGAATTCCTACGCCTGAAGGAAACTTCACTGCTTGTCTTAATATTCCATAAAGGCATCAGCAGCAAAGCTTGTGCCAGCCTTTGACTTCCTTTGCAGGTCTTCCCAGGACTAAAAGAGTTTCATTATCTTGTCTCATTAGAGGGTGTCTGAGGGAGCCATGGGAAAAGAAGAGCTATAGTAATTACCCAGCAGAATGGACAGGGCAGAAGGAGGCAAAGCCACCCAATTGCCAGGCTTGTTGACAGCCAACACCCCTTTACTCCTGGTGGGCAGGCAGCCACCAGCACCACGTTATGCCAGCCATGAGACAATTGAAAAAAAGCAGTGAGATCAATAAATAAATAGCAGTTGGCACACCTCCCACACCAAGAGCCTACCCTTACTAGCTCGGGCTACGCCTCAAACTGAATATGAAAAGCAAAATCACTTTTGGTCTACCCATCAGGTAGAAACAAAATTTGCTTTCTGTGTCTAGCCCTTTTCTCCTCCCACGCAATCAGGATTCCGAGTGTGTAAGAGTCCAGAGTTCTTATGCCCTCGAGAGAGGAAAGGCCTGAAGTTGCTCAAGAACAATTCCTTTAGCAAGTGCACAAACTGGCTCTGCAGGGAGTCCAGTCCTACTTAGACAAACTGTTGGTAGCTTCTGTATGTGGCCTAAAGGGAGATAGAAGATTAAAATAGTTTGTGTGGGAAGATTTCCCAAGGCTCTCCTTGAAGTGGCACGAAGCAGAAAAAAGGGGTACAGCTCCAAGGTTGTATTTCAGAGAGAAAGGGAGGGACATCCTTTTCCACAGTGCTTAGCCCACCTCTGCAAGGCTTTTTGTCTCCTCATTCTGTCCTAAAAGATGAAGTGGACTGTACTTGCACATGAAAACAGGCTCTTACTCTAGAAGATTCTTGGAGCAGGATAATAAGTGGTAACAATGTGCTTAAAGTTTCCTTCCACTTCTCCTCCTATCCTAATTACACAGCATATATTAACAAAACCAGACAAAGACTGTCCATCTTTGCTCCTTCAGCTAAGGCAGAGCTCCTAATTAACTTCAACATTATTTCTCCCCAACTGTCAAGATGTCCTCAAAGAACATGAAAATTACATATCTGGTACATTTAAAGAAGGGAGGAAAACCACCAAAGTAAATTGCACATGCACAACAAACCAACCCAAGAAATTAAACTCGCTTTTAAGTTACTAAAAATAGACAGGATGGGAGGGAAGGGACTATCAATCAAAACTTAGAGTTGCTGAATATTCAAAGAACAGCCTTGTAATAGACTGCTCTCTCAAGATTGCTTGAAATTTTTATGATAAAAAATGCACATGAAAAAAGGAGCAGAAGGATAACGAAGAGCAAAATATACATGACAGAAGTGGATAGAGAGTATTAATTAGGCCATTAAGGTACTTAAATGTTTTACTGTCCAATAAAATATGTACTTCATAAAAATTAAGTGCCATGCAGAAGGAATGCACACATTCATTTACTGAGTTGTTCTGAAGAAACCAAAGATGTGAATTACTAGCAAAAAACATTTGTGAACAAGAGTGAATAGACATTAGTAAAATTGTATTTGTACTATGAAAACAAAGAATTTACAACTGGATAGAAATTTTCACTCACATTTACTTAAGGGAGAAATTCATCTGCTCTATAAGCATCTCATCAATCTGCTTTTATGAGGAGTCTGCAGTCAACTGAAATAGGGAGACTTATAAATACTTGAAAAAACGGTTCAGTGATTAATACTGAATTATTGACTGAAGTCAATGCATTAAGACCAGACAATAATTTGTACTCACAATTAGTCGATTAACCATGTCTGGAAGTACATCAAGATGTCTTTTCATAGCCCACATTCAAGAGACAGAAAAAAATGCTTCAGCTTTTTCGTCTTGCAAATTTGTCAAAGAAAAAAAAAAATCATTGCAAAAACGACACCCAGACCTTCAGCTCCACATTTTCCCTGGTTTCAGTCTTGCAATCAGTTACATCAGGGCCCATCAGCCATTTCAGATGCATAAAACAACAGTTTAACTGAAGTTTACCTGTCACAAAACACTGCAGAAGCTCAGGGGACTTCTAAGGCATTTGCTGCAAAGCATATGCAACTGTAAGAGAACAAAGACCTTCACCACCCAATACACTGTGGGCGAAGCTTTATAGCACATTTCACTGCCATACTTTTCTTTCTTTATAGTGGATATCCCAGTCATGAGTCTGGAACCTCAGGAAACTCCTGAATGTACAGGGACTGAACCAAAATAATAAAACAAAGCTGGTGTTGGGCATGGCTACATGTGAGAGAAGCCTCTGTGCTCTGGACAGCTATTAAGGAAAAGGAAAGAAAAGGGAAGGAAAGAATCTGTACTAAAAGCAAATGAGAAGTTTTCTCCCTTTTCATTAACATCACCAGCTCAAAAGCACATGATTTTTCTTTTTTTAACCACATTTCCACTTGGATTGGAAAGGAAAGCTGTCTCATCCATGTCTAACCATCAGTGAGGTGAAGTTTTTGCTCTGGGAAGCATTTCTGGTTACGGAGCCCCTTGGCTCTGACGGCAGAACACCCAGACACCGCTCAGACACTGAGCTAGAAGGAATTCAGAGTAAATCACCACATGCCAGAGGAGCTGATATGGAGCTGAGTGCTAGCAGAGATCCCCCCAGAATAGGAAAACCAGCTGGAGGGAACTCTGAGTGGTTTAACAAGCACCTCACCAGTCTGTGTCCCCTTTGTCACCTCATGCTGTCAACAGAGCAGCCCCATAACCCTCGCTGGCCCTGCGCTCTGCCATCGCTGCAGCAGCTCCTCTCAAGAACAGACACAAATTACCACACCTGGGCCAGCAATTAGCCTGTATTTGCACAGCATAAGCGGCAAATTCGAGTTCCCTGTTCTCTACCAACATCCTGTTGCCACATCTACTCCTCCAGGAAACTGCAACACCAAGAGAGAGAATTTGGCATCCCACAGAACGGCTCAGCCGCCAAATGGCCAGCGGAGCAGTTACTGGGAGCTTGCTTACAAAGACAACAGGCACATTAATCTGCTTGTCATTTATGCTTTCATTTATTCAGTGCAAGGCTGCTCATCACGTTTACTGAAGAGGGAGGGTAAAAAACAAAGCAAAAAGCATTATTTTGATTTGTTACCAGGACAGATGCTCTACAGTGAGTACGCTCACACAGCTGGCACCAAAGTAACTAGGATATGAATTACCACATATTTCATCATTTTTATTCCCCATTTTCAGAAAAGCAAAAACTTTCACATTCATTCATCCTCTAGATTTATATGAAAACACAAGAGTACCCACAGGAAGGAATCCACAGTCACCTAAGGATACGTGCCAAGATTAAGAGTTTGCTAGCACAAAGAAGTTACACCAGCACAACTTGAATCCACATTTATGACTTTATAGCTGAGACTCCACACAAAACTCTACAAGACAAGTGTGGCATGTTCTCGTTAATCTTTTCACAATCAACACATCAGCTATGCTGAACCAAGCCTGGTTTAAAAGAATCCATAAGGACATATCCTGAGTTTTGCATAACCTTAGTTTATATTCACAACCTGGCTTACAGCACAGCTATTTTTGAATCAACAAATTGAGCAGCAGTTTCATATGAGAGAAACTTTTCCTTAAATGTTTAATATAACTCATGACAAATTGAGCTGCTTAGCCAAAAATTACTACTTGACATAAATTCCATAATTAAAATCAGGTAATCCTTTATCACATCTTGCTATGCAACAAAAAAACCTGTTCTCAGACAGCCTTTGAAATTAAGTAAGAGCATGAAAAATACAAGATGAAGCACTAAGAAAGCAAATCTTTAAAGGGTTTCTAGCAAGAATAAAAACCACCATCCACAAGCTGTAGCACAGCAAACAACATATTTCAAACAAAGAACAACAACAACAAAAAATAGTTGCAAATGCAGATAATGCAATATTTAAGAAGCAAAACTACCTGAGGAGTTACCAGAGACAACATACATATGCAGCATTTCAGAAACAACTAGTTCTGCAGTGGTGGTTATGTGGTCAAAGCATTTCCTTAGTGTGTGCACACAGGGTGTGCAGCTGCCCCCAGATGTAAGGACACCCTCCCTCGTACCCACCGTGATGGCATCACTCCAACCACGAGAACGGAGCTCGAGTGCTTGGTGAGGTCACCAAAACACTGCAGTGCATTGTGCACATCTCCGTTTTTCTAGAAGACAACATTTTTTTAAACTTGAATTAGTACCTTGAGTTTCTGGCTGTATAGCCACATTCCTTAGAAACTGGATCTAATTCTGCATTTTCTGATTGCTAAACCCTCACTGTTGCTGAGACACCCCCACTACCCAAATACCAAAGGGAACTTGTGTACTCACAATATGGAAAGATTAATGCACGTGTAAAATTCTGCAGGATCAGCACCTTGGTGTGTGGTCAGAGTATTGGACTATTTATTTTTGTCAAGTTTATTGAGTACCTAGAAAAATCCCATTATAAATAAAGCAGCATGCTCTTAATAAAACTTGACATGCATGCTAAGTTTTCAATTTATAATGGGGCTTATACACATTTTTTTTTTAATTTTAACTCTATGTTTTAATTTTATTTCATACATCCATATATTCACTTCCCTTGTATTTATTCTCAAGCTAAAAAAGCTCCTCCATTTATTTCCTAAATGCTAAAAGAATTACAGGTTTAAAAACTTTTTTTATGCTTAGAAACCTCATACTGAAAGAACCCATTTACACTGAAAAACACCAACTTCAGGCTCCATTAATTATGCTACTGCAAAAATTCTAAATGGTCACAGAAGCAATAAGCAAATATCCCATGAAACATTCCCAGACAAGCATCATTTTCCAATCTATTGAGCTCACAGTTCAAAAAGCTCAAGTGCTATTATCAGGCTATGCTCAAGCAACATTTGCAGGTTTAGTCAATAGAACTTTTGTGTTTAGGAGCATCTGAAGACCTGACTCATAGCTACTTAAAATTCAGGTTAGCAAGTTTAACTTTCAACTGTTACAGTTCCTTCTGTTCTGGGGAACATAATAAATAAATAACTAAACAAATGCTTATTTTAGTTACTGGAAGTGCATAACTTGCTATTGCAAATTATTTTTAAAACTGAGTCAATTTTGAAGACAACAAAGAAAAAGTTAATAATTCATCATTAAGGTGATCTTGTAAACACCTGATTACACCATAAATTTGAAGAAATTCCTGTCTTCAACAGGAAAAAATACTCCAGTTAATGGTTCCTGCTCTTACACTTTTGCTAGTATCAAGAGTTTTTAAAATCTAGTGTGTATTCTCCTGGTAACTTTGACTTCCTCTTTTGTACAGAAAAATAACCAGATATTTATCCACAGATTTCCAGCTTCTACCAGCACAGCTAAAAAACACCACAAGCTATAAAAACAGTTTCTAGCAAATCCTTAATTTGATTTGAAGCACTTATTTTTGATGTAAGTACTTCCATCATTTCATCTTGATTTATATTTGTAATGTCTGCTGTAGTGTAGCACTTATTAATTAAACTGATTAAGGATCTTCAGCTGTACCATAGGTCCTCCACTCTTCCACCCACTTTGTTCCTAACTGTCATTAACCTCTAGGAAATGTCCTCTTTGTTGGTTATTACTGTTTAATTATACTGTATAGTTATGTCATCACATCTGTGAAATACAACCTCCCATAACAACACAGCTGTGGAATATGATACTCCTGCCCAGCAGTAAAATCCTGGTTACAGCAGAGAATCCACACACACCACGTTGATGGAGGAAGTGATACAAACCTTTTCAAAAGCCCTTGATTTTGAGTAGGGCTGTTAAGACAGGAGTAAGTACAGCCTTCAAGAGAGGTCTCAAACTCCCCCTCTCTCCTCCCATCCCTCCTGACAAGATCCTCTGTACATTTCAGGAATTACTTCTAAACTTAGCAAAGAGAAGTTCTATACAGAAACAGTGAAGTGAGAAGGAACCTCAGGAAACAGAATTTATGAGCTCACCATCTATTTTTTAACGAATAGTATGAACTACAACTGAAAGACACTTTTTCCTGGAACCCTCTGCTCCATTCATGATCTCATGATGCACAAGCATTTCCTTTTGTAATGTATTTGCTTGTAACGTAACAGCAGCAGTGACTGCAGTGGTCCAAAGAAAACAGCACTTTGCCCATTTCTGCCATCCTTTACAGGTGTGGAGGGAAAAGGGAGGACAACCACTCAAACAACTGGTTTTAGAATATTACCAGCAAGAGCTCCCCACATCACAAGGACCTCCCTCTAAAACACTGGATGGAAGGATCACTAGTTCCTGAAATTTAACATAAACTGTACATTCTGCTGGTACACGGAAAAGGTGTGGCTTTACCAAACACAGCAGGAGTGTTACCATAATATGCAGAAAACATTGTGTATGTGTACTACAACCTGTCCTCACTTTGTCCTCCTTCTGACAACATTAGCTGGCAATAAGCACACAGGCTTCCCTACAGGAAAGAAATGGCACTTTATATTTACTGGGGAGAGATTTGTGTGTGTGTGTGTGTGTGTGTGTGTGTGTGTGTGTGTGTATGTGTGTGTGTGTGTGTGTGTGTATGTGTGGAGAGGGTGACTGGGAGAGAATTGTCTGTTTTTTCATGAGTGGAGATAACAAGATAACAGCAGACAGTTTCAAGCCTCAATCAAGACTGGGTACACCAAGCTTCAACAAGATTTTCTTTTTCCTGGTCTGGGTTACAAACCCTTGACTGGCCAGTAAGGAGTTGTTTACCTGACAGAAGCAAGGGGGCAAATTCCTTTAGATTGATGCAAAACATTTTCCTTCTCTGGAAGTCAGAAAGGGAGGAGCACCAAGTTTATTTATGTAGCTCAAACAGCAGCCAAGCTACGAGGATGCCTTATTGTGTAGAGTTCATAAGTGTACATTAAACTCCTCCCTTTAAAGCAATGCAGAAGGAAAGTTGCCATTCCCACTCCAAGGAGCAAAGGGGAGAGAAATAAGCAATGAAGGTGCTGTTTGACATAGTTTTCTGTCACAATGCTTATGATTAACCAAGTGAAGAAACAGAATGACAGGGAGGAGAGAGCTTGCACAGACACCAGAGTCAGAAGGAATGACAACAGAAGTGCCCAGGGCTTTGGGTGGTCTTGTTTTACAAAGCCAGATTAATTAACCAGACACTAAAGGACATCTCTTTTAGAAAATGAACACGTTAGAAACCAAAACGCCTAAGAGAGAGAGCAGCTAGGGAGCTATAACGAAATTACTAAGTACAAAATGAAGCAGCCTGCAGAGGAAATGAGTAATTAAAAAACCCTCCCCTGAGCGACAGGCTGGCGAGAGAGGGATAACTCCAGGACCCTGGTGCTGGAGGTAAACATTACCAAAGCCAAAACGTGACAGATGAAAACAGATGTTTTATACAAACAACAACCCCCCAACCTCCTGCCTTTACAGCACACTCAGAGATGGCATTAGGCACAGTCAGTCTGGAACAACCTGAGGAGATGCACCCAGGAATTACATCACCCACCAATATCATTCTGCTGCCCTGGGGTGAAGCACTGCAGTCGATGGACAGTACTCAGCAACTATAAACAATGCTTTCAGAGGAAAAAATGGGTTAACATCAACCTCCTTCCTCCTTCTGCAAGAGAATTTAACAGAGCACCTGGTAGCACAGTAAACCCTTCTGCACTCCTCTCCCCTTCCTTAAGGAAGCAAAGATGCTTTGGGCACCTGCTGTCCTGGTGAGCAGCATCACCTCCAACCTGGCCTGACTCCTTTTCTGCTGCTCCAGAGACACCAGGAACAACACCTAACTTGCCAACCCTTAAGTAAGCAATTCTGGCAAAGTGGTTTCCAACTTTTTCCGCTAGATCTTTTCCAAGGAAGACAAACCTTGGGCGTAGCAAGTTTCTGCCCACTGAGAATCCTTCCTTCTTCTACGCCTTTTTGAAACCCTTAAGAGCCACCAGTTGAACGTGAGTCTGTCTGCAGGCAAGCACGGAGGATGATGACCATGGGGGATAGCCAGAGGCTCACACTTTTCCCCAAACATGGTTCCCTCAGAGGGAGTAGCCCCAGTCCCAATGAACACCATCCCCTTTCTCAGCCACGGACCGCAGCAAGGCCGGGAAGGTGAGGACATCCCACGTTGATGCTGAGGACTTTCTCAGGCAGATGTCCCTCACCACCACCTCAGGCCCTCCACCAGGTGAGTGTTCCTCACCCACTGTGACCAACTTCACTGTCCCCTAAGGCTCTCTGTGAGCAGGGGGATCCCTCATCGCTATCTCAAGTACTCCACCTTCTTCAGAGACAGACTCTCACCATCCTCTCAGACCCCTGGTGGCCAGGGAGACCCTTGACCCCTATTTCTTTCATCAGCTGTGTCTCCCCACCATCACCACAGGCCCTTCTCCGGGCAGACACACATCCCCTGCATGGGACACGGGCAGCTCATCGTCTGCTCCGTGGGGCTGGGGACCCCTCACCGTCCCCTCCTCGAAGAAGCCCCCGCTCCGCCCAGCCCCACGTCCCCTCCCCGGGACAGAGGGTCCCTCTCCGCCCCTGGGGCCGCTCCTGCCCTGCGGAGCGAGCCCGGCCCCGCCGCCCCCGGCCCCCGGCACTCACTGCGGCGGGAGCTGCAGGGCCGGGCCGCCGCGGCGCTGGAAGGCGCCGTCCACGAAGACGCCGTTCTTGCCGAGGCAGCGCAGGTAGAAGTGCGGCTCCTGGAAGCTGAGCTGCAGGTGCCGCCGCGAGATGAAGCTGGAGTGCCCCATGTTGACGTCCACGGAGCCCTGCGAGGAGTTGCGGCCTATGGTGACGGCCGGCTGCCGCATGAGGAACTCGAACTCGCGGCCCTGCAGCCGCGCCAGCACCGGCCCGGTGCAGGCGGCGGGCGGCGCGGCCGGGGGCGGCGGCCCGGGAGGGGGCGCGGCGGCGGGGCTGCAGGGCGCCGAGCGCAGCGCCAGCAGAGCCCGCGCCCCGCTACTGTCCTCCCCGACTTCGGCCATGTTCCCCGGCAGCGAGCGAGCCAGCGTGCCGGCCTCCGGGGCGGGGCCGGCGGGGCGGGGATGGCGGGGACGCGGGGCGGGGCGGGAGCCGCGCCGGCCGCCGCCTCCCCCGGCAGCTCCGCCGGGCGCGGCCGCCCCGCCGCGGTGCGGGGCGCTGGGCGGGGGCGGCAACGGCGGCCGCGCGGCGCCGCCTGCGGGCCAGGGCGGGCAGCGCAGCGCGGGCAGGTGTGAGGGAGCGGCCCCGGCCCGGCGGCTCCCGGCGGTTAAACCGCTCTGTGCCCCCCACAAACACCCCCCGAGCCGCGGGCTGCCCCCACAAACACCCCCCGAGCCGCGGGCTGACCCCGCAAACACCCCCCGAGCCGCGGGCTGCCCCCACAAACACCCCCCGAGCCGCGGGCTGACCCCTCCGCACATCGGTCGGCTCTGGGCTTTCTGCGGGTCTGGGGCAGGTCCGTGCCACGGCACGGTTCTGGTCACTGACATGGGCTCGCTTCAGCGGCCTTTTGCTGCATCGCCATGGAATCATAGAATGGTTAGGGTTGGAAGGGACTTTAAAGATCACTCAGGTCCTGGCCCTGCCATGGCAGGGACACCTTCCACTGTCCCAGATTTCTCCAAGCCCCGTCCAGCCTGGCCTTCGACACTTGCAGGGATCCAGGGGCAGCCTGTGCCAGGGCCTCCCCACCCTCACGGGGAAGAGTTTCTTCCCAATATTTCACATAAATTTCCACTCTCTCAATTTGTACCCATTACTCCTTGTCCTCTCACTGCAGTTCCTAACAAAGAGTCTCTCCAAATCACCTCATCAACAGCTCCCTGTGCTGGAGAGATGTCCCGAGCCCAAACCAACCTGCTCCAGGCATTTTGTGGGACAGGGGCACATACATCCCCTGGCTGGGGTCTGGACTCTGACATGAACTGGGTTCGGTGGCCTTTTGCTGCCTCTCTATGGAATCATAGAATTTTGGCTTGGAAGAGACATTAAAACATCTGGTTCCATACCCCTGCCATGGGTAAGGACACTTTCCACCAGACCAGGTTGCTTGTAGCCCCATCCAGTCTGGCCT
Organism: Poecile atricapillus; assembly: GCF_030490865.1. NCBI lineage: Eukaryota > Metazoa > Chordata > Aves > Passeriformes > Paridae > Poecile > Poecile atricapillus. The sequence continues at coordinate 13,531,673 of NC_081262.1, read as the reverse complement.
TAAACACTTCCTTAATAACCCTGTACTGCTTGCCAAGGCTTGCTGAAGGGGAGATTCATCCCACATACACAAAGGTGTGAGGTGTAAAACACCTTAATGCACTTTTATAGAGGTTATATATATATATATATAAATATATACACTCATATATGAATGCATATAATCATATAGTGTTTTTATATAGCTTTATACTCATGCATATTTTCATTATAAGGGACTGTGTAGGTTGTTTAGCTTGCATTACAGCATTTCTTCAAATTACTTTTTTATATTTCTGTATGATTATTTATTGTATTTCTGTCTATATTTATATTAATGATAAAGGTCATGTTCTGTGCCACAACAGCATATTTTTGGCTCATATATAGTCTCTACTATACGTACATATCCATATATACATACATCTAGATTAAAGAGATAAAATGTTTCTGTATAGGTGAGCTGGTGATACTTTGCAGAATCCTGAATAGTTAAGTAGTCAGAAAATACAATGAATTTGAGAAACTTGGGAGAGGGAGCAGCTATAGTTTTGTATTGCTTCAGCTTGTGTGGGGAATGTGTCAGCTCGTAGCAAAGCTGTTCAACAGCTTCAAGGAGATGGGGGAAAAAAAATCCCATCACTGGTCAAAAGTGCAGAGCAGATTTCAGCGATGAAAACTGTAATTAAACGAGCTGGAATCAGTCCAGGACTGCAAGGTTAACATCCCTCTTCCAGGAACATCTTCCCTGAGATGTCTAATGACTGCTGAGCAGTCGGGACCTGCGTTAGACATCTCACCCGAGACATCATCTTCGGTGAGTGCTCTTTGCCTCTGCAATTCAATGCCAACCGAGAGGAAGAGAGAAAAGCACCATCTAAAAAACACCAATCCCACTTCCCCCCCACCAGTGTCAGCTCTGCAGCGAGACTCAGCTGAGCTGGGCACAGCAAAAGGTTGCAGGAGAGGGAGGAAAAGCATCCATAAAGGGGACACGGGGAGGAGGGAGGTGGTCTGAGCTGGGATCTGAGCTGTCTGCCTGAGCTCCTCTCCTGCCCCAAACTGCTCAGCATCAGCAAATGCTTGTGGCCAGAAGACAAAATGTGGCCACCAGGTAGAGCCAGGGCCACACACTGCCTGACAAGAGCTGGCTCAGGCTTTTACTCCATCCACCCCTGGATGAGTGTGCTGTTACCTGAGCTTAAAAATGGACCCAGGCTGGTAGGCAGGTGAATGGCAGCAAGCAGGGTGAGACCTTATATCAGAGCAGCCTGACCTGCCAAAAAGAAAAAAAAAAAAACTAAGAAAGAGAAAGCAGTTCCAGAGACTTTAATTCATGTCTAAAGCTCTTCTAAAATCCCAGATTTGACCAGGAGGACCCTGAAAGGACCAGGAATAGGGTGAGGCTGTTACCAGATGTTGTCAGTAACTGTTTCTAGGGCTGCCTGGGAAAACACATTGAGGGCAGGCTGGGTCAGGGCAGGAGCCAACCCCTGCCATGGGCAAGAGCAGGGCCCTGGTTCCAAACACAGGAGGTGCAGGGAAGCCCTGTGTGGCCCTCTGATGTGGGGCCAAGAGACGTGTCACTGCAGGACTGTGCACTGGAGTGGAGTTACTGCTCCCACATCCGATACAGGTTACAGATTTCTGCAGCTCCAGTTAGGGAATAACCCAAGGGCTGACACGTGAGGCTGTCTGTGAAGATCCTTGCCCTGCTCAAAGGCTCCCCAACCGCTCAGGGCAGAGCTGGTGCAGCATTGCTGCTCCAGGGCTGTGGAACTGGTGATGTCAGTGGCCATGTCCACATGTGTCATGGTCATCTGCAGCCACTGGGACACTCCAGCCACACCAACTGATGAGATTTTTTTTCTAACAAGTACTTTCCTTTCTACTTGGAAATTTCTTCTGAGTGGCATTTGCTGCTTAAGCCAGCACCACTGCCGAGATAAATCCCAGCTTCATGCACAATGTGATCAAGTGGTGAACAGAAACAGGATTCCTCTGAGCTGCCTGGTGGGCTGTGCTTAGCACCGTGTCTCAGCAGCCCGTCTGCCTGCGGCATCCTTTCCCTAAGCTTCTAACAGAGGGCTCTGCTCGTAGCCTCCAACGCTCTGCTCAGCTCTAATCTGCCCTGCAACAGCTTCAAACCAAGGGCCCTTCAGCCACAGCAACGCCTTGTGCTCCTCCAGTCAGCTAATCCTGCTTAAAGTCAAGCTGGCTGCCCCGCTGTAAATGCCTGATGTAAACGCACTCAAGATTGTTTGGATGAAGTTTATCTCGTCCTGCATGGCTGGACTTTATAGTTGTTCATTTTCCTCGGCGGCGTTTTAGATGGATGTGTCAGCAGATGTGGCCAAACTTCTTAATTCCATGAATTGCCTACCAAAATATTCGGGTGGCCAGGAGATGCCAGCCAGGTTTCAAGAGCTGTAGGGAGATCAGCACAGTCCTTGTGCCACCTGAGATGTGGATGTGGGAATGGCACCTTGGCTATCCCTGGCCATCCAAACTGTCCTGTTCCAGCCAGAAATGTGCTCAGGCACTACCATGGTGTGACACCAACACAAGCACACACAGAAATAATCCCTCCTGGCACTTTGTAGAGGCACCTTGAGCCATTTTGAGATGCTGCCCTGCCTCACCTCTCTGTGCAACAGGACGACCTGAACTGGGAGGATAAATCAAACATTCAAACAAAGCAGCTGTGAGAGCAGAAAATAGCTGGGATGGAGTAAGGGTTACTCAGAGAGTGGTGTGAAACCCAACTGTCCTTTGTCAAATATTTGTTTGGCTGTGTGTCATCGCTGACTGTCTCAATACAGCAAGAATCTGTTTCATGCTATCAGTTGTGGGCAAATGAATGTAATGGGTTGTTATGGTCACCCAGATACCACTGCATTGGGCAAACACAAATCTTGCAAAAACAGTGATAAAAGGACATGTTTCTGCTTTTATCTGCTGGATGGCGTCTGCTTAAAAACTCTGAGTTGCTAGAAGTGAAATGCTGCATTTCTATAGCATTTCATATGGCTGTTGCTCACTGTTCTGATGCGTGAGACTCAATACATATTTATCAAGCTCCAATTCAGCAAGGAATCTGCCCTGCTTCAGCACTGCAGGAAATCTGTTCTACCCCCAGACCAAAGCATCATTGAAAAGCAGCTTTGACAGAAAGGAATGATGAGAGCTGCACACTGGGCGTGAGCCACTTGATGTATTTACCCAGCAGCCAGACAACACATTGATGCTCACAATGAAAGGCAGCCTAATGTGCACAGCCCTGACCTGGGAAGGAGGAGGAGAAGAGTGAAGGAAAGCAATTATTCTAAGGAAAAGAGTCTGCTGTCTCTGTGCCAGCCCAGTCCAGCATTTCTCCTGAGCACGGTGCCAATCTAATGGGGTTAATGGCGATAAGGCTTCCTCTGATGTAAGTGTGCATCATTAGCAAGCGAGCAGAGACTTCAGCACCTGCATCACACAAACACTTTGATAAAATACAAAAGAAGAGGGCACTGTTCCCTCAAATTCCAGCCCATCTCTCCGCAGCAATTTTTCCCTTCCCTCAGCCATCAAGTAGGTTTTAAATGCTGTTGTGGTTTTTGTCCAAACAGATTTAAAGCAGTGTAAGTGATGAGCAATATGCCCCGGATCTGTGGAGCTACTTTCCCCAGCACACCTGTGCTCGGGAGCAGCCTCACTTTTCTCTCCATCTGGGTGGGTTTTAATTGTGCTTTGTGTCTCAGTGAAATCACTGTGATGTGACACACGAACAAAAAGGGGTTTGTGCTTATACACATCTGGTAGGATTTTCTTCTTAACCAACTTCTGCAGGAAGTTAAATAAAATTCATTGTTTTAAAATATATTCAGGCACATTACGGTATCTGACACACACTTGCATGGTGTCTAACTCAGCCTCTCTTGGGATTTCTACCTGTTTTCTCAATTCTGTTGCAGCAGCTGTGCTTTTAACTCAATTCTTATGTCTCTCAGTGATGACCCTTGTGCCTGATCTGAGACAACCACATAAATGTCCCTGCCTGCCAAAACAGCATCCATGGCATGGCGCTCTGGGAGGAACATGTAAGGCTTGCAGTGGAATTGAGGATGTGATCTGGCATTGAGGGTTTGGGGAGGACAGCCACACCCTAATCCCATCTGTGACACCCATAAATACCTTCCCTCAGTCAGAACAACTTTACAGATCTTTCACTGTGGCTCTGAGCCAGGTTTTAATCCAAATGGGCTGATAAGAAAGGGTTGGCCTGTGGAGGGGGTGATCAACTGATAGAAGAATTCTTTCTTCTTCAGAAGCTTGAAGAAAACCACATCAATGAGTCAGAAATATGGAGGGAGCACTCACACTCCTGAAAGCTCACAAAGGATACAAACCCTCCATTTTCTCCCCTAACCCCAATAGGTTGCTAAACTGAAGGGAGCAGGATCAGAGAGAAAAAGGCAGGCAAACATCGTGACCTATAGCGAGGGGACACTGCTTAAACCCTGCAGGTCAGGGCTGCCTCCTGCGAGGTGCTGCGTGCCCTGTGCTGGGTGCTGAGCAGCAGCCCTGGTGCCTGCAGAGACAGAGCTAAATGAGATGCTGTGTCTGTTAGCTCCCTCCCAAGAGCAGCACAGCCTGCAGAGACTGTGCCTTCTATAGTAATGAAATTTTTTCATTTTTAAATCAGCTGTGATCCTGTTTACTGTAAACTCCAGCATGCTCGAAATGTTTCTATCACAGTTTATTTAGGCTTCAGAGAGATTTTTTTTGAATCACACTTATCAAGAATATATTTTCACAGCACGCTCTCTGAAACACAGTAAAGACCTAGGAACATCTGATGCCCAGAGTCTGCCATTCCCTAAGATATTATATGATCTGCTCATTCCCTGTGAAGAAATGCTGTCATTTTCATAGAATCCAAGCCAGTGCCTGTCTGATGCATGACACCTCACTTTGGAAGGCCTTGAACAAGACAATTTGTTGTCAAGATACTTTTACAAAAGCAATACCATTTCATGGGTTGTAGTTAAAATAATTCATACATTCTACACTGCTCTGTGTGCTTTGGGCTTTAAACCTGCTTAGCTAACTTAACTTTCATTTTGGCTTGAAACTTGGACCTGGGAGAAATGCACAACACAAGCCAGGTCTGAATTATTTGCTTTAGTTCTTTCTGAATTATCTTACTTTGTCACTATCCAAAGCTGTGAACAGAGGCAAAAAAAGCCACCACATACTTTTCAACAGCTGAAAACAACTGAACCAGTAAGTATAAAATCTGATACAAAACACAAAGCATTTCAGCCCAAAAGGAATATGGCTTTGGACTTTTATGAGCCACTGCAGCATATAGTGCCTGTCACTGCTGAAAACAAGCTCCATGCATTGTCTTGAGGGTTGGAAGCAGCTGATCTTAAATATCTTGCTTTACAACCTGCCTGAGAAGCAAGAGGAGACAGAAAAGCTACAAAATTTGCCCTGTATTTTTATAAAACATTTAAACAAAAGGCACAGGATGTGCATGTTTACTGTCCCAAATCCTATATCACATTCCACACCTATGATGATGTATCTATCGTGAGGTGCAGCCAGTGCAACGTGCTGCCAAAACCACAGCGGGCACGCCTGATCCCAGCATCCTTCCCCTATTTTCACAGGCATAAACCACACAGGGAAGGTCAGGGCAGTCTGGAATCAGTTCCAAAGCCAGCATATTGTGTGTGTAAATGGCCTCTTTACTACTTCACCTCTATGCCATGCCCCAGCAGCCCGGACTCTGCATCATCCCAGCCTTTGGAAATGGCTGCGTTCAGGTGCAGGTTCAATGAATTCCCCCCACCAAAATAAACAGCCTCTCTTTCTCTTTTAATCAGCTATCACCTATTAACCTGCTTGATACCAAAAATTTCCCTTCCAAAGGGACCAAAAGAAACCCCACCAAGCCACGCCAGGAAAATAAGGAAAATGTCTGGATCCAGCCTTTCTCACTCTGTTCAAGGCTCCCTGCCTGGAGCATCCCAGGGATGCATGTACACTGTGAACACTCTTTTGGATGGACTGGAAGGAAGGAATAATGATGTGGTGTTCATGTGGCACTGTTTTTCCTCAAGTAAGAGACAGAGGGGAGGAGTCCAGTGCCCAGACATGGACACAACCAAGGTGTCCAGGGATCCATGTGGGAACAGCCTGGACTTCAGCCTCTGTGTAGCATCCTAACAGAGGAAAGTTGAGTTGCTGTGATCTATTCTTAGCTTTGGCTGTGCACACAGGTTATCCTTGAAGCAGGAACTAGCAAAGGCACTTGTAAACCATAATTGCTTTCAGTGGGACCTGAGCATCTTTTGGGATCACTGGAGCCTCTCAGCAGGGAGCAGATGCTGCAGGAGGGACTCTCCTAAAATATCCTGCAGTTCTGCAGACACCTCTAAAGCACTGAGCAAACCCAACTTCTGCTTGTAATTCCAGCACTAATGATGGTTCCCAGTAAAATTCTGGATGAAGTGTGAAACTCTACGTTTCCCACTATGCTCCCCTTTTCTGGTTGGTTGCATTCATTAGGTGTGTTAGTTAAGGACATTTGGTGTAAATGCTGGGAAACCCTGGTTTTACAACCATCAGGCACTCACTTTCAGGACCCACTTTCACCTTTAGAAAAACATCTGCTATAAACAGTTTTACTTACATTACTAATAATACCATACTCTATTAAAAATGAAAGGATTTTCAAACTCTTACTTGTCCATCAGCTTGGCCAGTGAAAAGAATCAATGAGATATGTATCACTTCAGCTTGGAGCACTTTTCACTCACCAGTTCCCTCATGCTGATGAACTTGCTTTACAGGAAGGAGAGGTCATGTTTACCTGCTTAAAAACTCCACCTATGCACCCTGGAAATTGAAAAAAATAAAAACTTCTCTCTCAAAAAAAGAAAAATAAAAGAGAGAAGCAAATAGAAAAGCATGAAAACATGTCTATTGATTTTCCTCTTATAGATATACGTTTTACAGAAATGAAACTGTTGCTGAATTTGACTGATGACATTCTTCATCAACAAGATAATAATCATGTGAGAACTTAATGGTTGAATCTAATTCAGTTCATGTTAACAGGAGATTACTATTATGGAGTAACCTTTGATGAGATTAAAGATGTTCTTTTCCTTTTTCAAGTTAGGATTTAAAACCCCTAACCATTAAAAGTAATTACCAGAAAGTTTAGGTTATGGGCAAAGTTTGCATTAGCCAAGCTAAAAGATAAAAATAGGAACTTTGTAGCCTTCAGAAATGTTGACTTCAACATTGACTGTAACCCCAAGGGCTCGTTATGCTGGGTTATGTGTTCACTTTGGGCTAGAAAGGGAGAAACCAAGAGAATGTGATTTGAAACAGGTTTATGGATTTTTGTACCTTCACTTTCTGTAAAGCTCAGGGTGGAAACTGGGTGGATGCCAGTGGGTTCTCCAAGGCATCCTGGAGCCCCTGGTCCCTTCAGCCCCTTTAATTCCCAGCATCACTCACCCTGGGGCACAATCCCTGGTTACAGAGGCACCCAAGATTAGGACGGTACCACCGCTGCTTGTACTGAATCCTTTCTGCCCCACTTACCCAGAAGTTGTTTTCCCTCATCATTTCTCCCCGTTAGAGGTTTGCTCAGGAGCCTGCAGCAGGCACACTGGCTGCCAGCCTCCATTCCCTTTGGGATGTGCCTGGTTGGAGCCTGGGCACAGCCACAGATGCCCATTTGTGCTGCCCATGGCACGGGGAGCACCCCTGGCAGCGCTGGCTCCCAGGCTCCCATGCCAGACCTTCCTGCTAAATGCCCAGCATGATCATTTGGGATTTTATTTTTCCTCCACCTTGCATCCTGGCTGTAATAAATTGGAGCGATACTGTCTCAGGCTTTCTCTGCGCTTCTCCTGGAGCTTCTAAAATTCAGCATTAGCAAAATGTGCCTCTGGAATAAGGTCTCATAAAATATTGTTAGGATTGCTAGGCAACCCGGAGGCACGCTGGTAGCTGAAAGGAGCCTTAAGTGGGCGTAGCGAGCCTGTGCTGGAGTCTCAGATGAAAAAGAGAGGGTATTCTTTGTGTCTCCATGCTGGCAACACTTTGCCTTTGATTTTCTTTTGGAGAGAAATTGAGATTTGGCTGCTTCCAAATGCACAGAGGTACATATCTGTGTAATTGTTGCTGTGCCGGCCTCTAACCTCAGATTAATCAGCTGGATGAGAAATGCACCTATCCAGGGCTTTTCAATAGCAATAAAAGTAAAATGAAGTTTTTATGGCCATGAAAATACCCATATTCCAGCTGCTTGCATCTTCCAAGGGCTCATTTTGTGAGAAAGAGAGGCCATGCTCAATAAGAACTTGTTTTATGAGGCCACTGAGGCGTTACCTCAACCCCTGCACACGCTGCAGTGGTGCTTAATGCAAACCGACTCTGGAAGGAAGGGAAACAAATAAGCACACAATTTATTGGCAGGGTCTAGCACAAATAATCGGCTATTTGCAGATACACACACAGGAATTAAAGGAAAATTGAACTGGGCTGGCAAGAACTTTGGGAGGAATTACTGTAGATGTAAATAGCTGGGGGTTACTGCTTATTTTGTTAGCTAAGAGGCTAAAGGGAGTTTCTGGTTTAGCCCTTCCTGCCTTTACCTCGAGAGCAGGAGGTGCTGCTCCCAGAATCTGTATCTCATCTCTCCAGGAACACCTTGGCTTGCCCAAAGACCTTTAGCCAAGCAGGCTCCAGTCCATCCTTGGGCAAGTCTGCTTTGCTTCCAGCCCAAGCCAAACCTCCAGCAGGCAGCACCATGCTGCACTTTCCTTAGAGAAAACCCTGGAAGAACACACACACACAGACTTTGCCAGCAAACACAGCACCCAGGTGCTGAAGCTGTCCTTGTGTCTGGCTTTTTGCTCCTTCCACCCAGCATTGCCAAAGGCAGATCCTGATGGCAGGTCCTGCAGGAGGTGGATGTGGCTCTGCTGGGAACAGCTGTCTGTGCCAGAGGCCAGCCTTCCAGCCACGCTGAGAGTGCAATTTGTTTCCCAGGGCTTGGTTTAGCACATCATTTTCTGTTAAAACAGCCAGTGGCCAAACTGACTAACACATTGCCTTGGGTTGCAATGCAAGGTGTAACCAAAAGTATGTATTCCATTACCATCTGTTAAAAACAGGCAGTGTTCTTCATCTCTTCCTGCAGCCATCCTCCCTCCAGGGGGATATCTGCTGTTAATGAGCCATTGAATCTCACTGCAGGACTGATAAAATTACAACATCTCAGGGGGAGGAGCCAAGCATTCCTACCTGGATATAATCTGAGACTGGGAACACCGCAGGCAGCCTTTCTCCACTGGATTCCCAGAGCAAGACCAGACCCATCTGCACCACCACTGGACCTTCAGAGGAAAACTACTGATCCTTCTACAGGGTCACTGCTCCAACAGAACCCCATCTGTCACCCCAGGAGGACAGCAGCCACCATTTAATCAAACTGCTGCCAGCACCCTGACCAGCAGGGTGTCAGGTTCTATTCTGACTGTGTCTGTGGGTTGTTTTTGTACAGCAGCATTTTTATTTTAATTTTCCTAGCAAAGATCTGATATTCCTATTCCCATATCTTTGCTTGAGAACCCCTTGATTTCAAGATTATAATAATTTGGAAGTCAGGATTTACATTTTTCCATTTCAAGGGATGTTCCTGCCTTCCTTAGCAAACACCTGTCTTTTCAAACCAAGACACACATCCATCTGCTCAGTCTGTCCAGCTCCTCCACAGAAGGACTGCTCCCAACCAAATCCTTTCCAGAGGTGACAAACGGCTCCCCCTCCATCTCCAGCGCTCTTGGGTGACTGAAATCCCTCATTCAGACACTCACAAACCTCACAAACACTCACAAACACTCACAAAGAAAGGAAAGCACTCCTTTCCTCCTGTGCTGACACAGGGCTTTGTCTGCTCCCTTACTGGTGCAACACATTTCATCAGCACAAATGGAGGCACTGAAAATTAGTGGTGACAACAGGAGATGATGATTTTTACTCATCCTTTGTAAATGAAACCATTCCTCAAGCATCCAGCACACCTAGATATTTCGATACAACACAGAAGGTCGTTATAAGGTAGATATGCATTTCCCAAGACTATTAATAAATCTTCCCATGAGGCTGTTTTTGGGATAAGGCATCATGGACATATTTTTAATATGTGTAGATGTGTGACTTGGGGATGTGCTTCAGTGGTGAGCCTGGCAGTGCTGGATTAATGATTGAACTTAATGATCCTAAAGGTCTTTTTCAACCTAAACCATTCTACAATTCTATGACCCTTTCTGTTGGAAGCTGCTCTTGAGCTTGATCTTGGAAAACAGAGAACTGATGGGAACAAACCTCAGATTTCCACAGTATTACAAGGTTTCTTAGATAACTACAGGTGGTATAGCTATAAATACCCCCTTTATTTCTCACGTCCCTTTCTAGCCAGATTTAGGTCAGGAAAGAAGTCTGTGAGGTGTTTATTCATTCCTGGCAGTGAGCTGGGTGATTTCTCTGCTCTGTTAACGTTGCAGGTCTCATGATACATATTTCAGTACCAAATGGCCCAGGCCAGAGCTCTTGGCACTGCCACACTCTGCCCCTCCAGCCACAGGATGCTGGTGAAGTCACGAGGAGCACAGTGGGATTTCTCCTGTGATCTCTTTTTCCTCCCCCAGTTTCACAGGTCAGTTTTGGAGGCACGTGAAATTGGGCCAATTTCTTAGTTTCTTTCTCTTAGTTTTCTCAGCGAAGCTCCCTCTTCACAACGAGCCAGAGATGGGCTGCTCCTCAACATTATTCTAGCAGTTATTTTAATAAGAAAGGTGGCAGCTGGAAATGTAAGAAGGATGGGAGCCAGGCACCTTAAGAAATTATAATTGCAGACTTGGAGCAGTGCTAAGAGTTAACAGAGAGATGTTTAATCCAATTCTCAGCTTCTATTTTAGGATCCTTTTAACTTTCAAAATCAAAAAAAAAAAAAAAAAAAGGAAGAGGGGAGGGGAAGAAAAAAATAATCTCCATCACAGTGCAGTTTCTCAAGCTTGTTCACAGCCCAAAGGTGAATTTTTGTTCAAGGAGTCTGAAGAAAATCCATTCAGCTGTTTCAGAGGTTTCAGAGCATGAAAGCAACATCTGGTTAAAAATCAAAAATAAAGAGAAATTCCCTTTGCTTATCAGAGTGAAAATGTGTTTTTGTTTCACACCTCTGATTTGGTGTAGCTTGAGCTGTCCCCAGGAGAAAAGTGGCCATTTTTGCATTGATTTGAAGGGGATGAAATCGTGTTGCAAGCCCCACAAAAAATCATAATCCAGCCAGACAGGAGGGCAGGTGATGCTCACACCTCCACTCCCATCCAGTCCAAAACAACATGGACCATGGCCCCTAAATTGCCAATTTAATTCACTGCACGAAGGTCTCCCACAGCCTGCTGCCTCCTTTGGGTTATTTTTTTTTTTTTTTTTGGGTCGTGGTGTGATTTTTGGAGCGTGGTTTGCTGTGCTCTGCGCTGCGCTATAGATGGCACTGCAGGATGGAAATTGCAGCCTCTTTGCTCTGGAATAACAACCCTGGGCTGTGCTGGCTCCTGCAGCTTGTCCCGGCGGAGGAAACCAGCTCAGACCGCTAATTTCTGCAGCTCTGCTTGCTAATTTCACCCCGTTTTTCACCTGGTTATTAATAACAACACAAACATGACCCCCAGAATAGAGAGCAAGCGTGACAAGGAAGCTCTCTGGAAATTAAAAAGCCACACGAATGCTCAAAATCCACTGGCAAATTTAGCCATCCTGTTGCAACACAGGAATATTTTGCATTTCAAAGGAGACAAGCAGTTGATTTCTCTGTACATCACATCTGTGATAAAACTCTGCCTGTACTGAAGTTCTGCTGCTGTAAATGAAAGCACGAACTCTCTCATCATCCCATCAGTATTTATAAGGACTCTAAAATCTACCCAAATCTAACCATGTGCAACAAATATTTCTGCTCTCTTTGTAGAGTTCCCTGGAGTTCTGGGACTAAAAGTAAAAAAAGAAGCAAAATCCCACTCAGGTCTGCAGTAAGAGACGTAATGCTGGCAGGAATAGGGACGCTACGGAAGAGATCAGGGTGGGAAGTGAAGAATATCATAAGCAATTACAGCAAAATGCTTTTGGAAAATCCCTCCAGGTACCCAGGTGCATCTGCCGATGCTTAAACACCTTCAGAAATCTGGCCACCAGCCTGGTGCTCCAGATGTTAAAAAAACCTCCAGCAATCAGAGAAAAGTAAAAGGTGTAAGAAAGACAAATTCCTTTTGCCATTGGCAAAATGAAAGGAAAACACAACTATTTTAAGGATTTGTGTGGAGGAAACTGCAGACAATAGGTACCAGAAGCTGTTCTTTTCTTTCTTTGGAAAATGATGCTGGAGGAGATTAGGCACCTGCAGAACTTTGTTGTTTCATTCCAATGAAATATCCAAGAGCTCCCATCCAGCAGTGCCATCCCAGGACTGCGTGGATGAACCCCTGTAACTCTCTCTGACAAGGAGCTGTGCAGCACTTCTCTCTTACAGGAGTTTAATGTGGTCTTACACATCAAGAGGATTCAAATGACAAGAATGAAGGTTTGAGATTCTGATGAAATGATGTCCTGGCACATCCATCAGGCTGCTCTGCTGTCAACAGAACACCCAGCTCTGGAAGATGAGTGTGTTTTATTTTCACAGTGCTGGGGGAAAAAAAAGCAGGGAAAGAAGAAAAGCAGCTGTCCTCGAGTCTAATACTACACAAGTGTAACTCTGAGATGAGACACAGCCAGATACATGAGAGGAGGGCACAAGTGCACCCAGCTCTGTCTGAAGGCACGGGAGTGGGGTGAAGCCTGCACTGTGTGCAAGCAGACCTGGGACTCTGCAGAGCACAGCAGGAGAGACAAGACGAAAGACTGAAGGAAGATTCATTCCTTGCCAGCAGCATATGCAGACTTTGTGTGCCAATCCCTCAGCATTCATCTCGGAGAAGCAGATGTGGACACGAGTGAGAGGGAGCAAAGTGTAAATCTGAGCCTGCATGGAAGGAAGGACCACGGTGAAGATATTTGCTAAGCACAGGGCTGGGGGGATGCAGGGATGCAGATGCTGATGTTGCCCAGGCAACACTCACTTTTGCAAGGCGCCCCTTTGTCTCTCCTGATTTTTAAGTGTGGTTCTCACTCTAAAATGCAGATTCTCCAAGCTGTTAATAAGACTTATTATCTCCTAATGCTCTTCCCCTGTTTCTTTTCAGAGGCTGTTCCCAGCAGCACTGCTTGTGACTGAGTAACACAGGAAATTAGGAGCAGCTCCACAGCTGTGGCTGCACAGGGTGGGAGAGGAGATCTCTGGAGAGAGGCAGAAGCAAGAACTGGTGCTGGGGTGGTGGGTGCAAGATACCCTGAGCTGCATTTCCCACCCCACTGAGCAAACAGTGGCTGTGGAGCTGGCAGGATTTAGGGGAAGGATGAGCCTTTACCAAAAGCCTTGAGTTTCTCCATGAAGTCTTTCTTCCAACTTTCAGAGCCCCGATAAAGTTGCACACGGTATTGCTGCTATTCCTCTGTGCTGACTGCAATGCCCAGAGCACAAGATTTAATGCTGCACTGTCCCCAGCCTACATCTGTGTGCAGTGGCCAGCGTTTGCTCCCTCCAGAGTGCTTCCAAAACTCAGGGCTGACATCTCCCAGGAATCACTGGGGACGATCAGTGTTTTCCCCAGGATGTTGTACCCTGGTTTGCACTAATTATGAGATGCTGGTCCCATTATTGTGGAGCAAAATTGGCAAGTGCTGGAAAGAGCACAACAAAAACTGGTGGAGTGGTAAGCTTGAAGTGAGGTGGAAATAGTATCTGCTCTGTATGGGAGGCCTGGATTTGCTAATTGGACATGGCTAAGGTCAGTAAGGTAGAGTGAGGAGAGCAAGACATCATGAGGGGGATGAAACTACCCTTCCTGATGAAGGGGCAGGCAGGAGATTCATGGGATAAATTGTGTCTCCCAACCAGAAAACAAGACTCACACAGTGAGAGAGAAATCACAGCAAGCAAGAAACCTCATCCCAAAGTGTGGAGGTGGCACAGGAAGAAGTGGGGCAGCTGGAGAGATGCATTTGGAGTGGGGATGGATGAAAGCAGGAGCTTTGCTGCCTTGTGAAAAGCCCCCAGATTTCTTCTTCAGCCCAGCCTGGGTGGCTGCTGTGACCCCACAAGTGCAACGTGACCTGCCCTGTGTGGGGGACAGAGCTGGCAGCAGCCAACTTGTTTTCATTGTTACGTAGCATTTGGTCGCCCTATTTTGCTGCTTTCTCTTTGATGCAATGAGCCTGTGGGGAATAAAGCTCAGTGGGAGATTGCTTACGTGGTTTCTAACCCATTAGTTTCTTTTGTTGGCTGTTGTCTCAATAAAAAATAAGAAGAAGAAGAAGAAGAAAATCAAGGAAAAGTAGTTCAAGGTGTGAAAAATTCACGTGGCAGAAAAATATATAAAAAGTTATTGGCTCTGTCCCCCTTGGCTCCAACCTCAATCTTATCACCAAGCTGTGCATCTTTCCTTCTATTATGACACATATTGAGAGGGAAATTCTAGCAAGTTCTGTACAAAAAGCCAGCCTGCTCCTCTCCCCTCCACCATGAGAAACTGTCCTGGCTTGGGCTCACATCGTTGGCATCTGATTTCAGCCTAGCAGGGTGTTTCACCACCAATAAACATCTTGTTTTCATGTGAAGAGCCGCTTCAGCTACATTCTTTCCCATCTTTTGTGAGCATCAAAGGCTCCGTGTAAAACTTTTTATTGATCACATAAATAGCAGCTCTGCTTCCCTACAGGCCCCATCTCCACAAAGTGTTTTGATATCTGGAGAATGAAAGGCTCAATAGAAAACGGATTCCCTTGGTTTTCTGGGACTCTGAACACAGGGCTGCTGGTTTCTGCTCTCCTGGTCTGGGGAGGAGGGTGAGGGAGCAGGGAGGGAAAGGTTTGGCTTGTTCTGGCTGTGTTTGAGGCAGTTTATACACGGAAACACTTTGTCTGCAACAAAGGCAGGAGTAAAGCCACTGTGCAAAGAGCTGGGAGTGATCATTAAAGATTTAATTGGTCTGAAAGCTTCCTGAAATAGCAAGGAGAGACTTAAACCACACAACTTGGAGCAGGAAGCCTCCCAAGCTGGACAGCATGGGTGGCTTTGCTGCTCAGGGATGCTGGTACGGTGTAGGGGGAAGTCCCTGCTGCCATGCTGAGGAATTCCCCAGGGATGGGATACCTTGGCCCTACCAGGACATCCCAGGGCAGTGAGGAGCAGCTCCTTCACATCCCCAAGAAGCTGTCTCGTGTCTCAGAAGCACAGACTGAGACCTCTCCCTGCATTCCTTCCAGGCACTGCTGAGATACGGCAAAGGACTGCCCCAAAATGCAGAACCCAGACGGGATCCTTCCCATCCATGTCAGACCCATTGCACAGTCACCTTTTGGGCAAATGAAATACAAAACCTCTTCAGCTGCAGCCATGCACAGCTCACACAGGGGAAGAAGATTAATGGGAGCTACCAGAGAGCCTCATCAGTCCTTGTTCAGGAATCAGAAATCCCAATCGAAGGCTGCCGTGACTCACGGCCTGTGCTGGCACAAACTCCACCTCGTTTGGATGACAAAGGGCAGATCCTGTTCGGAGCCGGCTCAGAAAACCTTTGTGGCTGTGTGTTTATCACTCCAGGCTGAAAGGGCACTGGGGCTCTGCTGACCTTGCTGTTGCAGGTGGCAGAGGGTGACAGCCCCACAGGCAGCAGGGATCAAGACCTCGGTGGCTGGAGGAGCCCAGCCCAGCCCAGCAGCCTGGGCTGAGCCACCAGCAGATCCCTTGGCAGGTATAAAGGCTCTGCTCCTCTCAGGTGCTGCATTCTCAATTAATTTGATTAGGAATTACTTGAGATCCACAAGCCTTGGGGGAAGAGAGGGTTTGAGGTGTCTGTGCTCAGCTCTTGGGGCCAAAGAACAGATTTGTCTCTAACTCCTGAGGTGCTACCAGGTCCTCTGTGGTGAACCTCGGTTAAACTCTCCTTATCCAGGAGAGGAAGATACTGAAGTATTTGCAGGCTGGAATTGGGTGGCCAAGCCAAACTCTAACACCCATTTCACCTCAAGTACCTAATCCTGAGTACTCAGAAAATCACTTTTCAAAGCCTCACCTACAAGAGGGGACAATGGTGAGTTATGGGGTTTTTGGTTTGCTTTGCAATTAGGAATATTTTGGATTTTCTAGTTTTTCTTACAGGGAAAATCCACTTGCAAACCCAAAGGTGAAGCTTGTTCCCACACCAATATTTCCCCTCCTCTGCTTCTCAGACAACTTTATTTGTAGGATGGTGATAATGAGAATTCTACTGCTATTGATTTTTTTTAAAAGCATATATAACTTTGAAACACTGTAGATATTGCATGGACTTTGGAACAAGATAAGAAGAGGTAATCACATTCACAGTATCTCTAGCCCTTTAATTAGTCTGGACAGCAAACTCTAGCTGTATTCCTAGAGCAGACTGACTACCTCTCCTGAATATTCTCATTTTCTATGCAAATATGGAGATACTGGAGGTAATTCAGCACCCCGCAGGGACCTAACTTCTGACACTGTGTTTTTATAAGAGAAAATTGTCGTGGCCCTGCTTGTTTGAGACTGACTGCTGCACAGCTCTGTGGAATGGGCTGGAAAACAGAGAAATACAGGCTTGACTTCTGCTAAAATAGTGAACAGTATCCCTTTCTCAGAACAACCTTAAGATGGAGCAAAACTGTCAAGCTGTAACAATGTACTGCAGAGGAAAAATAATAGAGAACAGAAGATGAGAGGGTTATAGCCCAGCTTCCCAGAAACCTGATTGTGAAAGGATTGTCCCTGTGCGTTTGTTCTGGGGTTCACAAAAGACTCTGGGACCCAATTCCCCCCCATCATCTCCTGGGAATGGCTCATGGAGGGTGAGGTGCTGGAGCCAGGGCAGTGCCCTGAGCTCTGGTCTGCAGAGCCTGCTGCTGCCTCGCTCCTCACCCTTCCCTCCGGTGAAATCAATGGATTAAATGAGCACAAATGAGACTGGAGCTGGCTCCTTGTGCTGGGGTGAGGCAGTGAGGAAGCTGGCCCCGATACATCCATCTGAAGCCTTGTATTGAATCGCAGCTGACAGCTCCAATAATGATAATAGATGTGGCCAGAGCTGCCTCCTATTTGGAGGAGGCCAGGTTCCTCCTCGCTGCTCTCAGGCAGGCTCAGCACGCTGCCAGCTCTCATCTCCCAGGCATTCTGAGGGGTCCAAAGGCAAACCCTTCCCCTCACACTGCCAAAGCCCAAAAGGATGACAGACTAAGGCCTGGCTACCCCACACAGTCAATCCAAGTCCTCACTGGGGTCTCTGCAGGAATCCCTCCGGGCTCAGAGCCTCACTATCACCCCAGGATTCATCTTTAGTTTAATCTAAAATTTCCCTGGCTTGGCCTAATGTGAGAAATGGCACCAGTGGGATGCCATAAACACATCCCACAAAGCTCTTCTCCAAGCAGAGGCTGCTGCTGCAGATCCAGCCAGCTCCCAGCCCACGGAGCCAAGGACAAGCGCCAAGGATGCCGAGTGGATCTGGGGACACGGTGTGGACATGGCTATTTCAGAACCTGCAAAGCCAGCCTAAGCTAACCCAAAGCTCAGTGACACAAAGTCAAGCCACATCAACATGAAAGGCCTCAAGAAATAAATAAAAAAAAAAATCATGCAAAAAACTTCAAGCATCTGGACTTCATTATGGCATTATCCATGCACACATGCTGAAAATCCCTTCGGACGCTTCGCCCCTGCAGCCAGCCATGCTGAGTTAGCTGTGCCCGAGCCCTGCAGTGGGGTTTAGCAAAGCTCAGGTTTTATCCCATATCCCAACCCCTGCTGAGCTGGGGTTGTGTCACTAAACAAGCCGGGTCAGGTAGAGATAGAGTAGCTCAGGGGTGTTTGTAAAATAAAGGGAGATGAACCCTAAAGCAGAGGGCATGCCATGTGTTTGGGGAGCTAAGTCAGCAGGGAATAAATTGGGCTGCCTGCAGTAAGTGATGCTTCAGGGAGGAATAAAGCAGGGAAGCAGCTGGGACAGGTGCCTGTCCCTGCACGGGGTCCCCAGCATGTCCTGCTTCCCTGTGTTTATGCTGTGACAGGGAGCTCACCAGAGCAGCCTCAGGTTTTATGGTGTGTACACATTATTAGTGCTTCACGAGTAAATAATGTCATATTTCATTGTTTATTGCTGAAAATGCACAGGAAAAGGCTAAAGCCTGAAAAGCACGGGAAAATAATTTATGTGGGAGGAATGAATTTCCCATCATGTCAAAGCTCTGCCAGAATTTATCACGGTGCCCTTCAGTTTGGGTCTCTGTCCAACATTTTAAAGGTCTGCCTTTGTTATACACAGAGGCACGGGGAAGCTGAAGGTTATTGGGAAGAGTGGGAATTGCTGCTGGCTTTGGAGCAGCAGAGAGGAAAGCATAATGTGAAGGCTCCAAAAAGCCTTCCCCTACTTAAGATGGAAAATAAGGAGCAGTGACCACCAAGAACCATCCTGGTGAAGGGATGAAAGGCAGGAGGTTCAGCAGTGGCTCTTCTTGAAATGCATAAATCGGGATGGAGATGGACAAGGGCCACTGGCCACACTGCTGGTAGTGATCCATATCTTAATAAATATCTGATTCCCACTCTCCACTCAGGCACTCAGCACTGGTAACTCAGGTCACAGATGTAAGGATTTCTTGGCTGCATCAGGATTGCAGGATGAGGCCGTGAAACTTCAGAGAAAGGTTTTGAAGCTGCTTTTCCCTTCCTGCTTTTTCCTTGAGAACCTGCCATGCTGCTGGGCAGGAGCATCAGCCTAAGGGAATAACTCTGTTTTAAAACTACTATTTCTGTCCCTGCCATTTATAAGTGTCTTGTCAGATTTGCACCTGAATCCATCTCCGAGGTGTCGGTACCAACCAGCGTGGAACCACAGCCGGAGCGCTCTGGTGAGCACACGGCAAACTATTCTCCAAAATAAACTTCTCCCTCAATCAAAAGAAGAGCTGGGACAGCCTGCTATGGAAATAAACACCCAAAAAATTTGGGGCTTTGGGGCTTTGGGGCTGGAGATGCCCCCACCAGCCAAGCCAGGCATTTCTGTGTACAGGCAAGGTGCCTCCTGCCAGGGATGCAGAGCTGGTGCAGACAAGTTAGAGGCCAGAGGGACACAGAATGGCATAAAAGCACAGAAGCACCAAATGAAAGTCTCCTGCTCCAGAGAAACCAGATGTCCAGTTTCTTGGGACTGGTGGACATTTTTCTGGTGGGACTCATCCTCTCCCACGCTTCTATTAGGGATTTCCAGGCTCAGCCAGGTGAGCATCACCACACCATTTAGTGACTGGTTAAACATTCAACCAGGCAAACTGCAAGTCAGGCTGAGAGAAAGGTTTTTACATCCAGACCTGCCATCAGAACTGTGACATCCCAAAGGACTTATTTGTGTGAGCCTCTGAATTCAGATAAGCCAGTTCCAAGAACCCTTTGACCCAGGTCCATGCTACTGAGTACTTTAAACTCCTTTGACCCCTCAGAATAATTTCCAATCTGAAATAACTATGATGCAACTTTTTTCTTTCTATTTTTTTTAAACAGACTATCTTAACACAAATACAAAAGGACTAATCACAGAGTGATTCAAACAACAAGCCTGTATTTTGCTTGCATAAGATGATTTTAGGGATTGGTTTTTAAAATAACAAAAAAAAACCAAAACCCAAACAAACAAAAGAACACCCAAAATACCCAACCCGACTAGGCTGAAACCTTCAACCCTGAGAAACTTCTGTTTAGAAAACTAAAGAGAAGCAGAACACATCAGGATGTACTGACATGTGATATGAAAATAATGTCAAGATAATCCTTTTCAGACTTTGCAGGTTGCTGGAAGCAGATCAGGTAGCTGATGGAGGGAGTGGCAATTTGGAAACACACCTATTTAGGTGAAAAGCATTAACTGCCAATCACCTCTGTTATCACAGAGCCCTTTCAGGAACCTCCAGCTGTGACATCCCTGACATGGAGCACTTTGGAACATCCTTGTCAGGAGAGCTGCCACATCTCTCCCAGCCTCGTGTCAAATGATGGAGGCAAGTGATCTGTGGTCTGAAAAACACACTGGGAAAGGATCCTGGTTTCATTTATGACAAATCCTGGAGTCTCACGGTCCTTACTAACTGTGTAACTCCAACCACGATGGAGCTGAAGCTAATGAGCTAATGGGAGCAGGTCACCCTGTGGGAGGCTGCAGCGGTGGCAGGGACAGCGACTGGAGACATGACGTTATTCCTGCCTCGGACACAATCCCAGGCACTGCTTTGCATAACAAAGTCCTTCACACACCCGATGATTTGTCACCCTCTCAAAGATCCATAGCTCTGAATGAGTCAAGTGCCCTGACTTCACCAGGCTGTGACATCCCAGTGCAGAACTGACCTCCCAAAGCTGAACCCTGACATCCCAAAGCTGAATCCTGGCATCCCAAAGCTGAACCCTGACATCCCAAAGCTGAATCCTGACATCCCAAAGCTGAACCCTGACATCCCAAAGCTGAATCCTGGCATCCCAAAGCTGAATCCTGACATCCCAGTGCAGAACTGACCTCCCAAAGCTGAACCCTGACATCCCAAAGCTGAATCCTGACATCCCAGTGCAGAACTGACCTCCCAAAGCTGAACCCTGACATCCCAAAGCTGAATCCTGACATCCCAGTGCAGAACTGACTTCCCAAAGCTGAGCCCTGACCTCCCAAAGCTGAATCCTGACATCCCAAAGCTGAATCCTGGCATCCCAAAGCTGAATCCTGACATCCCAGTGCAGAACTGACCTCCCAAAGTTGAATCCTGGCATCCCAAAGCTGAATCCTGGCATCCCAGTGCAGAACTGACCTCCCAAAGTTGAATCCTGACATCCCAAAGCTGAATCCTGACACCCCAAAGCTGAATCCTGGCATCCCAAAGCTGAATCCTGACATCCCAAAGCTGAATCCTGACATCCCAAAGCTGAATCCTGACACCCCAAAGCTGAATCCTGACATCCCAAAGCTGAATCCTGACATCCCAAAGCTGAATCCTGGCATCCCAAAGCAGGACTCTGCTGGGCAATGACTTGTGCAGATGCTTCTTGAGATGACTTTGCCAAAATGATGGCACAACAAAGCACCACTCGTGCAGTTTCCCCATCAAATCATCCTCCCAAAAATATCCAGGAAAGAACACGATCTCCCCCTTGTTCTGGAAATACACCTCACCAACATTTGCATTTGTCCCTCACCTGTATTTGCCTTTGTCGGGGATTTTTGCTGCTGTTCCCTTGTGGGATATAACCTTGTCTTTCATTGCATTGTAGGTAATGTAAAGTCATGGGTGGAGCTGGCAGGGTGTTTTGTTCTTTCTTAACTCATTCTAAAAACCTCGAACAGGCTTTCATATTGGATTGGGCAAAAGAATGCAGTGCTCAGAGTTAATTAGCCATCCAGATTTCATACAGCTTTTGTAGCTGTCATTTCTTGGAATGAAAAGAAATATAATGATATATTGCAAAGATTATGAAGGAAGATTGGGATATATCAGGGATATTACTTTAACTGAAAAAAACATCAGGAAAATGTCCTAGTTTCTGTGTAATTCCAAAGCTCAGTATATGGAACAAAACATCCAGGGGAATTAATTACGTTTTTGTTGAGGTTTTTTTGTGAGCTTTTTAAATCCCAAGGAAATCTATGTGCAGGAGGGTATCAGTCATCTATACACAGAACTACATAAAGTATCATTAGAGAACCCTCCAAATACATTGATTTTTTTTTTTTTTCCAGCAGTAGTGTATCAATATTTTCACCACAGCAAAAAAAAAAAATAAAATGTAACCTTCATTATGAAGTATTTTTCTGTGGGTAACTAAACCACTGCATATCAGGGAAAATAAATAGTTGCCTCCCCACATCTTCTGCATAGAAAGTGAATTTGCACTGCTCTGGCAGAAGAGCTCTGTAAGTTTAATATATTACTCCCTCCTCCCACCGGCAGCTGCCTTATCTCACCTCATTTTACATTATCTGACCTTTTTTTCCTCTCTTTTAACCCTATGAAGTAAAGACAACTGAGCTTCCCAGGCCAGGACTGTGCACATTTCCAGCCTAGCAGTTACTCCTGGCTGGATTATTCCCATTTGTCTCTGTGCCAACATCATAATTTGATTCAATAGCTCATCTACCTGGCATTTATTCTCATAGCAACCTCCTTCCAGCCCAGCTAGCATTTAGTCAGGCTAAACAAACCAAGGGGTTTGGGGGCACCTCTCCAGGGGAGTGAAAAATGCCCCTGAATTGCTGGACCCTCCCTTGACTGGACTCCAGCAAGTCGCTGTGTTCTAGCACTGGGCTGCTCTGAGTCAGGCACAGAAACAAGAAGATCTTATGGCCAGAACATAAAAATATATAATAGTGGACTTTGAACTGCAAAATCTTTGTTGTTGTTGTTTTTTTTTTTTTTCCCCTTCACTTCCTACTGGTTTGATTTATTCTGAGCATCCTTTCAATGCAGCTGTTCAGGCAGTTGAAAGTCTCTTGACATAGAACTGGCTGATAATATTAGCACTGGTGACTTCAAAAGGAGGTTAGACACAGTCTACAGTGAAGGTCCTGAGATATTCCACTGGTTTATTATTTGTTCTTTTGAAAAATGAGCCTGAGTTACAAACTTGGGTTTTGTTTACACTTAATAGTAAATGAAATTAATGTGGTTTGTTCAACCCAAGGTAATATTACTCTTAACTGTTCTTCCAGAATATCTTAAATTACTTATCAATACTGAAGCTAAATCCACGTCACTGCTTGCCAGATTGGTGTTTCTCCAGGGCAGAAATCTGCCTCCTCCCTCCCCTACAGAGATTAGCTGAGCTCTGCATGATTAGCAGCAATTTTTATTATCTGTATCTAGAGAGTTTAAAGTACTCCATAATGGCACAATTTCCCAGCAATATTTATACCCTGAGTAGCACCACAGAATCTCTGCTGGTCCAGCCCTGGGAATCTAAAACAAATTCCCCAAAGTATCTCAGGAGAACCTCTTTCACAATCATACTCAAAAGTGAGTTAGACCTAAAGATTCAGACTTTTCCAGCCTGGCCTTTGCTGTACCCATGCAGTCCTTTTCACCAGGAACACAAAATGTTTTCCACTGGGGCTTTTTTCCTTCCCCTCCAACAGCTCCTTCTCTTCTGAACTGCTCGTTCCCCTCCACACCTGTGCCCCAGTCATAATTGCTATTCCACGGCCTCCTTCCAACCCTACATCCTTTGGTTTCACAGCTTGTGAAAGAAATACATGCTCCTCTATTTTTCTGCCAATCCCCAGTCATTATTCCACAAAAATCCTGCCTGCTTATCACACCTTGTTCACAGCCTGGATTTGCAGCGCTCCCTTCGTTACGCTGCACGTAACAACGCGTTGTTATTTTGCTTTCCTGAAAGCCATTAATCCATTAATCTGAGCTTCTTAGGGGCATTAGAAATGGGAAAGCAGCTCAGTTCTCTTCTGAATTTGCTGCAGATTTTGGCTTTTTTAACCTCTCAGCCTGTGACCATCCTGGAAACTCAGTGACCACAGCCTAAATGGCAAGGGGTGAGCGTTGTGTGTGTCATTGTCACCCACGAACGGGACCCGGGGTGGCACCAGCAGGGTGTTCCCACAGCCAAAATTGGGGATTGCACCTTCTCCCTGAGCACTCTGCCTCTGCTCCAGACACCTGGAGGGCTCCCCTAAACCCATGGTGGGGTGCAGTGGACATCAAAATGTCCAGGAGAAGCGGAGGATGGGCGTAAGAGCCTGTGGTGGTGAGGACTAAGATGTTATAAAGGATTTGGAAGGGTGAAAGAACAACCGTGCTGCACCCCCAAGCAGCTTAAGGGGCACCACAGCTGGGGGTTTACAGTTTTAATAGAATGCACATTTGGGCATAAATTGGCTCTGATTTGGGCTTACATGTGAAAATCAGTCAGTCTTTCCCAGGTCATTGACTTTCCCTTGGCATGGATTAATCACCCGTGGATTTTTCTGTTTATCCACCAGCTTTCTCAAGGGGATGGTGGGGTTGTGCTGTTTGTTTGAAGTCAATAAGCACAGTCCATTTGGCAGAGATCATCAGGTCACCCTGCAAAACCACAGTAAGAGTTTGCACCTCTGGCTTTTCATACCACTTTCCCCAGAGTCTATAATTACCCCTAAAAATGACACAAAGAGGATAAAGATTGAGGATGGAGATTTACTGAGGATGGAGAGCCCTACAACAATCCCACTTCCTGAATAAACTCTGTTAACCTATTTCCCAACACAGTGAGTTGGGAACATTTGGGTGTCCAGTAAACTCAAATTTCAAGGCTGTGTCAAAATAGGCAAAGAGGAACCCTGGAGCACCAATCACTGCTGTGACCAGTTCCTGAAAGGGAAAACACCTCTTGAACCACTTGCTCTTGCAACATCTCTGAATCAAGAAAGGCAGGACCCAGCACAGGCTTGGAGAACTGTCTCATGAACTTGTCTGCTCACGTCAAACTAAAGCAAACTGTGTTTATTACAAAATAATCTACACCTGATCTGTCTCCAAAGGTCAGAGCAAAGGCAAAATGATATACAAATGCTGAGATAAGGCAGATGATGCTCCTTGGAATGTGAACTGGGGTCCACTGCTCAGTGCAGCATCAATCACAGCCACATCCTTGCAGACACAACGCTTCTGACCTGCCAAAAAATTAAAACACCCACCTACTTGCCTACAGTGCAGACAGTAAACTCCTTTCTGAAGACAGCAGCTCTTCTAATATGAAGGGAATTGTTCATTTTAGAATTCTAAACAAAGCCCTAAAATTGCAGTAGTGCACATCTATGCACATCTAAACCACAGAACTTCCTGCCCTGGCTTGATCCCCATTGACAAACACCATCCAAAGAGCTCCGTTTTCTCCACATCATAATCTCCTCTCAGCACATCCACACCTGCTCTTGCTTTTCAGCACCATCCTTACAGGACAGCCTGTACAAAATCCGTGTTTGCCCTTTTTTGTGCCTTTTCCCCAGCTGCTGCAGAAGGGTGGGCATGGGTTTTATTAAGGAGCCACGAGTGGTGCTTTGGAAAAGGCACTTTAACTGCTTACAGATGTGGAGTGACAGCATTTCTCTTAAAAACACCTGGCCACAGGCCAGCAAAACAAGTGGACAGGACTTCTACAGCCTTCACAGGGGATGAATTCCTGCCTGAGCTGGAAGCTGCTCCTGACTCACCACAGGCAGTGCTTGCACTTCACAACATCTCTTCACAATATCTCTCTGAAAGAGAGATATTTCAAACAAAATCTTAAATTCTGTCAAAGTTGATTCATCTGCCAGAAAAGCTCTTGTCATACAATATGTGAATAACCTTTTCCCTTCTCTTTCCCTTTTGTAAACCAACCCTGACACCTGCTTTGGGATTTACCTTTTCATTGTAACCTGTTTTTATTTAGTTTGGTGTAGGAGCCCAGGGGCATGAGTCAAAGCAGTTATTACTTACAGCAGGGAAACCAGCTGAAATGTTTGGTAACACATGCATTAAATAACTTAAACTTTAGACAGTTCAGCGAGGCACTTGTTTATCACATGAATGGTGTTTTTTAGATTAGCAGACTTTTCTACCTTTGCCTTCCACTCCTCCTCCTCCTTTTGTGAAGAAGGGAGGGTCCCTAGATCATATGACTAGATAAAAAAGATTGCACAGTATGAAACACTCCCATTTCCCACAGACGTTGGACAAGCACCTAAAGGCAGAACTCAGAGCCAGAGAAGAACTGAAATGAACCTGCTGCCTTCGTTCTCCACAGAAACATGGGCCCTTATACTTCTTTTCGTGGCCCTCCTGCTAGTGTGAGTAAAATATTCTTTATTGATTCTCTGCTCCTGCCATTTCTCTCTTCTTGCCATTGCTCACTTTCACTCAACTAATCTGTTGAAGAGTAGCTGTGATTTCCAGTTTTCCAGCAGCTAACCAGGCTCTGGGATGTAGCAGGGAAGTTTAAAGATTGTATAGGTGTGTGATCTTGCCCCAAGGTTTGGAGTATTCCCATCCAGTCATGAGACTGCTGCAAAGGATCAAAGGAATAATTGAATAATAATGATGCCAGGTACTGGTTACCATCAGGGTGCTGCTTTCTGTCAGGGTCCTGATCCATCAGGTTATTCTTCACAGACATCCAGCTGTGCCTCCCTGGCTGAGGCTGCTCTGCAGGCAGATGACCCTGCTGCACAGGTGGAGAGCAGCAGAGAGGCACCAGGAAAAGAATATTTGTAGCATCAGTTTTTACTCCTTCTGACTTCCTCCGTGGTGCCCAGCTGAGATTCTCCTCAGGGGCACCTGGACCAGGAGAGGTCCTTTGCAGAGGTTTGGTTTCCATCCCATGTCCCTCCTCATGGCCACCCCTGCTGGGGGCAGGAGTGGAGCACAGAGCAATGTCAGCCACCTGCTCCTGGCTCTCCAGACAAAATCCCACAGCAGAAATGCAGCCCCTGTGCTTCAGGGGAGCCCTGCTAGTGAGGAAACGCTGTCCTTGGCTTTGCTGGTGCCATTCAGCACTGCAGCAGAGCAGGGCTGGTAAAAGCCCTTTGCTGGGACAGTGTTTCCAGCAGGGGAGCACTGCCCTGACAAACTGGGCAGTTTTGACAAGCCCTGAGGCAGAGCCTTGCCAGCCACAAACCCCAACAATTGATGTGGTGCACACGAGCACAGCCCATTTGTCTGCCCTGGCAACTCTCCAGCCACGCAGCTCAGCAAGCTCAGAAAGTTTTAGCCCTGTTTTTCAAATCTGTTCCTGTGATTTGGATCACTCAAAAGCCTGTTTGGGGCTGACTCTTACAAAAAAAACCCCCAAAACCCAAAACAAACCCAAACTGCACCAAAACAACAAAACCAAAAAAGCCACCCTCAATCTGGACCCAAAGTCTCATATTTCAGTAACTCTGTGGCTATCTAAAATTGCTGGTTACCAAACTTGCATCTTCTGCAGGCACTTGTAAATTCTGTTGTGGCAAAAGGGACTAAACCCAGATCTTTGTGCTCTGATATCAGAGCTAAAATAGAAATTTCACTGCCCATTGACACAGAGAAGTTATTTAGATGCTTCTTGTCCACCTGGGGCAACACTGTTCCAGTTCACACGTGAGGGAATATCAGGAATTTCTGGTTCACTTCTATGGTAGGAAGAAGTAATGATTATTCTTTGGCTTTACACTGAATGCTCCTTTTCAGTCAGCAGAAAACCCTGACACGTTTTAGTTGTAGGAGTGTTAGGCTACATTTTCCTGGCCATGTTTCAAGAGGTTTAAGCCTGTTTTCCTACAGTATTTCTGGGCTTTGTAACCAGCCCAGCCTGACATTTCCTGGTCCTCCCACAGCCCTGGCTACCTATAAACATTACAAATTAGAGTCCACAAACGTTTGATTCCTAGTACTGAATTAACCTTTGACAAAAAAGATTAAACATTGACAAACTGATTTCTGTGAAACCTTTCTTCACCTGAACACACCCAGCTCCCCATTTTTCACCTGTTTGGTGAAAACCCATTTTTGGACCATGAGTTGGGATTTGCTTTTTTAGCTCTGTCAGAAGCTTTGCTGGCAGGAACTGATCACATTTGGTGTCCCCAGAATTTCAAAAACCACTGCTAATTGTAAGGGAGACCCTTCCTAAGTCTCAACCTAGATTTTGGCTTTTCAAATAAGCATCCCCAGGATCCTGCCTGAGCAGCTGCTGCCTTGTGGCCTGAAGAGGATCTCTGATAACACCCCCCTGCCAAAACTTCCCTATTTTACATCCCTTCTGCAATGAACTGCTCACTTGGGAAGCTGCAGCTACTAACTAAAACCAAATATTTTGAGGAGCTCTTTCAACACAGCCAAAGATGAGCTTCAAAGGGCTGCAGCCCAGGCCCTTGTTGAGAAAGAGAAAGGTAGAGGCAATAACTTCAGAGCTGCCAGGAAGGGTGCTTCAGAGGAAAGAAATCTGCAGGGCTGTCAATAAAATCTAAAGAGAAAACCATCAAGACAAGGCTTCCACTGAGCTAATGCTGGACTAAGGGAGGGAGAACAATAAATGAAATTGAACTGCAGTTTGACAAAAGCCCTGCCTGGGACTTAATTTCTGACACTGCTTTGATTTCTCTTCAATAAAAACATGCAAGCTTGGTGTTCCTCCTTCCAGCTCCATTTTCTGCCTCTCCTTTGGTAGGCAATGAACTCCTCACAGGACTTTTGCTAAAGACTGTGGAGATGCTGTCTCCACAGGTGCTCTGGTGGAAACAATTGCTTTCACACCAAAAGGCTCCCTCTGAAGCTCTGTGTGAGCCTTACCATGGTTATCAAGTAGTTTTTTGCAGGGAAATTTTCACTTGTACTGCTTTTTTCCCACCTCTTGGATCAGCCTCCTCCCCCTCATCTCCCAAGGGATGTTGCTGGAGTCTCCAGGTTTAGGAGATTACAGATTACAGCCCCAAGGCCACAGTGATGTAACACTGCTGTCTTTTCTGTCCCACAGATATGGGATCTGGCCATTTGGTTTGTTCAAGAAACTGGGCATCCCTGGGCCAAGACCTCTGCCTTTCTTCGGGACATTCCTGGAATATCGCAAAGTGAGTGCCTGGAGCCCTCCTGGCCCCAGCAGCCGCTGCCTTTGCTGGCACAGCTGCAGCTGAACAGATACACAGTGATGATAACTTATCTCCAAATGCCAGCTCCTCTGTCACGCAGGGCTTGTGCAAAGGCCAGTGTGGGATAAGGCTCAGCAGCACAGACCAAGGGGCATCCCCAAAGGAGCACTCCTGGCTGGCTGATTTCCAGCTGCCCTTTGCCAGCGCCCTGGCAAACAGCTCACTCAAAGCACAGGGCACATTTATGCTTCATCGTGGCTTCAGAGGGAAGGAATGCTCCTAAAGCAGCTCTGAACATCAGTTTAGAGCTATTCCTCCCCACCCACCATCTCCAGAATCATCCCCTCCACCGCATCCTCTCTCAGATAATTCAGCACCAACACTGCCAGAGCTCAAGGAGCATTTGGACAACACTCTCAGACACGTGGTGGGATTTTTGGGGCTGCCCTGTGCATGGCCAGGAGTTGGACTTGGATGGTCCTTGTGGGTCTCTTTCAATCCAGCATAGTCCATGACAATTTTTAAATTGCTTGCCACAGGGTTTCCTGGAATTTGACAGTGAATGTTTCAAGAAATACGGGAAAATCTGGGGGTGAGTATGAACCACTGATCTCCTCTGAGAGTAAAACTAGAATCTGTACAAAGGGGAGAAAATATTCATTAGGAAAGCTCCCTTTTCTCCACCTGCAGCCCTGACAGTCCCAGCAGGATGAGAGCAGTGACAAGGTGCTGCTGGTGGCTTATGTTGGAGGCTGGTCACTGCCACATCATGCAGAAACTATTTTAACCAATACTGTGAAAAGCAGTTTAAATCTTAGAACAAAAGGCTCTCACCTGCCCCTAACAAAATCATCATCAGAACTATTGACTTAAGCAGGATCTGGAACTGGGAGGTTGGGTTCCTCTGGTTTACCAACAGCACAGGAATGTGACTCCCTTTGGAGCTGATCCAAGGAATTCCCAGTGCTGCTGATCCCTGCCTGCTGCAGCAGGAGCTGCTGCAGGTGTGGCTGCTCTGTTCTAGACACCTCCTCCCACAGCTTTTATCACTGCTGTTATAACTTAGGCTACTACCTTGCATATTCTGTATGATGCATCCACTGGTCCCTACAGCAGCTTTAAAAAATGAGTCTGAAAAATGTAACTTAGCCCAAATGTGTAGAGAGCACAAATCAGCTTAATCTACATCTGTTCCAGGAAAGCATTCAGAGCTGCCAGCTTGAAAAGACAAAAACAAGGACTGAGTTTCATCTCCAAGGATGTCTCAGTGCTGTCAGCCCAAGTCTCCAGACACCCAACTCAAGAGCCTGAAAGGGGTCGAACAAGTTTCCTCCTAATACTGTAATGTGTTTAAGTGCCTGGAAAAACACAGAGAGTTGGGGGAGGAAGTGAAGACACTTGCTTCATTTAGTATCTGGTCCTCTGAGCAACTGAGCCCTGCTCATTTCCCAGTGACTTTGGAAGGTGTTTATCCCCCTTTATCATTTGCAAAACCAGGTGGGAAGAGGTCTGGGAGTCCTTTTCCATCTCTACTTTCTACATGCCTGTAATTCAGACAACAGAGCAACAAGGCTGGTGATGGAAGAACATTTGTTCAACACATTTTGTCTCGTGGGCACCAGCCAAGCCTTACACTTCAATTATCTGGGGTTATTTACCTGCCTCCTCTTCTCCCCCACCAGGATTTACGATGGCAGACAACCCACGCTGGCTGTCACAGACCCCCAGATCATCAAATCTGTGCTGGTTAAGGACTGCTACAGCACCTTCACCAACCGCAGGGTAAGGGCACAAGTGCTGTCATCCAGCACAGAGTCCAGGAGAAGTGCAGGAGGAGACAGGCACGCCAGGCATCCTTTGGGAACGACTGGCTGCACTATAGGGATTGCTGAACACGACCACTGCATGTCACTGTTCCCCTGCCTTACAGCCTGGACTGCACACACGGGCTGCAGAGGGAGCAGACAAAGTCTGTTCTCACACCTAGCTGTGTATTTATGGATCTTTGGATGGATTTGGGTCTGTGTGAGCGTGCAGGAAGCTGTAAGGGTGCACAGCAGCTGGGATGCAGGGATGGGAGGTGGTGGGTACCACAGAGGAGTTGGACTGATTAGACTTGTTCTGTTGCTGGGAATGGCACCTCACAGCTGCTTTAGTGTGGGAAAGGGGATTATTCATGGATGTGTCTTGAGAGAGGCTGTTTGGTTTGGCAGGCCACAGCCTGCTGCCAGCAGCTCTGCCCCTGGAAGAGCCTGGGCAGGGGCTGGCACTCCACATTCCCACCCTGCAAGGAGGCTGCTCTCTTTTCTGGGGTTAACACCTCCTTTCCTCGGCAGCACACTGATCTGGGCGGGGTGCTGAACAACGCTATCTCCTTAGCTGAAGATGAACATTGGAAAAGGCTCCGTACTGTGCTCTCTCCAACCTTCACCAGTGGGAAACTAAAGGAGGTAAACCAGAGGGGCAGGTACAGACTAAACCCGAGTCAGCAAGCACTGTTTTCAGGCTGAGATTATCACAGGGGTCTGATTTCTTTAGTCAGAGCCCGACAACTAAGCTGGCCTGTTTAATTTATGCCTAACTGAAACCAGAAAAGTCTTAAAATAAAACCTGAGCAGAGAGATCTTATTTGTAAATATTTGTGAAACTCCCTGTAGTCCTCATGAGCGTGTGTAAAGGAGTAAAATGTACTGTACTGAAGCACCCATGCCTGGTTTGTGTTACAGATGTTCCCTATAATGAAGCACTATGGGGAAGTTTTGGTGAAGAATATTCAAAAGCAAGTGAAAGAGGACAGCTCAATAGCTGTAAAGGAGTAAGTAACTGCTAAGAGCAGCAGGCAGAGCAAACCTTGTTAAAAGTGCTGTGGTTCACTGGCTACCAGCAATGCAGATCTTTCCCTGGGTCAGCCAGGGCTCTGAAAGGAGGAATGGGACTTGCTGAAAGCCTGACTGGAAATTTAAAAGGGGGAAATTTAATTTGGATGTTATAAAACTTCCCAGAGGTAGATAGGAAGGAAAATGCTCCAGCACAGCTTTGTGAATCCACAGATCTCAGATAACTCCAAGCCTGGCAGGAAAACCCAGTTTCTCCTGCATACACTCAGGATCTCTGTGCAGCACCTTCTCCTCCCCCAGGCCATGGAGGCTGCTGACCTCTCTGTCCCACACAGAACTGAGGGATGCTCATCCCTCACATGCCCCACTGCTGGGGGAATGAGGCTGTAGGGTGGCCCTGAGTGTTTCTGCCTCATCTGTGCCCTCCATTTGGTTCTGGACAAAACCCTGTGTATTGCACCCCCAATCACAAAGCAAAAATGCAGCAGGGGCAGCTGCACACCTGGAACCACAAACCTGCAGAGCTTCCCTTGAACCAAAACCCTGCAAAGGGAGGGCTTGGACAGCTTGGACCAGGGGGCTGTGCTGGGTGGAACTGGACCACTCCCAGGGCTTGTTTGAGGAAAGGTGTGCTGCCACCCCTCCTTCAGAGGTTACCAGGCTAAGTTCCACCTGCTGTCCTTCCACTCACCCGTTCCATGGTGTTCTAAATCCTTGGAAAAGCTGTCTGATTTCAAAACCTGTGCAGGCTGGAAAAAAAAGCTCTCTAAAAATCTAACCCCTTCTCTGTAAGTGCTGCTCAGTACCACAAAGCCAATTTTCTTTTCAAACCTAAGGCAGGAGGTCTTATGAGACTTTATATTTGAATGTCACATAGACATGAGGAGAAGAGACATTCACTCAGTCCAAATATTTAATCACAGTCTATTTTTTTCCACTTTCCCTCAGCATCTTTGGGAGTTACAGCATGGACGTGGTCACCAGCACTTCCTTTGGGGTGAACATCGACTCCATGAACAACCCCAAGGACCCCTTTGTCAGAGAGATGAAGAAACTGGTCAAGTTTGACTTTTTTGACCCAGTCTTCATCTTGTCATGTAAGTGACTCCAGGTTTTGCTTGGATATCTTCCCTTGCTAGGAGTGAAGTCCTAGTGCCCCTTGTCCCATCATTTCCTCGTTGTGAGCCTCATGCTGAAACCCTGGGGACGAGATGAGTAAAAGCTTCCTCCACCTTTGGCATCCACAGCACACTAAACTTATGAACCACCCAGAAATATCCAATTAGGTGCTGGGAAATTATTCAAAGATTGGAAAGCAAGTGAGGCTTGAGGAGAGCGCTGCTATCTGAAATCCATTTTCTGGGAAGGAGCGCTGAGTGGGGACTGTAATTAGATACAATTTCCTCCAGTGCAATAGCTTAGCAGCAGTGGACCTTAAATTAAGGTTAGATACTTTGCTGAAACCCAGGGAAAGTTTGGATCTGTGCATAGAGGAGGTTCTGGTGCTGTAGATTTCATCAATCTATACAGAATATCAAGACCAAATTTCTGTGAGGAAGGAAATGCTTTGAAAGGGACTTGAAAATGTTTGCATGATCACAGCAAGGCAGTGAACAGCTCAGCCTGAACAAAGAGCTCAGAATTTTCAATATTTCTCTTCTGAGTTACTTCTGTGTCCAGAAGTAACCTGTCCTTAGAAACAGGAGGTGGAATATGCCTTGGTCTTCGCTTAAATGAATGATTACACCCAGCTTGGTTGTGCCCATTTGCCACAAAAACTATTCCAAGGGAATGAAACAGAGGAAAAAAGGCAAAGTCCATGCTTTGCTCAAGTAAAGAAATTAAGAAAGGAAATTCCCAGGAGCACCCACAGCTATCTGATATGAAGATATTTACAGAGTGCAATTTTCTATTTGTTTTTTTAGTTGTTTTCCCGTTCCTTATTCCTGTCATGGCCAAGATGAACGTAAATATCTTCCCTAAAGATGCCGTAGATTTTTTCATGAGATCCATTGCCAAAATTAAGCAGGAACGTGAAAAGGAGGCTCACAAGGTGAGTGGGAATTTGAGAGCAATTGTGGCAGAAAGTACACTGAAGTGAGATATAATTAGGGTGATGATATCAAAGGTGAAGCCAAAGTACAATGACTCAACAAAACCCTGAGCCTACTCAAGTGTAAACATTTCATTTTAATACTGTCAGAAAAGCCCCACCTGACCCGTCCTGGCAGGGAGTCAGGGGGACTTTGTACATCCGTGATCTGAAGCTAAATCCAGATAAAGGCTCAGCAGAATTGGACTAAGCCTCAGTCTGCAGCACTTGTAATGAGAGAGTGAGAGACTCCCTGAAGAAGATTAGGCAGAGGATGGGAGAGTGCAGAGTAAGCAGCACATGAACAGCAAAATCACCTTTAGGGTTGTGCCTTCCCCACTCGCTTTGCAAAATCTGCAGCTGCTTCCTGACAAAATTCCACCTTTTAGAGTCTGGATCCCTTTCATTGAAAACACTGCTCTCCCACTCAGTGGCTCAATGGATAGGACAGACAGGTTTCCAAAATAAAAAGCAAGCGTTATGTTTTTCAGTAAGGAAGTGGTGTGCATTCTGGGGATGCTCTCAGTCTAAAAATTGCACTTAGGCTGTGAAATCTGCTAATCTGAGCCCTCCAAGGAACCTGTCACCAAAGAGACTCTCCTGCTTTCCCTCACAGGGCAGGGTGGATTTCCTGCAGCTGATGATCGAGTCCCAGCGCTCAGACAGCCAGGAGAACAACGAAGCAAATCACTCATATAAAGGTAACAACACCCAAATCCTCAGCATGGGCACGGGGGCTGTGGGAGGTGTTTGTGTCACCATCACCTTCACTCACCAGCTCCAGATGGAACTCTGTCTCCTGCTGCCAGCACCAGGGCTAAGATCCCTGTCCAGGGAGCAGGACTGCCATGTCAGTATTTATACTCAGGAAATCACCTGCCTCCTCTATAAAATGGATTTTTCCAGGCAGGTAGGGCAGTTATACAAACATTATCAGAAAACAGTGTCAACAAACCTGCCTTGACACCACCTGCTGCTGCCTGGTCCTTGCTGAGACCATCAGCCAACACTGCTTTTCCCTTCTCCCCACAGCCCTGACTGACACAGAGGTCCTGGCCCAGGCATTAATCTTTATTTTTGCTGGCTATGAGCCCACCAGCAACAGCCTGGGTTACCTGGCCTACGAGCTGGCCCTGCACCCTGATGTGCAGGAAAAGGTGCTGCAGGAGATCGACACCGTCCTGCCCAACAAGGTAAGGGGGACCCTGAGTGATGGGGAGCACTCCCTGACCCTGCTGCCCCCCTGGTTCACTCAGGGCAATGAGAAATCTTCAGCTCCTAAACACCATGGATTGCCCAGGAGCTCTGGGGAACACACACTGAGACAACTCAGCCCTGCAGTGATTTTCCTTTTGGAACCTTCCAGCCACCCCAGCTGCTCAAACCCGTTTGCCACACTCTGCACCCGTGCACAAGAGGATGTGGATTTTCAGGCATTTCCATAACTCAGGGCTGAAAAAACAAAGCCAATCGCTCAATTTCTACCTAGCATTTTGTTCTTCAGCGAGCCTGGGTCCATCCTGGGGCGGTGGGGAACCAGATACTCTGGTTCCCACAGTCATTTTAGGACAACCCAACATACCTGGTGACCTTCCTCCTGCTGTCCTGCAGGCTCCTCTCACGTACGACGCAATTATGAAGTTGGAATACCTCGACATGACAGTGAGTGAGACGCTGAGGATGTATCCCCTCGGGGGGAGGATTGAGAGAACCTGCAAGAAAGACGTGGAGATAAATGGAGTGACCATTCCCAAAGGAGTCGTGGTCGTAATCCCACCCTACGTCCTGCACCGCGACCCCGAGTTCTGGCCAAACCCAGACGAGTTCAGGCCAGAAAGGTACAAAAAGCTTAACGAAAGGGAAGAAATATCACACTGCTTTTTCCTCAGTAATTAAGCATTAATCTCTGATTAGCTTCCTAATGGTGTTCTTCCTATCTTTTTACAAACAATGCGGATGAGAAATTGCAGGCTCGTGGGAATGTCATTTTGAGAGGAAAATGAGCTTTGTGCTTAAAGCAGGGTTTCAAACAACATAATCTCATTGGGAGAACACCACCGATACCTCACAGGATCTTGTGCCCAGCTTTTAAGCTTCCTGAGAGGGGCCAAATGTGGTGGTTTTGTAACTGCTGGCCATCTTCTCTATAATCCTCCTTGTTGAACCTGTTCCCTTCATACAAGCTTCTACTAAATATGCCAGACTCGACCCTTCCAGAATCTCCTTCCCTCCTTGTTTTCAAGGATAACCTTCCCTAGCTGGTTATTTTTGTAACTGATATTTATTTACTTCTCATTCCCAGAGAAACTGAAGCCATAGGCTGCTCCTAACCAAAACAGCTCCTGGTTCTTCTCTCTCTAAATACCACAGACAGAAAATATCTGTCACTGTGGGACAGGACGTGGCCTGGATTTTCACCTTGCTTCCAACTTTTACTAATCTGGATGGACAGAATTAAAATCAAACCCTCAAGTGGGACCCCACACTGTCCTGGGCGAAGGTTCAGTCACAGCACTCAGTTTCTGGGGTCTTTCTTAGGAAAAACCCAAAGCAGGCCCTGCAGGGTGAGAGATCCCTGGATAAATAAGATGTATAGATTTTGTGGTTCTGCTGCCTTCATTTCTCTTCCCCATCCATCATCCAGGTTCAGCAAGGAGAACAAGGGGACCATAGACCCGTACACGTACCTGCCCTTTGGGGCTGGTCCCAGGAACTGCATTGGGATGAGGTTTGCTCTCCTGACTCTGAAAGTCGCCATCACCTCCCTGCTGCAGCGTTTCACCTTCCAGACCTGCAAAGAGACCCAGGTGAGGAGCACCTGGAGGCTGGCACGGGCTGGGTGCCAACGCCAGGCGCTTTGCACTTCCAGGCAGCTCAGATCCAGTCATGCCTGAACCTCTCATCTCTGCATATTTCACTGATCCATCTCCACCCGTGTTTTCCCTCTCTCTGTTGCAGATCCCCATGAAGCTGAACTCAGTGGGGCTCCTAACACCAGAGAAACCGATTATTCTGAAGTTGGTGCCCCGGACCAGCACTGAGGCTGCCAGGAGCTGAAACCCAGGCACAGCCCCCCAGCATCCAGGGACTGCCGTGCTAACAAAGGGATCAACATCACAGGAAATCTCTCCTACACGTACAGACACAGAAGAGCAGCTCCACTTAATTCTGGAAGCGATTTCTACATATTTACTAATAAACATAGCTGTCAGAAACGTGACGAGCATCACTGGGCAGTGACAATACACAGTCTCCTTAATTTTGATTGCAAAACAAGAAATAGATCCAAATGAGAAGCTGATCATCCACTTCTAAGGGGACTTCTCCATCTGGAGGGAAGGAATTACTGCCACATCCAAGAAAAACAAGGTGTGATGGAAATTCAGACTGCCAGACCTCACCGGGCAGGGATGGGTGCTATTCTTCTGGGTGTATCCATGCTTGAAATTTCATGTGTTCTAATTGAGACAACTGGTGTGAGACTACACATCCTAGTTACCAACCCTCTCCTGTGCCATGTGTTAATTAAACTAAAGTGTGTACAAATACTGTCATTAAAAATGTTTGAGAGCTGCTCTGTGTTGTGTATAGCGGCTGATCACTTCCTATTTAAAACCCGTATTCAGCCTCAACCCTTGAAATTATCCATGTACATTGCTTTCCACTTAATTTAATGAATCTGATCCTTCATTTAACGCCATCAAACCCTCCCATTTGTACGGTATTTTACAAACACTCCAGCTCCCACCTCTTACTTTGATTAAGAGGTTGCCTTCAGTTCAGCACTGGCCAACCCTTTCCCATGCTGGAGTGACAGAGGATGGATGAGAGAGAGCAGCAGCTCCCAGGAGGAGAGGGCAGCCCTGCAGGAGAGCCAGTGCTCCTGGAGGAATGGTGTGCACACAGCCTGGAGCCGAGCCTTTCCTCCCAGAGCCATGGATGGGGTTTAGTCAGTGTTTGTGGTGGGGTTTCAGGTGCTTTGAGCTGCTCCTGTCACCAGCAGGATGCTCTGACCCAAGGGCTCGTGCCATCCCTGAGCATTTAAACAGGGAATATCAAAAAGCAGCTGGGAGGTTCTCCCAGGTCTGAGTTTAATACCCCAGTTCCCCCCAGTCAATTGTGCTGCTCTTGACACCTACCAACCAAAACAGATATTAGTGAAATGGGAAAGGTTTCTACAAGAGCTGCAAATCAAATCAAGTCATCCCTTAACTTTCTCCTGGCACCCTTCATTCCAAGGCACTATTTGCTGGATCATGGTCTGCAATTTTCTCCTGTGGCAACGTGCTTTTCTCTTCAGTCTAGCAGACAAAACTGCAACATGATCCAAATGCTGCAATCCCACATAGCACAAGTTTATTCAACAGTTCAGATCCATTCTTTACCAGTGGATATTCAGGGATTTGGGAGTGGATTCCTCATCAGTGGAAATCCCCAAATCAAAGCTGTCCATTTTTCTGGAAGATACAGCAACATTCACCAGGCTCTAATTCAAGAGTCAGCAGCTTGTGCTGTCCCAAAAGGCAGATAAAACAATTATAGTGCTCCCTTCTGATCCATCATCTGTGATGGACTGTTTGGGTTGTGCTGTGTACCCAGCAAGGCTCTGAGGAGTGCTGCCAACGAGGCCCTGCCTCAGTTTATTCTGCTGCCCATCTCTTTCCAGGGGTTACAAACCATCCCTGGGAGAGCTGGGCCTCTCTCACTGCCTGTGATGCTGCAGTGGCTCTGATGGGGAGAATGCAAAGCATGGACAAATCAGTTAGAAAAAGTCATTTTTCTGTAGAAAATCTGGTGCCAGGCAAAACTAACTCAGGCTGGAGGAGAGGGACAGAAAGAGGAAGCTATCATCAAAGCAGCAAACCACTTACATGCCAAACAGCTGCTTTGAAGTTATGAAAGGTCCTTTTGGCACCTGATGAACAAACCCAGGTGCCTTTGCAGGGTGCCCAGAAGCACAAAGGGTTAATCCAGCCACACCCCAGGCCAGGCAGTCCCTTCCCTGCATGGGGCTCTCCAGGAATGAAGTCATTAAGTGCAACCGTACAGATTATTCTTCCAAATGTGAAAAATGTGACTAATTTTCCGGCTTCAGCCAATTATGACCTGCCAGGACTATCATAACAGCCCATAAATAATGTGTAACAAAATCATGGTAATGAGACTTCTAGAAGAAAATTAGATCCTCTGTGTCTTAACTCCATAAAATTACTCTGCTTTTAAGGGCTGCCTCCATCACCCCCAGCCCTTCCCACTGCTTTGCTGGTCACCCCTGAGAAAGTGACCGGAGTCTGCTGGTCCTGGGCATCCCTCAGGTTCCCCTGGTTTGGCTGTTTCCACTTTAAATCAGGCATAGCACTGCTTAACTCACCTCTTGAATGGTTTTTGCTGATAAAACATTTATTTTATCTGGACTCCTTGCTGATTCATAAAATCACAGGATCTTTATGGTTGGATAAGGCCTCTAAGATCATCAAATCCAGCTGTTCAACCACCACCACTGAGTCATATAAACCATGTCCCCAGGTGCCACAAACACTTCCTCTGAACACTTCCAGGGATGGAGATTCCATCACTGCCCTGGGGAGGTGCTTGAGCACCATTTCTACACATCCTTGGCAGGCCTGGGACATTGAATTGTCACAAAATAGCTGGGTCTCATCAGAGGAAAGAAAACAGTGTAAGGTAGAAGTTAATTGTGGGCACACTTCTGTTTCCCTTCCTCACCCAAGTCCTCCCAAAGCCCAGGTAAGGAAAAAAGAATGAAGAAAATTGTTGTTTCATCATCATTTTAAATCACATACTGTTTTCTTAAAGGCTTTACAGCCTTGTCTCAGCGAAGTTATTTTCACATCACTGCAGTGGAACGGAATCACACCCAGGGAAACACCAGCATCACTCAGGAACTTCTGTAAATATGCAGAAATATATTCCCTTTAGCACAGAAAAGACCCTTCCACAGGAGTTTTGTACCCCATGGGATGAGAACTGTTACTGCACCAGTCCTGGTGAAAGACAAAGGGTGGTTTGAAGTGGGGAGGTTTGTTTTTTCTGTTTCCCAGTTAACTACAGCAGAGCCACCCTCACTCCTAGCTCGCCCAAATGATGTAATGCTTCCAGTTGATTGCAGTCACCAAATGTGATGTTATGAAAAACAGGTTTCCTGCTTACAGTGAGGGAGAGTTTCCTGTGCTTCACCAAATCACTCATGAGGTATTTCAACACCAGGCTGAGCCCTGACAGAGAGAAGAATGGTCTGACTATTAGCAAACTAAGTGTCCCTAAAGTATTGAAGTCCTTTGCAATTCTGCTGTGCCTTTGAGGTGAAAAATGAAACATTTCCAGGCATATTTCACCTGAAAGGAAGAACAGGCAGCGTTGCTCCTTTTACCTCTACCAAGGCACAGGTTCTGAGGCACCAGGAGCCTGCAAGTCAAGGGACACAAGTGGAAAAGGCAGCACAAGCAGGACTGGGATTGATCTCAGTCCCTTCTTCCTCCCTCCATCTCCCTGGCAGAAATCACAAGCCAGCGTGGGGAATTACCAGATAGATTAGAAACATGGAAAACCTGTAGCTGAATTTATGCAACCACATCACTTTTCTCTGCTGTAATGGGGAGAATTGGATGTATCGAATTGCTCACCACAGAGATATGGAATTTTGAAAGCCCTTACTATTGCACAAATGTTGACAGGATATTTTATTTACTGCATCATTAAAGGTTAAAGAGACTCATTCTCCAAAGGATTCATTTTTTCAACTCTTAATATCAATTAAAGCTAATTTCAGCTCTAACTAATGATTAACGTAAAATATGGAAAAAGCTCTAACTGAGCATTTCTGTTCATTACTCCAGTTCTCTTCTATTGCTGGGGCACTTTATAGGTACTGATGCAGCTTTGTATCACCCATGACACAGATAAATTTCCCCTCCAAGGTTTCCTTTGCTTTGTTTTGTTCATGAAAATGTTGCAAATACGCTCAACATACCTTTGATGATTTGGAACTAAATTTTAATTTAACCATTTCATAGGTGATGATCAGAGATGTTCTCCATGGGCTTCCCTGCATGGCTGGGTGCAATGCCTGGACACAAAAGCACCTTGTTCCAAGGCCTGCAGTTTCCATATCGTTTATATATATAATAAATAAACCCACTCTGAGGTACCTGTGCAGCCACAAGCTTGCAAATGGAGAGGGGAAGACACTATAACTGCTCAAGGGAAAATGAAAAACCTTGCCTGCCACTTATGAAGTGAAGCCAGTCCAGCACAGCTGGATGCATTTACCCATCTTCACTTGGCAAAATACTGATTCCATCCACACAGCACAGAGAGCCCGGGAAAATAATCTACACTTCATCTCCTGGGCTGTGTCAGATGTTTGTGCAGCCCAGCTGAGGGGACACACCTCAGCTCCCCCATCCTGGGGCCATCCAGCTGGTTTTGCTTTGAAATTGGAGGTAGCAAAAATGGAAATGACTTTTGGAAAATAGAGCACAAAGGCAACCCCCAGCATGGCCAGCACAGTCCTACACTAACTCGCCACGAGCTTGTCTAACCTTTTCAGGACTTGTCTACTTGTATCCTAATTTTAGGCTATTTATTGTTAACAAGCACTAATCTGGGATCAATCAGCATCCAAAGGTCACAGCAAAAGCCAGAGGGAAGGCGAGGAGTGGTACAGATGCTCTGAGGAAGGTCAGCTGCTGCCACTCAGGCAGTTCTCGGGGGTAACCACACATCAATCACCCCAGCAACAGCCTGAGCCACATCCAGGGGACTCAGCAGAGCCTGCTGCTCCCAGGGATTGCAGCAGCTCCAGTGGAGATCTGTAGGATGCACAAGTGGGAAAAATGTACGTGGAGATGCTCCTTGCCAAGAAGGGGAGCGTTTCCCACTCTGGCTGTCACACTCCTGTGCCCAGCACAGCTCTGGCCCAGGGCTACAGGTGTCTCACACGGGCCACTGAACAATCTACCCTCATTTTTCCTCACCTTTTCAATCTGCAAGTGGCTTTCTCCTTTCCCTCCTGCATTTTCATGTCTAGCTTTCAGTGTCTGGAATTCATTCGGCCAGGAGGAAGTGAAACCACTCTCCTAAGTGGAAGAGCCACCTAATAAAGTTTTAATGGAAGATATCATTTCTAATCTTTACATTACATTAAAAGCCAGCCGGGAATTGAAAGCCCAGGAGGGTTAGGAGTGTTGGAAACACTCAGCAAGACAGCCTTATCTTCAGGGAGTTCACAGAATAAGTGTTGCCCTGAGGAACAGAATTTGCAGCAAGCAGAGAGCCACGTGTAGATATATGTATTTATATTTGTGTGCATATCCACACAGCCAAAGGGCAGAAGGATTTCTTAACCTTTGGACAGACTCCCTAAATCCAGCTGGGAGTGTCTGAGGTGATGAGCTTGGAGCCCAGGCCATTGCATGGAACATTTACCCTCTGCACCACCAAGATGCTCATCTGAACACCAAAACCACTGCCATCTTCAGGGTTGTTTTTTTTTGTTTTTGTGACTTACATAGAATTGGTCAGTTTGGGCTCTTCCATAACCCACAACCTGAACTTAAGAAACCTTCCCACCACCAGTTCCTTGCTGTGCTGAACCTCCACACAACAGCAGGAGCAGCTTCAGAAATCTGTTTCCAGGAGCAATAGCAGAGCCCAGGAGTTCTCAGGCTCCCCATGGAGGGACAGAAACATTCAAGCACATATCAGAAAGACAATTAAAATGGGGCAAAAGAGTACCATGCATTTTTGGAACACTGGCCTTCCAGTTTAAAAAGTTGACCTTGAAAATTTGGGTTGGCTGGGAGGGACCATGTTCAGTGATTGATGTTCCTTCTCCCAGGTAACAAGTGGTAGGTCAAGAGAAAACAGCATCAAGTTGCTCCAGAGGAGGTTTAGGTTGGATATTTGGGAAAATGTCTCCATGAAAAGGATTGTTAAGCATTGGACCAGGCTGCTCAGGGAAGTGGTGGAGTCATCATCCTTGGAAATGTTAAAACACTGTGTAGATGTGGCACTTGGGGACACGGTTCAGTGGTGGGCTTGATCTTAGAGGTCTTTTCCAGCCCAACCAATCTGTGATTCTGTAACCACCACCAAGAGCAAAACACCTTCAAAAGCTGTTTTAAACTAGCAAAAGCCAGACTTCAAAAAACACTGGAGTATAAATCTTCTCAGGGACCCAGCAGGCCCCAAGGTGGCAGCAACGAAGTTTCTGCAGCAAGAACAGAGAGCTTCCAGAGGCAGGGACCTGCCAGGGTGTCCAGGCAGCCCCAGGGAAGGGCTCAGACCCTCTGCTGTGCTGACCCTGCTCTAAGGACAGCGAGAACAATGAGAAATTAAATTGCACCGTCACAAACCCCAGCACGCAGCAACTTCTGGCACCGCTTGGGTTTGTTTATTGTGAAGCCACGTTGGCTTTGTGTTGGGTTTTCTGCCTTCTCTCTGCTTGCTGGCAGAGGCTCCAGAGAAGATTTTTGGAATTTTGCTAAAAGTTTCAGATATTGGTTTCCTTTGCAGCACCTGCTCCTTTGTAAGAAGCTCCCTCCAGGCTCCCTCCCTGAGCACACACCACAGCTGCACAGATCATTATTTGCCACGTTTATTATATAATCACCAAAACGTTGGAGGTTTAAACCTTCTTGTCTCTTGCCCACCTCTGAGCTGGCTCCCAGGTGGGGTTTGAGCACCAGCAGCTGGTCCTGCTGGGCTGCTCTGCCCCAGGGGAACGCTCCTGTTCTCCAGATCACCCCAGGAGCCACAGGGAAGGAAAACAAAGCCATGGATCAGCCTCCCCTCGCTGCTCCTGCTCACAGCTGAAAGAGCAGTGCAGGGAAGAATCCAGCTCTTGGCTGGACACATGTCTGAGTGAGATCCACACGTGCTTCCATCCCTGAGCAGCCTCATCCCCAAAGCCCTGAGCTCTCCCTGACAAAAATCTGCTGAATTCGTCCATTTGAGTATTCATCTTTCACTTGCAATTTCATTTTAAATCTCTTTTTTCTTTGTAGGGGTTGCTGGACTTCAGCCAAAATTGCTTTCAGAAATCTGGGAAATGTGAGAGGGGCTGTTTTCCATAGGAAACCTCACCTCACTTCAGCCCTGAGTGCAGCCACCATCTCAGTCCCAGGGAGGGTCTGGCAGAGGAGGCAATCTGGACTGCACATCATGGACCTCTTAGCCTGGCCTGCCAGCTGAGAAACCCCAAAATGTTCAAGGTTGATGGCTCCCACCAAAAATCAGTAAATAAAAAAATTCTGGTTTTGGGATAAACGGGATCTGAGATTTTTTTTATCATTCAGGTGGTTTCTCAATTAAAGTTTTGTGGAACAGAGTGGGTACAACCAACGCTGAGATGCTGGGAAGAGGGAGCAGCAGCTGAGCCAGGAGAAAGGATCTGAA
The DNA here is from genome assembly GCF_030490865.1 of Poecile atricapillus. Lineage (NCBI taxonomy): Eukaryota > Metazoa > Chordata > Aves > Passeriformes > Paridae > Poecile > Poecile atricapillus. The sequence continues at coordinate 13,487,536 of NC_081262.1, read as the reverse complement.
GCTTCAAACACACCACAGCCAGTGGGTGGGCTTTTTGAATAAGGAGAAAATTCATTAACTCTGTGTCAAAGATCACACAGAATTTAACAAAAATCTTAAGTAAAAGATGCCAAGCATTTCTGAGGAGGCCTCCTGGATCTTTCCTTCAAGATCTGCAAAGAAATGCGAAGGAAATGCTCCACTTTCAGTACCACACTGTGAGATTAAATGTTATCCTGCTACACATTCTTTTTTTATAGCCCACTTTCTATTTTTATTCCTGTTCTGCTGTGGAAGTGTTTGCTAATAATATATGATAGGATGCTTTGTCATGAAAAAACTTTGTATCATTTATCTGTTTCTGAAAAAAGAAATTCTCAGTACAAATCTAATAAGGGAAAAAATCCTATTCTAGCTCCTGTTGGAGGAAAGGGATTGATTTATGGAGAGAGATGAAAAGCACTAAGTATGTATTGCTTGGCAAAATGAGGAATTGTAGAGAACTGTCTTTATGCATTTGAAGGGTGTAAACATCAAAGAGGCAGAAGAGCTATTTAGAGCATTAGGAGGAGGCACATCTAGGAGACAAGAGCTGAAATTAAATGAACATCCTTAACTTAAAAATCATACTTCTGCCTGCAAATCTATTTCCTGGTATTATTACTTGCAGCACTCTAATGAGTATAAATGAAGCTTATAGAAAAAAACACCTAATCTGTTTTTCATATCCGATCAGCAGATCTTCCTGCAATGTTTATGAAGCCCAGATCCAGCACCTAATCCAGGAATTTTGGGAGAAGAGCATCCTTTAAGCCTCCTCCTCCACCTTCCTATTGCCCAGCGAATGCTGATGAGTGCACTGGGTGACTCCCCCAGCCCTGTGCCCATTGCAGCCCGTGTGGTCAGACTGGGGTCAGACTGGGAGCTGTGTGGGTTTAACAGCTTTTACTGCAATGAGGGATCACTCTGCTCCTGAACAACCCTTCTGAGAAACAGAGCATCCTTGCTCATGCCCTGCAGGACGCCCAGGCCTGTCTGCCTGGAATTCAGATAATTGCCCACAGACCTGAGCTGAAGCATCAGGGGAGGAAAGGCTCTGCAGCAAATCTGCCTTTGCACAACGCTCCCAAAACGCCGGAGTGGCGCGTGGCCTGACAGCCCAGAGACCCCAAGGACAAAGTTTTGCTCTCCCACCTCAAGGACGAGGTTCTGCACTAAGGAGGGCTCAAGGACAGAGTCTTACTCTCCTTTCCACTGGGCTTTGTGAGCCCCCCGTGCCCACCTGGGTGAGCTGACCCTCAGCCTGGCGGGGCTGCACGTCCGCATGGATGTGCCTGGATAATTGGAAATGGCACGCAGCTGGAGGCTCACAGAGATGAAAAACATCGCTTGGTTACTCACCTCCCTTCTGATTCCTACCAGCCAGCCCAGAATAACAAGGCCTGTCCCTCTCTGTGCCTTCTCTCAGCAGCATTTCACAGGTGACAGATGCTGGAGGTGGCAGGAGAGGACTCCTCGCTCTCCCCAGAGAAATCCTCAAATCCTTCCAGAATTACAGGCACCATTTATATTATTTTTTTTCTGCCTAGATTTTTAGTCTAAGGACAAGACTGCAGTCTCTTATTTGCCATTAAAGTGAAGGAGGTGATTTCTGTGCTCCCTCCCCTCACCAGCAGGAAAAGAGGTAAAACCCAGGGAAGCAGAGGCAACAAAATTGTAAAGTCAGAGCACAGAGGCCATGCAGACTGTGACTTGCCAAACATCCTGATCCCTTCAGCCAGAAGCCACTTCATCACCAAACAAAGCATTTAATGTGCATAAATAAAAAGGAAGAGAAATGATTGTAATAAGCTTCTGATAATAGCCAAGGTTCACAACTGAATCTGTGATATTTTAACAGAAAGCATATATTAATGTAAAATAAACATGATGCCAGTGAATGGCAGCCTCTGATTTATATTCCTGATGTTTCCAGCCCTACAGCATCATAAGAACATTGTAATGAAAAATGTTCAGCAGCAGATAGGAAAGGATGGATCTCTGTGGGCAAGAAGGGAATTACGTTGTTTCCTGGGGCCACCGAGGTCCCGCGCTTGTTCACATCCAGAAACATCAGTTCCTGAAGGGATGGAGCTTCTGATGCAGTCACAGCTCTGTGCAAAGCCTGAGCAGCTGAGGAAAGCTTATCCAAAGTACAGGGCAGCAGCTGTGGTGCTCAGACATGGGCAGGGGACACAGGGCTGGGGCAGGGCTGTCCCTGGCACTCACTCCGAGCATTTGCAGCAAACTCACAGAGCTCAAGTCACAAACCCAAAAAATCAAAATAACATCTTACCATGCTGGGGGAAAGGCCATGTTCCTCAGGTGAGTAAAAGGGGGTCCTAGGTGGGGCATGGTCCTGCTTTCACTGGAGACCTGAACATCTCCAGCTGAGCTCAGGAGAGGAAGAACACAGCCAGGCTGAGCTTAAGTGGGCTCTGGGCCCGTGGTGGGGTGTGGAGCCCAGGTGAGGCTGGGCAAGGTCTGCCTTCCCTACCCAGGAGGCTTTTGTCCATCCTCAGCTGGAGGAAATCCCTGTCTGATAGTTCAGGGTCTGTCTAGTTGAGGTCTGAGGGTCTCCAAGTTTGGAATAAATCCCAAGAGAATCAAGAGATGCACAGCACAGGTGCTCACCACCCACCCACCTATGGTGACCCCCAGTTTATCCACTGAGCATGGTGCCCTAAGGCAGGAATATCCCTTTGGCCACTCTGGGTCACCTCTCCTGGCCATGGAAGGCAGAGCAGGAGACACTGAAAAGTCCTGGACTTGTGGTGAGCTCCCCTCAGCAACAACTCAGCCATCGGTGTCACCAACACTGCTCTCACACCCAACCCAAAGCACTGCACCAGCTGCTCCAGAGAAAATTAACTCTATCCCAGATAACCAGGACAGCTTCCTGTGCCCTTTGGTGTCCCTGGAGCAGCCACTGTCCCTGCAGGCTCTCAGCACCGGGGCAGGAACTGGAGCAGAAAGGCAATAACCCTGCAGGAACCACCCTGCTGAGAGATCCCTGCTGCAGGACATGCACCACGCCAGGGCACGTGGCTCTCCCAGGGAGAGATGAGTCCATTTATTTCAGGAGAGGATTTGGCCTCGGGCTGGAGCTGTTTTGAGTAAAGTTGGACGCGGTGACCTGTGGAAAGCACTTGTTCAGCACCTGGTTCAGTTGAGAGCCCAATCTGCAAACAGTAAAATCTGGATGCTCTACCAACCAGAACATGTCCAAACACTGTCAGAGATTTCTGGTGAGGTTAGAATTTTCCTGTCTCTTAATGGAGTTTCATCCTCAGGGCACTGTATCCATTTCACAACACATTTCACTGTCTCCTACATAAACATCCTTCCCTTAGGCCTTCCCTTTAAAGGGTGAGGGTGAACAAACTCCCCAAAATATCTAAAGTTCTTCTTGTGGTCAGGTATTAAAGCTAAGGCACAAGAGACATGCTCAGAGGTGAGGAGGTCACAGCAGAGAAAGGAAAGTCTGGGCCTGGGAGCACCCAGCAGATAAGAAAAGCTGGAAGAGGAAGGTGTGAAAGATTGCCTTGTGCTGGCACACCATGGAGATTGGTGCATCTCATGCACCCACACCAAAAAACCCACTACAGTACAGCCAAAACGAGGGGAGGCTGATGAATGAAGCCATTACAGGTGACAGGGGACAGAGACACAAAGCAGAGGAGTTGAAGTGTTGCTTAATGACTCGTGTGGAGGTGTAGGAGAAGGTGGAGAGACAAAACATCCCAATCACTGTCAGCTCCTAATGGGTACAAAATGCTCATTGAAAACCCAGCAGAAGGTCACTGGCCCCTGGGGAGTACAGGGATGAGGCAGCAGCCAGAAACCCTTGTTGTCTGTGTCACCACAAATAGCCCTGAGCCACCTCTGGACACATTTTGGTGCTTGGGAACATGTGAGTGACTTCAGTGAGTGAAATCAGGTTTGTTTCAAAAGTTCACCTTCCTCCCCTGCACTGTCCCCAGCTGGGGCTTGCCCCACTCACTGGCCCAGGAAATGTGGGATGGGGGTTTTGGAAGCTCACTCCCCTCTGCTGATCTCCCCATCTCCTTTAACTGTGGGACTGTGGGATGAGGAAATGTGGCAGGGCTGGCTGGAATGGCTTTGCTTCCCAAAGCTCTGCTCTGAAATCCTGGCAGAACTGGCCTGTGGCAGAGCTGTGTGAGGCTGCTGCCTTTCTCTGCCCAGGGTTTCTTCAGCTTGCCAGGAAACTCTGTGGGCTCAAAAATGAGTCAGGAAAGTAAGAAGCAAGACCCTCATCCAAAGGCAGCATCACAAAAGGCTCCCCCATCCATCCCTGGATGGAGGGCAGCAGGTCTGTGATTATTCACACAACCTGGGTGCAGACAGGCTGCTCCTGTGCATTGTGTGGGCACTTCTGCATGAGAAATGCTTAAAAGAGGAGTAATTATAGAAAAAACGTGTCTAGTAACTGAAAGAAAAAGCAGGAAAGAATAAGCAGGTGTGACACTGCCTGGGGTACGTCGATCAGAGCAGGGCAGTGGAAGATGAGCAACTGCATCAACTCTTCCTGGGGGCTGCCAGCTCTGTGTCTAAATTGCATTTCTCAGCAATGCTGAGGAGCACTCCCCCTTCTCTCCAAGCCCAGGTGACAGCAGGGCTCCTGGGAGGTCTCTTTCCCTCATCCCTTCTCACACCTCCCCCCTCACCTGGGAACTGCTCCCTGCTTTGGGACCTCCTGCTCAGGAGCCCACCCAGCACAGGTCAGGCTCTTCCCTCAGGACCAAATTCACTGCTCTGGTAAAATTCTGGCCTCTGCTTTGGCAACAATGGGGTAGCTGGAGATCCAAACACAACTATTTGCCTTTTTAACCCTATTCCAGTCTTGCACTTCATAAATCTTGTACAGATTTGCACTGTTTGGGGGCAGGAGGATGTGGGGAATACTCTTCATGGAGCAGCAGAGCTGTGCTTCATTCCTCCATCCCTCAGACTGAAAATGTTTCACCAACTGATTTAATTACACGAAGCTTATGCCGGAGTTATGGAGGGATTATCTGAGTTTTATCATGGTTATTAGAGAATGATTATATTGTTACTATTACAGAGTTACAAAAAGTAAAGAGGAATCACAGGAAACTTGGCAAGGGCTCATTAGCAGTGTGGTAGTGTCTGCAGAAGCTAATTAAAAATGTCTATACCTCATAATAACCATTTATCTCATCAGAGCCTCCATTCCTTACGTCTCTTTCTCTGGATAGAGTGAGGGGGAATGATCTCTGCTCACTGGTGAATGCACTCACAGCAGTACATCCCAGCCTGGCACAGTACAAATGGCTTTGTTCTGGGATGTGAAGCCACCAGAGCTGCTCTTGCCTGCCTGAGCTGGGGCTGGCTGTCCTTGCCTTGCTGACAAGGACACAGAGATGCCCAGGGACCTCCTGAGAGTCACTTCAAGAAATATCTCATCACATGCTGGGTGTGAGAGGATGGAGACAGGGAGCCTGGAGGAGGTGCTGGTTGGGAGGCATGAAAACAGCATGAAAGCAGCACAATGGCACAAGGGTTTGCATTTGCTGTGCCCAAAGTCTGCAGAAGCCTCTGCAGGTACCTCTGGTCTCAGCAAAACTCTGGTCTGAGCCGCTGACCAGGCAGGCAGGATTTCCTCAGACAACATCTGTGTCTCCTCTGTCACATCACTCCTTCTTCAGGCCTCCAAAGCAAACAGAAAAATGACACAGCTCCCAGTTAATCTGTGTTATCTGGAAGAAGAAATCAAGGTGATATTCAGTTTGTCAACAGGGGTGTGAGTGCTGACAGGAGATGGATCGGAACAGGCGAATGCCAGCTGTAGTTTTGCCCGACAAGTCATTTCTCACACAATGCCTGGATGCTGATGGATATCCTGGAGGTGATGCTTGATAAACTTGTTTTGGGTTGGAGTTTGAGTTGAAGGGGTCTGTAGGGAAAGCAGAGGAATAAATCCCAAAAGTCATGGTGGTTGTGATACCGTTTTCTGCTCTGCCTCATGGTCCTGGCCAGCACAGAGGAGACAGAGCTGAGAGGCAGAGCCAGCCTGCCTCACTCTCCAGGGAGAGGAATGTGCTTCCACTTCTCAGCCCATCCAAGCTATCAGTCCCTTGGATAGAAATTCCTCATCATCTTTAATCTTTGCACAAATTTTCAGTAAAGCAGAAGGAGTGGATGGTTAATAAGGAAATCCTTGAGCCCATCCCAGGTGAGTCAGAGGTAAAATCCCCCTCAGCAGCACTGAGATGATGCTTCTCTTATCAGCAGGGACCAAGTCTGAAACCCACTGGCCTCCAGCAGAACCTGGCTGGACCTCAGTGCTCAGAGATGCTGCTCCTCCTAGCAAGAGTTCACAATCTCTTGCCCAACTAAAGGCTCTCCCCCGACCTCTGCTTGATACCAGCTGACCAAGGTTTTACTGCGTCTCTTTGCCCACACAGAGCTCTTACCCATGACTTTTGGCAGAAATCAAAACAATTTTGTCCCAAAGCATACATTTTTTATTGTTCTATCCTAAGGAGAACCTCTGTTATTTCGCCTATTACTGTTACTGCATGTGAACACAGATGATGAGTAGTGCCTGCTCCCATCCAGCGTATCCATCCTGACCTCCTTGGCAACTGGGAACACTTTTTCTTGAATCCCGTCAATTAAACCTCACCACTGCGCCTGTTGAGCAGCTCTGTCTGGCTCTCAGAAAATAAAACCAGGTACTGAAAGCCCTGGCACGTCCCCCAGGAGTATCACCCCCCTTTTGAAAACAACACGATAAAAATCTGGATTTTGCTCCTGCAATTTCTGCACACTTTCTCCTTTTCAGCTTTCCCTGCCAAACTCCATCCTCAGCTGCATTCCTGCCTGGCTCTGTGTTGTGTCAGCCTGTCTCCCAGACATCCTCTGCTTTCTCAGGCACACAGCAGCCCAGCTGCTGCCCTGGATGGGGAAATCTCTTCTTGCACTGGCAGCAGTCACTAACGGCCTTGCTGGATGAAGCAACCCTTGAGTCACTTCCACAGCTTTTCCAGGAGATGCTGGAGGCAGAGGCAGGACATTGAGCTCAGCTGAGAGTTCCCAACACAGAAGAGTCAAAGAGCTGTTGTAATGTTTGGGTGGCCAAACATGAGTCATTTCCAAGCCTAGATCACGCTTTTCTCCACTGAAATCAAATTATCTACTAAGCCAAACCAATAATTCCTAATGAAAACAAGCTGGAACAGCTTGCCTGAAATGAGGGGAGTTATGAGGAGCATGAACTTCTCTCCCCTTTGAGTTTATGGGGTGTCCCTCACACCAGGGACCAGGCTGAGAAAAGAGGTGTGAGACAGCACATATCCCATCAGATCCTGTTCTCTGAGACTGCAGTTTTGCAGTGCTGCAAAATCTCACCTGAAACAAAAACAATGCCAAAAGCCTGATGGAGGATCTAGATTTTCCTGTGCTAAATTACTAAAAGAGTAATTAAAGTAATTATGCAGTTGAGAATTGTTCTCAATTGTTATCTGAGAATTAGCAGAGATAAGCAGTGGGTGCAGGCTGAGAAAAGCAGGATTTTACACACATTCCATGCATGGAGCACGAGGTGTCCTGACAAACCCACAGAGCAGAAATCAGCTGAAAGGAAGAGTTTTGAGCAGGGAAAAATTAGGAGACAGAGAAGAGGGAGGGGGATTAATCAGCATTAGTGGTGTTTTCAGTCCCCAGGTCCCCTACAGAAATGGAATTGCTTGATTTGCACAAGGTTACCCACTATCCATCCACGTTTTTACCCCTCCCTTTCCTGGGAGAGGGCAGTGACATCCTGGTGCTGCAGCCTTGGCTCCAGCACCCAGGGGTTAATCTGCTCTCACTCCCCACCTCTTTAAACACAACTCATAAATGTGATTGTTTGCTTGCTTTTATTGCCAGAGCTGCAGCTCTCCTGGAGAAAATACACCTTGCTCCAACACACTGGAGTTTTCCAAAGGGAAGTTTAAGTCTCCTTCAGCAAACGTAACGGTCACAGGCTTTAAATCTTACGATGTGGGCAATAAGCTGTTATTGGCCACAGCCAAAATAATAGCCAAAAGCTATTATTGCCAGAGCATAAAAGCAAAATACAAGGCCTCACAGCCCAGAGCCTGCAGCTCCAAACCATAGATGTAACATAACTAACATATATAGATGTAATTCTTTGTATAGCTGCCATAAATACATGGCACATACCTATGGCACTTGCATACACACATAAATAAATATATATATATGTATTTGAAGTGGCCACAAACAGTATTGGAGAAAAACAAGTCTCTGTTTTTCATTACCACCTGTAATTCCACCTGGGCCCATTACTTCTTTCACTGAAGTAATGAATAAAGTAACAATTCTCCCTAAAAGCTGTGTGGTCACCAGCCTCACATATCAATGGAGCACTGGGAATGGGCATTAGGAGTGGCCAGATCCAGGTATAAGAGCTGAATTTTTCCTCTCTACCCCAAATTCAGGAGAAACCAGGCAGTTTTAGGAGATATACATTTATTTTTGAGCTGTAAGCCAGAACAAACTGGAGCTGGGATGTGGCTGCAAGCATCTGGAGGTGCTCGTGAAGCCAGCACTCAACATGAGTTCAAAACTTGGCTTTGTGTCCCTGAATAAGCCAAAAATAGTATTTTCCATAGGGACTAAGTGACCTCCCTGCTCCCTTCCTAACTCTGTGTGCTTTATCTGATGGGCTTCAAGGGATTTCCTCCGATTATTGCCAACGCCTCTGGAGACACATTCAAAAGGATCCTGAGCGCCTGTAAAACCTCTCCCTGTGAAGTCAGCCCGTGGAGAAACCTCACGGAGGAGATGTAAATCTTGGGAGGGTTTATAGCAGCTCCTCCAACATCTGTAATTCCTGTATCAGCAAACACTTTACACGTCCCTCTGGGATGTAGAGGAGAGAGAGTTATTTCAGAAAGCAACCACTTAACAGCTACAGCTCTACGTGGCAGCAAAAAAAAAAAAAAGGAAAAAAAAAAGAAAAAAAAGAAGTAATCCCAAATAGCTTTCCTAATTCAGGCTGTGTTAAAATGTATATATATATATATATATATGAACTTACAGCGTTTCACTCCCATGGTCATTTTCCACTGGCTGCCCATGGATAAACTCTCAGTCACGTCCAGACCCTGCCGTGCTACGACTGCTGGAATAGTTAAATATTCCTGCTGCCTCTCTTCTAGTGGGTTTCCTTCCTAAGAGAGGAAAATGATTGCCCTGCTCTGGATTAAAGGAGGTGAGTGGGTTAAGAGCAGAGTTTTATTGGGTGGTAAGAGAGGCAGCAGAAGTGGGATAAAAAATGAGGGAAAAGGAGGAGGGTTTTGGTGCATGTTGGCATTTTGATAGCACACCTAATTCAGGCCAGACTAAACCCTCAGCCTGCTTTGGTTGCAGAGGGATGATGGGTTTGCAGCCTATTTTATAAACCCCAAATGTATTTTGATAAAAAGTGCCACAGCTATGAAAGGAATCAATACAGCAGTGCCTCTGTGTGTGTGTGTTTTATATTAAGACTTAGTTGATGACTTCTCATCATTTGAAAGAAATGTTCAGCCTCGGTGCTTGAAATTATCCAGCTGCAGCATTTTCTACTCAATCCAATCTCCACTTAATTTGATCCTTCATTTATCTTGAACAAAGTCTCCTAATAAAAACATTTGTATTACAAATGATACACTTGATCAATGGGATTGCTTTAGGCAAGTATTTGATAATTTGAACACTAGCTATAAAAAGTTCTCATTTAATCAATGTGGCTGGCCAAAATTTGGAGGGAGAGAAAGCCCCAAACCTGCACATCACTGAACAGCCAGACTATAATTACATATCAGGTTATTTAGATGTTCTTACCAACATTATTGTAAGAATTGGCCAGTGTAATTTGTGTGATATTAGCTTTAATTATTTTTGGTAACACAATTAATTATTTAGTTCACTCAGAGTGACAAGAATGGAATGAATCAAAATAAGGAGCTGGCTGGGCTGGGAACTATCAATTTTCTTTCAATCCCATGATTCCTTCAGTCCAATCAATGAGATAAATAGGCAGATGGAGAAAGCCAATGGACATTTCCATTGAACAGGAAGAGCATCCAGGTCCCAGGCAGGTCAGGAGATGACACTGGGCCCTTCACAGGGGCTGGGAAGTTTCCCTTGGGATCACTCAGGTCTAAGATGATGGTTTTCCAAACCTACAAGATCTTCAAGGTCACAGGCTGCTCTGCTAAGGGTGATGTGTTCCCCCCAAGGCTTGTGTCCAAAGTAGGAAACATTATCCCTTGGCAGCCAAAGTGAATTTCTGCTTTATTGCATCTGTTGCTATCCTTGGATGCTCTGAGAAGAAATCACATTGCTTGGAATGTTAGCCTGTGTTTATTTTCATTAACAGTGGTATTAATCAACACTTTCCTCTATTCTCCACATTTCAAGGCTCAGAGATGCCTTTGAAAAGCAAAGACAAATTCCAGGCCAGGATTCCTGTTGTTGGACATTATTATGTGTGGGGAGTGAAATTATTTCTCTCCTTGCTCAGATTTGTGCATGAGCACTGAAAAACTTCTCACAGCTCCCCCACCTTGGCTGAGGAGCTTTAACACAGCCCCCAGCAGGTATACAACGAGAAGAGTTCAGAAGGGCTAAAAAACATGCACAGTGTACACCAGACTATTTCACTTTGTTTCTTCAACCCTTTTAAATCAGCATTTTTAGGACTTCATTCAAAGTGGGAGACAGGAAGCAGCGCAGCGAGGACTCTCTGCTGTCACATCATGCACGGAGTTGTACAACACAACAGCCTCAAATCTCTTTCAATCCATCACTTATTTCCCTCTAGAAACTTTTTTTTCCCCTCCCCCTCCTTTCTGGGTTGTCTTTGACTGTTATTTATTTATTTGGTTAGTTGACTTCAAGGGACATTTCTGCTGGCTGGATAAAGACATTTTACAAACAAATGCAGGGGAACATTTGTGATGAGGCTGCGGGTCCCCGTGGGCAGGTAAAGCTCTGTGTCACTCAGCTCTGCTCCATCAGGGAGCAGCATTTTTCACAGCTGCTCCACCAACAGGCCCCGAGCAGGACCAAAGCAAGAGGAATTAAAGGGCTGCTCGAGGTTCTGTGGGGCTCTAAGGGCTCCCCTGGGGAGGATAAAAAAGAATTAGAAAGGGTTTTACTGACGTGGGTATGTTGCCTGTGCTTTGATACGCACGCAGAGAGTAATTGTAAGTGTGGGGAGGAGGGTTCTCCACAGCTGAAACTATCATTTATACCCTGTGGAGAGTTAGAAAAACTCTCAGCAAAGAACATGGGTAGGCACGACGGCCCAAGGCCCAAACAATGGCTACTAAACAGGCAGAAAGGATTTATAAAGCAGCAATAGATAACATTGCTCCGTTTCAAAGAGCTCCACAGCTCCTTCAACACCCCAAGACACCGAGAGGGAAAGACATCACCATCAGCAAAATGTGTGCTGAAAAAAAAAACACCTCTGGGCAAGTGTGCAGCTGCCAGGGGAGAGACAAACACAGAGAGGCATCAGCTCAGCATCTGGAGGGGAGAGCATCTGCTGAGAGACACCTCGACGCTCACTTGGAGTGAGAAATCATCACTCTGGCTGCAATTCTTCACGAGCCAGACGCACAAGTGAATGGAATCCACACAAATGAGGTCGTTAGCATAACTGAATATGCTCTTCATTCCTTCAAGAATGAAAAATATGAGTAATTCCCTGGCAAGGCCCAATTACAGCCTGCCAGCACTAGCACATGGGTAATATCTATTATGAAATAATAAGATAACATTAATAAGATTCCCAGAAAGGACATTAGACAGCTAATCTCATGACTGTGTACAACTGGTTTAACTATCCAGGCTGTCTCCTGCCTGCATGGCTCTATGGTCTCCAGGTCTTTTTTGTCATTTTCACTGGGAAAAGTTCAGGTCTAGCAGCTTTTAAGCAGGAGGTTCTGAGTGGGAGGCAGGGTGAGTGCTCTGGGAGTGCTGAGAAACACCGGGTAGCTGCTCTCCTTCCAGGGGATTCAGTAACAGCCATAAATGACAGAGCTCCAGCAAAGAATCACACCACCCGTGAAATGTCCCTGTAGACAGAGCCGTGCTGGCAGCTGTATTTTGGGTCATTAACCTGAGTACACAGGCAGGTGCTGGCAGAGCTTCCAGCCCCTCGCTGCGAGAGAACCTGAATAATCCTTTTATTTTCCCCCATTTCCTCGTGTCCTGAGGCACAGCACCCAGAGCTGGTGTATCAGCACAGGCAAGAAAATGGGTTTCATCTTTCAGATGGACATCACCCGACCTTCCTGAGACACCCACAGAGCGAAGCTTGAAAGAGAAGAAATGGACAGCAAGACGTACACAGAGTTGAGCATAACAACACACATTGCTCAGAAGCCTGCTAAACCGAGATTTCCATCACCGTAATTTAACAAAATGCATCCCAGGCTCTCGTAAGGAGCATCCAGCTCCCCGGGACCAAGGACACATCAACAGCAGCAGTCGGACCCCAGGAGTTTGGCAGGTGGCTGAATTGGCTGGGCAGCCTCGCTGGTCCTGCTCGGGGAAGGAAGGAAGGATGGAAGGAAGGACGCCGGGTCTCAGCACAGAGGGCTCTAATGAGGATTAATAAGGCGTGTGAAGATGCTCTGTAATTGTCCGGCCGGCTGTTTCCTTTGCACCTTATGCTGTGGTTTATGCTCGTGCAAAGTGGCTGTAAAACGCCCCAGGCCTGGTTCAATAGAACCCTGCAGATTCCTCGCACAGGTGTAAATTGCTCTGTGAGGTTCAGGGCACTGTCTAAATGCAAACTAATCTGATCATCTCTCTTGCCTCTTTTTTTTTTTTTCTTTTTTTTTACATCTGTAAACACCTCTGCAGCCAATTGAACATTTTAGTGCCTAATAAACTACAGAATATCAGATATTTCGTGCATGAACTTACATCCTAGAAACAGAATTCTCAGGCCTGGAGGAGAGCTGGAGCTGCATCAAGATGCTGTGACTGGACCACCAGCACAGCAGCCCTGTGTGCTGGCTGCTGCCCACAGCCGTGGAACATCCACATCAGCAACCTCAGGGGCTGGTGCACAGTGACAGCCAGCCTGAACCCAGGAGAAGCCATGAAAAACGAGCTAACGACATAATTTGGGAGGGAAGGGGCAAAAAACAATGCCTGACCTTGTTCAGACATAGGAAAAAAACAACTGCAGAACTACAGCAGCTGTAAAATGAGCCTGAACTAAAATGTATGAGCTGGTATTACAGGGAATAACCCTTAAGAGGTGGAAGGCTTTGATAGGCGCACTCCTACAGGTAGCTTCAATCCCTGGCAGCTGCAAGGTTTCGGTAATGAATGTCAGACTGCTGGGCAGCTGTGAGGGGAATAAACAGCTATTTGCCTTCAGTGGAAGCAGCATCAGTTTGACATATGACATTCAAATGATACGAGCTTTAAAAGTGTGCCTGAACGACTGCTGTTTGACTTGGAACCTCGAGCCCGCCGAAGCGGCATCGCCGCCGTTTACCTTGGCTCTGTGGGGGATTGAAGCACTGAGCTTAAAAATGAAAGATCAAAGAGTTTCTGCAAATTCAGCCCGCAGTATGTCGTGTGTCCAGCTGCTAGAGAACGTGTGCTGGAGTGATGAGAGGGGTAAAGGCGGCTCCTCCCCTTGCCGTGGCCTTTGGCTCTGGTGATGTGAGACTGAGGGGACACAAGATAGGGGATGAAATTTGGGGAACGGGGTGAGAAAAATGGTTATCCCCACCTGGTCCTTCCCACAGCACCCCCTTCTCCTGCCATCCTCCTCCTTCTCCACACTGGTGGGTTCCTCTTCAAGGCCCTTTGCATTTTGCCTTGCAGGACACCAGCCGGCCCTGCACCATCTCCTGCTCGTTTTAGAGAAAAAAGTGATGCCAAAACTTACCTGCCTGTTTCAGGAGCCCTCGTTAGATCAGCCTGTCAGCTACCAGCACTCACAACCCCTTGCTAACCTACCTGCTCAAGTGCTTTGGCTTGCAATCTTCACACTGAAACAAGAGCTCAAGACCAAAGTTGCTGGAGGAAAAAAATCACTGCTTGCTGACCTTTGGGCAGACTCTGTGGGCTGATTATCTCATTGATTTTAACCGAATTGAGCATTCAATACGGGTGTCTGGAGGCCTGTCTCTCCTCAGCAGCGCGTACAGCACAGCCCCAGCAGCAATAATACAGACAACCTCTGTGCAAGGCAGGGGCAGGGGCTGGAAAGCTCCAGGTTTTTTGTAAATTGTGGCAGGCATGATTAGCCCACCTGGACGGATGATCCACCTGGGCCTGGCCCCAGGAGCACTGGAGCACACAGGGAGCCCACAGCGAGCATTGCAGAGAGGGAGCACCCTGTGAAGTGCAAACAGGTTATTGGAAGGAGCCAAAATAACTGAAGCAGAAATGGGTGGGAGCAGATTGGAGCGATGCCACTTGAGGGGGGACTGTCCTTCCAGAAGGAGCTGGTGCTGAGCTGGAGCCTGTTTGCTCTGGGAGGCAGCATTCTGCTATATGCAGAGCAGAAGAGTTCATGCTGAGGGCCCTATACTCATCCTGGATGATTTTAGGGGGAGTGGAGGACTTGCTTCAAGCTGTCAGCAGCTGGAGTATATTAGGGGACCTCCTGAAGCACATCTGCTTTAGTGCCCTCCTAAAGGAAACCCATTTGCCCTCCCTGGGACCTTGCTAGAATCTGAATCAAAGCATGGCATAAGGTGGACACACATCAAATTTCACTATTGCCGAAGTGTAAACAATTTTAAAGAAATTATAGGTGCAGGTAAACTGAGGCACGGGGCTGTGGAAGAGCACAGCTCCATTTCCCCTGGATATGGGGGACACCAAACATCTCCCAGACAGCTGCTCAGTCTAGAATACACCTAAGAAACAGCATCCTAGGTACTGAACCTGCTGGAAAATTCAGTGTCCAAGCATTTCCCCACTGCAAGATCCCACCCACACTGCTCCCCAAAGCCAAATCTGTGGGCAAACCTCCCTCTAGGACACTTGGGAACCCAAACAGATGTGTGCTTCTGGCTCTTCAGCACAAAATCCAGCAAACCAAAGATGAGGTGTGACAGAACTCCACAGTTTTGTCCCTTTGCAGAACCCCAGCAGGTGCTGAGGGATGAGGCAGTGCTGTGTCCATCCCTCTGCAGGCACAGCAGCGTTCCCAGCCCAGCTCTGCTCCCTCACTCCCTTGGCATGGGGTGCAGTGGATGAAGATGCCTTTGAACAGACATGTGAGGGGCTGAAACCCTTTGACACCTCCAAGTGAACTGTATATTTCCAAAATGTTAAGCAGCTTTGTGAGAGAGATTATCCTGAAGGATGTTTTCCCGTAGTGTTGACATTTCTGTTTGAGTGATTAATTCCAAAACGGGCATGGGGTGAGGAGGCAAAACCCTTTTCTCACTGCCTCTGGGCAAGCTCTAGCCTTTGCCCCAGCAAGGCCACTAATTCATCCCTCTGCCACTGCAGGTGACTTTGTCACCCTCATCTTGGTCACTTCTCAAGGCCTGAGGATTTTCCATGCCCCTTTTTATGAACCACTGTGATGGCACAGGCACTTTTCAGCTGCTTGTCCTCCAGGAGTCTGACTGCCTGGACATTTTATCCATGTGCTGTCACAAACACCCTGCCCTGACTTTGGAAAAGAGGACAGCAACAGCTGAAAACAAGGATGGATTGTCACTTTTGGACATTGGTGGCAGAAGGGAGTTGCAGTGCTGCAGGTGACGATGGCAGAAGGGGAGGCCATGGCTGCCTCAGCTGCTGGGCATTTTCTAACCCTCTCACCCAGCTCATGGATGACTCTACAGGTCCAGTCAAAGCTGTCTTTCACTGGGGAATTTAATTTGCTGCACAAAGGTTATTATATCCCTTCTGAGATTTTCTACTCCATTCCTAAAAAATATAGAAAGTATGAAAAGAATATATATATATATATACATATGAAAAGAATATGTATGTATAATCTATCTACCTCTATAAAAAAGAATATAAAAGAAATATAAAAACTGCTATGAAGTGAATAAAATTCCTTTTGCAATAGGAATCACTTCACACCTTCAATGACTCTGTTCCTTGTTTGGGCTGCTGTACCTTCAACTCTGCATCTCCAAGAGCAGCTCTTAGGATTCATGGTGCCCACAGGGACTCATCCAGGATAAAAGTTTTCATCACCTGTCCAAAGGCTTATGAGATCTACAGATGGAGTCACTTGTGTATGGAGAAAGCACAGCAGCAGAGACTGGCATCAACTGGGCACAGAAGAGACAAGTGAATTTTTTATTGCAGTTAGCATTTCAGCAGCAGTTTTTGGAGGAATAATACGAAATTTTAGATTGTACAAAAAAATTACAAAGTTTGGCAAGATTTTGAAGCTCTCAACAGGCAAAGGCACCTTTCTTCCAGACAGGATTGCCCAGGACATCTGAAGGCTCTCAGTGCTGCACCCTGCATAATTATTAATTAAGTTGGTCTTAACAGTGGCCTGATATAAATCAGACTAAAAGGTGTCATGGTAACAGCATGGGTGGTTCCTCTGTTGACAATCCCTCCCATGGCAGGTGGCTGCATGCCCACGATAAAATAAGCAAACAACCAGGAAACACATGTGGGACCCTTTTCTCCGAATCTGCAAATCTCCAGTCCTTAGGAGTAACTGCTTCTCTCTGGGCTCCTCCAGTTAACTCATCTGCACTTGGAATCACACAAAAGCCATCTAAAATAATACCAAAATCTAAATAAATCAGCATCAGAAAATCTGCTGCAGGCATTCAGTCCTGTAAGGACATGACCATTTTAACACTTGTCAGGGTCATAGCACAGAGCTGAGGAAACAGCCCTGGACAACTCTGCATTCCCAGGAGAATAAAACCAGAAGACACACAGAGTCACCCAGCAGGCAGTGGGAACAGGAAAAGTGGCAGCATTACTTAACTATGTGCAATTTGCTCTCCCCATCTTGATTTAAATTACACTGCCAGAAGAGACTGACAGTGTCTGGAATCAAATTGCTTAGAAAAGTGCCTCTTCAGAGAGAGAGAAAAAAAATGCCCAAATAACTCGAGTGCAAATGGTCTTGCAAAATGCCTATTGTGATTGGGGACAGCAGGACCTGGGGCTCATGTTCATTAGGAAAATGCTCATGTAATTGTGCTGGGCCAAACCCCCATGAAATGGGGGGTGCTGCTCCCCTGACATTCCTACAGCGCACACATTAACCTGGTCTCCTCTCAAGAGCTGGAGGAGGCACCATTAAACAAGAGTCTCTTGCTCTGCTCCTGCTTCCTTCACTTCTTCAGGTCAGCCTGGGCTCTGGGGACCATCTTCAGGACAATGGGCTTCTTTGGCTGCATGAAACCTTTTGAGTCCAGGACCAGTGGGATCTTGAGCAGGAGGAAAAAACAACAAAACAGCCATGTCAGCTGGGAGAAAGGACACAGGACAACAGGAGCCCTACAGCTCACACACATCCCAGCTACCTCTTGTTTCCAATGCATTTCCCAGCTCACAGGTGTACTTAGGACCATCACTATTGCTCATGCAAAGCAGCCACCAGCAGGTGTTTAACAGCCCTCAGCTCTTGGATAAACTGGTTGGTGAGTGCTGGCTTTCATGCGGTGAGGTACAAAGGGCTCGGTGCACGGATCAACAAGCTGCACGTGGAGGGAAGAGCAGCCAAACCCCACCCCAGGGTGCTGCAGCTAAATGGGGGCATGCAGTGCCATTCTGCTTAATGCAGAGGTGTGTCAGTACTAAGAGCAGCTAGATCATAATGGGAGCTGGTGGAGCAATAAGCTCTCCAGGAAGAGCAAAACTAAAATTGCTGCTCAGACCGAGTAGCAAAGCAAAAGCATCCTCAACATGAAAGGTTTCCATGGGGTGGGCTGGGAATCTCATTAGAAATGTTTAAAGCTGGTATTGGAGGGAGTCATCTTGAAGGGAAGTGTGTTTTAAGTCTCCCCCACCAATGGATGCTGCTCATATCCCAGCCCCCTCTCTCCCCATCAGGACCAGGGTGGCACATCCCCAGCCCAGCAGGGCACATTCACCCCCCAAATCCCAGTAAGCTTTGTTTCAGGAGATTTCAGCAATATGGCTTGGAGCCCAATGTGCCATCAGCAGAGCAGTGAGAGGCTGCAGCTTCCATACACATGTTCCAAAGGGATGTTCCAGCAGGAAAATTTCCCTCCCACTCTGATCTGATGTACATGACACCTTCTGTAGAAAAAAGGCCTGAAAGAGCCCCATAAACCTATGGGCACCAATAATACAATACATATTTAACTTGTCTCCTTTTAATTAAAGGCAGTTATGAAAAGAATCAATTTTATGGATTGCAGAGGACTAGAAAAATGTCATTAGACTTGGGGGAGGGTGGATAGGTCACTGCATTGTTAATGGACTATTACAGTCTTTCACCTCCAGGTTACTAGTCGAGCTGCAATCTGAATCTGCAGAGATTCCAGCTGAACACCCGTGCCAACTAATAATTTAATAAGGAGTTTTCTGTTTCTTACAACAAATGTCCTTTGAGTGACTTGTTGCCCCCTCTGCTCTGATTTCCCAAGCTCTCCTCACCAACAGAATGTAATAATGGCCCAGCCTTTTGCAGCAGTGAGTGCAGGGAGCTGGGTCAGGCTGGAAACACCATGGTGCTGCCTGCCTGAGGCACAGGAGCTGCTGTGCTCTCAGCAGGGCTGGACTGACACATCACTTCCAACAGCTCCTGCATTTATTTCATGTCAAACACTGCCACCCTGCAAGGCCCATCCCATCAGTACTGAATGCAGCATTTACTGGGATCCTGGGCAAAACCATCTCAGGTGGAATCCTGCAGAGCCCCAAAGAGGAAGAGGGTCACCAATTCAACCTTAACCCAGATTGTGCTTGCTTGAAAATTGCTACCCTTTAGGGACTTCCCTGGCCCATAAGAGATGAATTTTGGTGTCTTGGGATGTCCCACAGAGAACAGCCATGTTTGTGTTGCAGAACACAGCTTTGGCACAGGCTGGGGGATATTCTTTTCCTGCTCTCTGGAGCAGGGTTTTCCTAAGCTGGGTCAAACAGAGCAACAGTGCACTGTGGGGGAGAGAGCACCCCACAATTCAGGTGCACCTGGAGATAGGCACTGGACTTCAGGGACTTCAGTCTAAAACATCCCATCAACACTAAATGTGCTTCTGTAGGGGCTTTTTAAAAAGACCATAAGTAACTTGTGGTGAACCCCTTAAAATTAACTGAGAAGATTTTAACAGTTATTCCCATGTAACAGTAGGAACATGTCAGAGGGTCCTAGACATGCCAGAGGATAAAGAGACACGTCACCCCACATCCTCACCGGTGTGTCTTTGCAGGGTCTGAATGAGAAGTTCTGCAACAGGACAACCACAGCCACTTTCACGACGAGGAGAGCAAACCTCATCCCTATGCAGTTCCTGGGGCCAGCCCCGAATGGCAGGAAGGTGTAAGGGTCAATACTCTCTTTGTTCTCTTTACTGAACCTGATTATAATTAAAAAAACTGAGTTAGCAAGAGCCACTCTGTTTCAGGATATGTCAGCTTCCAAACCTGAAGTGATGAGGGGTCTGGGAAGGGAAAAGCTTTTTGTGTTTCTGTGAATATTAGAAGAATCCAGCTAAGTCCCTTATTTCTGCCTCAATAGATACGTTATGCCTCTGCTTTCATCCTACTGCTCAGATTTGGTTGTGCAAATGCAGGTGCATTGGGTGTCCTGGGAATACCTGAAATACGCTAATGGGATTTCATAACTACTCTTTTCTCAGAACTCCCTCTCAGCTCCAAAACTGAACCCAGATTTCAAGCCCTAAACCACACAGGTCTACAGCTCCACAGCCTCCCTGTAGATCAAAGGACCGAGTGAACACAAAGATGTTCTCCCCCTGTGTGACTAAAGGCAGGGCTGCTTTTGAGACATGCCAGCCCCATTCCTTTCCTCATCATGAAAAACAGGGAAGAACAATCAGCCTCACAGAGAAATTTGCCACTGAGCATTTTCAGTAATACTTCTTAGTGATCAGTTGGTTTTCATGTCAGAAAGCTTTTCATTCCCAGTACACGAGGTACAAACCTCAGCCATGCTAAGTCAGAAGTGAAGTATCTCACTACTAAGACACCAGCACGTCTCTCTGATGAACTCCCAGCAAGGCAAGTGAGCCCTAAAGAGCTCCTGTCCAGCTACCCATGCCAAGTTTGACAACTGGAATAAGGATGTGGCTACTGGAGCAGCTGGTGTAGCCTGGCCCATTGCCAGAGCACTCACATTTGGGTGTTTCCTTCTGAATCCTTCTGTTCCATAGGTGCTTCTGCCTGATACCACTGCCATGTTTTGTCTCAAAGGCCACCACATCCCCACACCAGGATTAGTTTCCAGGGGTGTTTATTCCTGGTGCAAGGGAAGAGGTCTAGTTCTGCTCTCTCTGGACCAAGCCTCCATGTCTTAGTGGCCACCTGAAGATTACCAGGTTCATGGTATCACAGGTCCATCTTAGGCTATTGCCTCATTTTGCAGGGTCTGATAGAGCTCCTAAGCAAAGATTGCTTCATAACTTGAGTTAAAAATTAAGTTTTATTTCCTACCCATCTTTGCCCTTCCACTGCTGATTTGCAGGGCATTGTGCCAGTCACCCAATGGCTCTTGCTTTAATATCTGGCCATAAACCCCTCAGTGTTACAGCTGCTGGGAGCTGCTCTCACTGTTGCTCCCTTCAATGCAGTTAATTAAATTCCATGCACAGTTTATGGATGTAGATCATAAAACTCCCCTCACGGTAATGCTGGGACTAGATGTCAGACAATGATAAATGCCTAATTTAAATGTTATAATCACGCATTCTCCACTTTTGCTGCCATTCCCACTCCCAGGGCTGAGGTTGAACATGCAGCTATTCCCCCACATGTTCCTCACCTCTCAGGCCTGAACTCGTCCGGCTCTGGCCAGTACTGCGGGTCCCGGTGGAGCACAAAGGCTGGGATCATGACCACCATTCCCTCTGGAATAGTCACTCCACTGAGCTCCACAGTCTGCTTGCAGACCCTCTCGAGCCGGCCCCCAACAGGGTAGAGCCGGATGGATTCGTTCACCACCATATCCAAGTACTCCATCTGAGTGATGGAGCTGTACGTGGGAGTGGCCTGGGAGAGGAATGGGAGGACTGAGAACACAGCACTGCAACTGCCAGCCCTACAGCCCTACAGTGCTTCCAGGGAAGGAGGAATCTCAGTGCCAGCACCTCTGCCACTCTGTTTCCAGCCTGGGTTTGCAAGGCAAGTGGCAACAAGCCCAGCATCTTCCCCCCCTCCTTTACCTTGTTGGGCAGGTGTGCATCGACTTCATCCTGGAGTCGCTGCTGCACATCAGGGTGGGTGGCCAGGTTGTAGGCTATGTAGCTGAGGGTGGAGCTGGTGGTCTCATAACCAGCAAAGACAAAGACAAGAGCCTGGGCCAGAACCTCTTCATCATTTAATGCTGAAAAAAGGCATAGAAGGCATAGAACCACATACAGGAAGCTGAAAATTACAGTGATTAACCCTTGGGAATTCAGGATCCCAGTCATCAGTCTACGTAATGCTACTCCTAGCTATGTGACAGTTGGTAAAGGGAACATCCAGCTTACCCTCTGGTACCACAAAGGGGTGCAGGATGCAGTGCAGTGTGTCCTACTAACACCCTGTCCTGGCACCTCAAAAGTCTAAAAGCATCCTGCCTTGAGTTGACAGACCAGGACTATGCCTTGACTGAGCCTTTATCTTATTTACCTCGGATAGGGAACAGAGATGAGCTCATAGGTGAGCAAGGTACACACAGCATATGTGCTTTGTGTACTTTTTGATATACAGCCAGCATTGCTGGCCTTCAGAGACAACAGAGTAAGAAATGGGGACAAGGAGATACTCACTCTTGCTGTTCTTTGTTGCACAAACACACCTCAGAAGTCATCCCAGAAAATGAGATATAATAAAAATATGGCTGACCTATGATAATCATCACTATGGCCCCTTGAATCTTTCATGGGATTAACAACTAAAATCTCTTCCTACTTCTATTAAATGGATAAGGAACTACTGCTTTCTGCTGAGAGGGGGACACATCTCAAGACATACTTTTGTCCAAGTTGGTCTCAGCAGACTTGGAGCCATCACATGAGTTCTGTGATTCAATCATGAGCTGCAGGAAATCCACGCGGTCCTGGGGAGAATCAGAAACAGAGAAGATGTGGGTGGAGAGGAGGCAAACCTTGTTCAGGGACCAAAGTCCCTTGCTTGAGATACCTGATCCACTCACAGCTCATGGCTTCAGTACATGATGAGGTCTGGACTACAGACCCTCCAGGAACACAGATACTGTCTCCACTTGAATGCCCAGGCAGGGCGTGGTTCTGGCCTTTCTCTGATTTGGTGAGCTTGGAGAACAGGTGACACACCACAGCTTCTGAAGATGCCACCAGGTTCCTCCTGCACTCAAGACCTTTCCAGAAGAGAAGAGGCCACCTAGGCTGGACTCACCATGCTGCTACCTTTTTCCCGTTCTGTCTTCATTTTTGTGAAGACATTCTTGAAGAAGTCCATGACATCTGAGGGTAACAGAGTCACCTTCATCTTCTCCAGCACAGGGATAACAAAGGGGAACAACACTAAAAGGAAAGAAGAGACCAATGCACTTGGGCTCAAAGGGCCCCAAGAAAATCAAAACTGGCACAAAGCATTGAAAGGAGTGGTACATCTGGACCTTAACCTTTTTTGTTGCCTCCATCCCTTTTTACCTAACCATGGCTGGGATGCAACAGCACTTGAGAACCTCCTCCATATGTTACTTTATGACCACACTAAGTGCAGCTCTCTGTGATAGAGAAGGGCTCCACCATCTCTGCAAACAGGGTCTCTCCTCATTGGAGGACACTGCCAAGATCCACGTGGGCTGTACAAATCCTGGCTGTGGCTTCCTTGGGGAAATATTTCTGCAGATCTGAGACTGTAAACCAATCCTGCAAAGTGTTGAGCATCTCCCATATGGCAAAAAGGACTCAGAGCTACTAAGGGAGCTACCAGAAAATGCAGCACCTTTGACATCAATTCAGGGCTGTATGAGATGAGGTTTCTCATACCTAAGAGTAACAACACAGGATTTAGGAAACTGAATTGGAGAAATTTCTTAATGTTGGTGACAAAGGGGTCATTGGGGTTGTTCATGGAGTCAACATTGACACTGAAAGAAGTGCTGGTCACCACATCCATGCTGTAAGCTCCAAAAACGCTGAGTAGAGAAGAAGAGAGAGTGAATGAGACGAACCTGACCACAGCAATAAATAAGAATTCATCTAGGTACAATCCTTGTGAGAGGGAATCTCTCTTAATGCAGTCCTAACACAGTAGGTCTGTCCTGATCTGGCAGTAAACATAATTTTATTTTTGAAGTTTCCCCATTGCATTCATTCCCCCAGTTTTTCTCAGCTTCTAAAACCCAAGCTGTAGTTTGAAAGCACTGAACTGCAGTCTAGGGTAACAATGACTATATTCTGATTTTCATCTGTAAAAGAGATTGCAAAAATGACATCCAAAACCACTGTATCTTGTGCAGCTTCTAGAAAAACGCTGGGAAATGCTTCCTACCTCAAAATGCATCCCCAGAAAAATGAAATGGGGAAATGGCACAGCTCTCCCATTTGAGCAGAGCAGAGCCCAGCAAGCCCAGTGCTGAGGAACATGCCAAGCCCAGAGTTTGCTTCCACAGCTGACAAGGGATCCATGCTGCAGCATGGAAAAGGCTCTCCAGAACAGCCCCTTCCCCACACTGAATACAAACCCTTTCCTGTCAGCCCCACATAGTTACTCACTCCTTTGCAGTCACGAACTCATCATTAGCCACTTTCTTCTCAATGTTTTTCACTAATTTTTCACCATAGTGATTAATGATATGGAACATCTGAAATGCAAACCAAAGCAGAAAGCACTGTTGACTCTTTCCCTGCCACCAAACAAGGTTGGGCCACATGGCCATCTGCCACTTGCCACGTCTGGCTTGGGGAGGAAGGGTAAGCAAGGGGAAGGTTTCATTTCCAGGCCTCAGACATTGCTTTCTCTCATCCTAGCAACCTGTCCAGAGAGCTCATTTGACTAGGACTGAACAAGGCTCTCCAAAAATCCACACACAGCTCCTACTCCAGCTTGGCATCCACTCCAGCTGGGAGTGAACATGGCTCCTGGGTGCAGGGAAAATGGACAAGCCTGGTGTGGGTGATGTGTTTAGCAGGATGAACACACAGGCCACAGGGCCAACAGCCTCAGCTTGCAATGCCTCGTGTGCTGTTTGATCCCTCATCCCCTTCTCCTGGCTCCCTCCCCAGGACAGCAGACAGACCCTGTATTGCTGAATGGTACCAACAATGCAGCTGCTCATGGATGTGCTCCTGCCAAACAAGGCAACTTCCCCATTTGAGGGGAAAGTCTGCACTCAGAAACAGCTCAGTTCTCCTCCAGCTGTGGATGCAAAGTACCAGTGGCCTGTGCTTTACCTCCTTCAGCTTCCCACTGGTGAAGGTTGGAGACAGCACTGTACGAATTCTCCTCCACTGCTCATCTTCAGCCACGTTGAGGGCTGACTGCAGGATCCCGTTCAGACGAAAATTCTGCACAGGGCAACAGGACACAGGTGAAGGTTTACAGCCCCCTTCCATGTGACAGAAACGCAAAGAGAAACCTTCCATGGAGTGTTGACTCAGGCCCTGAAGTTATGTCAGCTCTACCTCAACCACCAAACAACAGAAATGGAAACAAAAGTCTAAAGAGTCATAAATGACATCAGCCCTTAGGGCACATCCAGGCTGATAGCCCCATGTCCCAGCCAGAGTGGCCCCTACACTTCCCTGACTGAGTTTTGATGTTGGTACCATCAATAAACTGGGGCACATCAGAGAGCAAGTACTTGCTGAAGGGCTCAGAGGAGAAGAGAAACCAAGAGGAAACTCCTTTCTTGCTGCATGTGCTCTGTACTGGACAGCAAAGCACGGGCCTAGGTACCTACCCGGCGATTAGTAAAAAGGCTGTAGCACTCTTTCACCAGGATGTTTTTGATGAGGATGGGGTCCAAAACAGCCAGCACAGGCTGCCTGCCATCATAAAACCTAAGCCAAGAGAAACCCACAGTCAGTCTGTCCTTCATGGTCAGTTGGAGCAAAAGCAGCCAGCTCTGTCCATGGCCAGAGCCACAGTAGAAAGGATTTGGGCCCTCTGACAAAACAGCTGGAAGGATGAGACTGAAACTTGTTTATTATATAGTTAAAGAGGAGAAAGGGAAAGAAAGTGGCTAACATGGGCAATAGGAGCATTTCTAGCAATTGTCTGTGGTACTGAAAAGTTGCCAAAGCTGTGTGGATTTAGATAAAAGGCAGCTTTTTGCCACGATATTGATCCCCTGCACTTGGGCTGTCTGAGCTGTTTCCACTATTGATGGCTGGAGACAAGAAATCCACACCAAGCAATCCACCTGTGGAGGAAAGAGATTTCCTGCCTGAGCTACAAGGCACTGAGAGGCGAAAAACTCATCTGTCTCCTCCATTTTCCAATCAACAGAGACAGAAAAACTTAAAAGTCATGGTGTGGGCTAAAGGGCAGGGAGCCCTGGGCCACAGCTAAGGGAAGCTGCCATCTTCAAGAAGCTTGAGAACATTTAATCTTTCAAAAAAATGCACCAGGTTTTGTGAAGCCTCCCAGGATTTTTTTTGCACAGCAATTTTGTTTTGGTTTGAGAGGTTCTCAGTAGAAGCATGATAAGAGGGCCCTGCACAAAACAAGCACTGTGCAGGGAGCAGGGAGGCAGGTTGAAAGGTAGCTTGTGCCCCAGCTCTGGGAGAAGCAGGGAGCAAGATGAAAAACACCGTGGCAGCCTGCAGCTTGCTTTCTGCTCCAGACACACAGAAGAGCAGCTTCAAAGGCAGAAGGCTCAGTTTGACACCAAGCAGTGGAGGTGATTTTCAAAACTTATGCAAAGAAATGACCCTACAAACTGGCCATCACCATGCCAGCCCCACACCACAGTGAAATCCCAGCAGGAGAAAAGCCTTGGAGAGATGGGTGGAGACTTTTCCAGTGGTAAACCTCAATTCTCCCAGGCTGTCACTGCTGGAACTATAGTGCTGAGGAATATAACATCAGTGTAACCTTTTCCATTCTATTCTGGGGCTGTGGAGCACCCCAAACTGGTAGCTTTGTTCTGCAGAAACTCACCCCCAGATTTTTCCATACTTTTCAAAGCACTGCTGATCAAAATTGTGGACTCCCTGGAAAAGAAGAAAGGAGAAATGAACAGCTTGCCAGTGAAAAGTGATCAAAGCAGGCCACAGCTGGCAGCACAGTGCATTCCATGGCACCATTATAAGTGGCAGAGGTTGAGGTTGGGAGGTGCATTGTCCTCTTAAGCATCACATAGATGCTTAGGGGACATTTGCATTGGAGAGAAAAAAGAGAACAGAGATTAAAAAAAAAAAAAAAAAAGGGACTTTCAACTTCCACCAGCCAACCTGATCTAAAAATGTAATGATGACAAGGTATGACAGGGTACAAAGTTTTACTGAGCAGAGTTAGAAGGCAGAGCTGGATCCCAGGGTGTCCTTTCACCTTCAGCTCAACAAGTTAGAGCTGCTGCTGCCTTGTCCTCATATGATCTTCCTCTGCAGTTACTGAGCTGAACACAGATTTTTATTTTGTTTCCATTAGGGTTTTAACTGATGTTACATATAACAATGAAACTTATGGAACAGGTAAGGCTCACTAGAACATTAGTAAGAGACAATATGCATGATGTAAACCCAGCAAATAAAAGTGAAACACCTCTTTTATTAAGGCCACTACATTTGTTCTGCATTTGCAATGAGCTACCTGGGGTCAGCTATTGCCTTGTCGTTTGATAAGGTTTGGTAGCTTGATAATGTTTGAGTATTATTTAAAAATGTATTTGTCTGGTTTAGTTTCAGGCTGGCCCAAAAGTAAGTGGTTGGATGAAGCATTTCTGGGGCTAATTCAGCCTCTTCATGTTAATGATAAAAAGGGCAAAGAAACACGCAGTTCCCAGAAAACCAGTCTTAGGAATCTCTCCAATGATTTTTTTTTTTTGTTCCTAACAGAACTTCAGCTGCTTGAGAGCAGGTAGAAACACGGGGAGAAACTAAAAATTTAAAATACAAAGTAGTTTTAAAATACAGCACATCTCATTCAGGTCAGCCTGAACTTTTATGTTCTCGCTGTGCCCAAAGAGCTTCCTACCTAAAAGCATAATTTTCATCTGACTGAAACAAGGACAAAGGAAAGAGCTGCCCAGAGAATGGGGCAAACAGCACCAGGCACAAGAAGGGTCTAAGGCATTACAGAGCAGCAGCCGCTGGTACTCACATGCCGGTACTCCAGGAAAGTTCCCACAAATGGCAGAGGCCGTGGACCAGGAATGCCCAGCTTCGTGAAGGTCCGGTAGGGCCATATCCCATAGCTGCCAAGCAAAGAGCATGTGAGAAGCAATTATGCAATGAAAAGAGAAGATACTTCTTCCTGAGCACAGGGAACTGCTTAAATAACTGGTTTCTGTCACTCAAGGAAAGCTGAAATTATGGAGCAGCAGCAAATTATGGATCTGCTGAGGATGCTCTTTGCAGTAAATGCAGGATCACTTGGGGTATATTTTGATGGAAGACAAAGAGCTGAAAGAAGCTGCAGCCCAGCCTAAGCAAACTAGTGTACCTGCGAACCTCAGGGCTTACTCAGGGCTTCATTTAGCCAGCTCAGACAGCTGTGGCTCAGGTGACTCAGGAGAGATCTCGGAGCGATTGAGTTCCGAAGCAGAGACCTGCCCTTGTGTTTGTCTTTGCAAAGACCTCCTGCGATGCTCAGGTGGCCGCGCTACAGCAGCATGGCAGGGACATAAATTACCACAGCAAAATTAAGTTTTTGCCTGTATAGCTCACTACAGCTCCCCTGAGCCACATAATCGGAAGTTTTGCCAACAGAACTACTTAATCGGGGGGTTCAGCTGGCAGCAGCTCCGGCATCACCCTGCCTGCTCCGAGCCGGCACAGCCCAAGGACGCCAAGGGCGCTGATGTCTTTAAACACCCCAAGTTACTCCTTCTTGGGAAAAAAAAAAAAATTTAAAAAAAAAAATCAAAAAAAAAAAAAAATCAAACACTTCCTTTAACTTCCCTGCACGCCCGGCCCAGCTCGCTCCTTCCGCCGTGCCGGGAGGGCAGGGCGGGGGCCCCGGGTGGTTTCAGCGCTAATTCACCCACTGGCACCGGGCTCTTCTCCTGCCCGCTCCCCCAGAGGACCGGCCTCTACTTACAGGGCCACGAGGCACAGGAAGGCGACGAGGAGCAGCCAGGTGACGGGGAAGAGGCTGGGCAGGAGCTGCATGGTTCCCGCAGTGCTCTCTTCTCTGCCGCCGCCGCGGCCCGTGCCCGACACCGCGTCAGGGAGGCGGCGCTTCCCCGCCCGCCCGGTGCCTCAGGGCCGGGCCCCGGGGCGTCCCCCGGCTCGGGGATCTCCGGGACTGACGGTGTCGGTCCCCGCTCCCCTGGGGCTGGAAAGTGCTGGAAGGGCGATTTGCACAAGCCTGGCAAAGGGCGGCAGCGCCCCGAGCTCCTCGTGCTGCTTCTGGAGGGACGAGGAGCTGTTCCTGTGTCCCGTGTGCCCCAGCCCCGGGGGTGCCTCCTGTCCCACCTCCGTGTCATGCCCTGATCCTCCTGTTTAGGGTCCAGGAGGGAAGGGGCTGGAGGAGACCTGCACCAAACACCTGCCCGGGCTGCAAGGGGCTCGTTGCTCTGAGGCAGATCCCCTGAGGCAGATCCCCTGAGGCAGATCACCTGAGGGATGCAGTACTGTGGCAGCGCGGCTCTGTGCCGGTGGAGCTCCCCCCTGGCCGGGGCAGGGCCGTGTGGGCAGGCGGTGCTGCGGGCCGGGCGAGCCGCGGGCACGGCCCCAGCACTGCCGGCCCTGGCACCTGGGCATGGATCCCCACATCCCCCCTGCCCCAGGCGTTCTCTCTGCACTCAGATGATGCACAAGATGATGACATTTGGCCTCAGGCAGCTCAGTTGGCCCCTCAGACACAGACACGGGGCTGACTGCTTTCTTGTCTTTTTTTGAGACATGGGAAGTGTGTTATGTGTGTAGGGACACAGTGGAGCTCCTGGCCAGTTTAGTTCCAGTGTATGCAAACACCCTGTGCTGGGGGTGGGTGTGGGGATGGGTCAGGACGTGGTGTCCTCTGTCCCCGTCACACTGGGAAAGGCCACAAATCTCTTCCTCTGTCCGGTCCAGCAGTGACCCCTTCTCTGTGTTCCCTGAGCACACCAGTAGACCCACACGGACCCAGCCAAGCACCCAAGCACATCACACTCACCTGCATCAGACCTGACTTTGGCATGCACAGCCCTAAAGAAACCCAAGTGTTTCTACAATTACCTGCCAGTCAGATCTCACGTGGCTCTGCCTTCAGGCCAGCAGTGGATTTTTGCCTCTGCCCAAACATTTCTTTTGCCTCGTAAAACACATGCAGCATGTGCTGAACTGCCAGTGGGTTCAGCAGTCACCTCCACACTTAGGCAGAAGAGCTGAGCAGCAGCACTGCCAGTTTTGGTAGGTCAGTGTCTCAGACATCTCCAGCATTGCACAGCCACGATGTGCTCAATGATTCACATAATCACTGGCTGGCACTAATCTATTAACCATTTTATGGAGGCACATCCCTGATTCCTGCATCTCCAGGCTGCTCTGAAGAGCTGAGCTGTAGCAGCTTGCTTGACAGGAACTTTATTCTCCATTTTATGGGATCTGCCCCTTTTAAGACACCTTGAAGCACCTGTACTCGGGGAGTTATCCTTTCTCTTGCATCCAAAGGCTGGTTCTTCTCCTTGACAGGTCCCACACCAGAAGGACATAAAGAACAGCAGTGAGAGGCAGCAGGAAAAACCAGGTGCTGGAGCAGTAACTCCCAGGCTGGGATTAGCTGTGTTTCTTTTCTCACACAAGCCCTTTGATTTTCCAATAACTTTTAACAGCTGTTGTGATTTCTCAGTGGGAAGCGGGTATGTGGTTCAGTATTTTCTCCTCTCTCACTCAGAAACTGAAGCAAAGGCAGACTTCAGAGAAGAACAAGGATGTTAGCTAGCCCCCAAAATATGTAAATAAACTGCACAGCATCTTTGCATGCAAGGAAATTACTAATTTGTCCAAAACTGGTTTGAGTGGGAGCAATTTACTGATTTAGAGGTATGGTTCCCTGTGTGGCTGGTGAACCTCTGCAAACTCCTTATTTGTCTGACTTTTGGTTTGGTTTTTTTGCAGGTCTCTTGAAGTGCTATGTCTCTCCAGTTCCCTAGATTTGAGAAAATCATAGTTGATAAAATGTCCACCTCCTAGTCAAAATTGCTGCCACAACTCAGAGCTGCAGGTGGGGTCATTCTGAACACTCACTGTCAGATAATTTTATACAAATTGCATGTATTAAAGTGATGCTTTTATCCTTACACAGCCCCTTAAAGGACCAAATGTGGTGGTATACTCTGTACTTACTGAGACTATTTTTAAATGTGAATATCACTGAAATGGCACCCAGGAGGAATAAAGCAGAGGGAAAGACTCTCCAGATCATTCTTCTGGCAACATTTAAAGGGGTTTAGCATTGTGGGCAAACAAATTGCACAACAGGGCTGCAGGTGAGGGGCTGCTGTGGCATCCAAGCACCTTGTCTAAGAGAATGGAAGAAAATTGCCCAGGTTTGGGCTACACAACTCTTGTCTGTCCAAGGCTGGTGATCCAGCAAAAACATCTTGTGGTATGAAAGGGGGAGCAATGAGTGCTCCCCACTGCACTCGTGCAGCAGATGTGCAAAAACAAGTGAAAAATAGCAGCAGCAGTCTGCGAGTTGACATCAATGCTGCTTCTAATTTACCTCTTCCACAAAACTGTCACTTCCCCTCCTCCATTTCAGGTAATAACTTATTAATAGGAGATGTCTCCAAGAGAGCTGCTAAACCCCATTGGTAGGAGCCACATCAATTCCAGTGACCTCTCTGATGTGCTGGTCTACAGGCATGATTATATATTAGAAGGCAGAGCTGGTTCACAGCCCTTGTGATGTTTCCAGGGTTAGAGACCTGTAGCTATGAAGGACCCAGAGCAGTCCAAAAGCAATGTCCTCCTCTGGGTCACGAGCACACGTGGTCTCAGCCTCTCTGACATTGCCCTTCTTACTGACACCAACACAGTGCCACTGCTTTCCCCATTAATAACAAATCCCAAGGGCTCTGAAAAGGCTTGCTGGAGCCCTGGTGATGTACACAGTGCTATTAAAAGACTGTTTATTCTTATGCCCTGGGGAGAGGAGGAGCAACTGTGTGTGACCCTCTTCCCCCATGGCAGGGTGTCCTGTGATGGTCCTGGGCAGCACTGAAGCCATGGCCCTGCCCTCCCACGCTCGTCCTCTGGCCACCACATGATCCCTCACACTGCGGTGGTTCCTGGCATGTTTCTTCTTGCTGTGCCACCCTGGCAACCGTCCCAGTTCAATATTAACTCAGACATTATCTACCACTCCTCTTTGCAATGGCACAGCACTTTCATGCCCTGGGGACTCTTCCTGTGTTTGTGTCAGTCACCCTGGAGCACAGCGCCCTTCTGCTGTGCCAACCCTGCACTCCTGAGCCGGGAGGGAACAGCTGGCCAAGGAACTGACATGTGTGGGGATTCAAAAGCTGATGGTCACCATGGCTAACACAAACAGAAGGAGACACGAACTGTGATAACTGGCTGTAGTCACCAGTAAAAATGAGACAATGCAGCTTAGACTAACTGGAAGAGCAGCGACTGAACTGATGGGGCACAGAGGTTAAACCTCATGAAGAACTTTCTAAAAACTTTGAGAGAGAAAAAATTTTAACTAGAGGGTCCTCCCTGAAGGAGAGGTGATTTTACTACTGCTCGGTGGGACTGAGTGAGGCCAAGGGGAGAGAAGTCCTGCAAACTCCTGCAGAAGAGTGCAGAGCACTGGTGGAAGGACATCCCCTGCATCTCAGGCTCTCTGTTAGAGAGAATGAGACATTATCTTGAAAACAAGATAATGCTTATTATCTTATTTGCAAGATAATGTTTCATTAGCTGCTGTGTTGCAGACCCAAAGGTTTTTCTTTCCTCCACATACTAGGGGAAAAGTCCTGTTGTAACCCACACAGTCTTTCTAACAGCCATAGCAAAATGTCATGTCCATTAATAACCAGGCTTTAATTCACTGACTGTTCCATCTTTAACAATTCTCTTCGTATTTTCCTCTCATCCCACAAATGGTATCATGAGCTGTTTATTCCTGGCTCTTCCTTACAAACCTTGCTCTCAAATGAGCCTCTTGAAAGGACTAAATGGGAAAGCACCAGATGTATGACATCCTCAAAGAGCTCCAGCAGCCAGGGAAGGACCAAGGGCTGGCACCAGCTTCTGCCTTCCCTCTCACCAAGCCCAAAACCACGCTTCATGCCTGGGTATTTCTGAGACCTCTGCAGAGCAAAAAGACCACGTTGCTCCTTTCATCCAGCAATGCTGCTGAATGGTCCCGAAGCGGTGACAGCTGAAACCCATCTCCCTTTCACTCCTCTATAATTTCTGAGCAAGAATGGAAAATTACAAGCCACAGCCAGTGTTAAAGTATAAAACCAATTCTGGAAAGCATGGCAGGGGCAGTGCTGTGTGCACTCCCTGCTCATGCTTGGACACCAGCTCCTCCAAGGACAACTTCTCCTTTGCCTGTTTCACATTGTACGAGAGAACAGCTCTGGCTTTTCAGACCTCCCAGCTGGTAGCTCAGTCTCACTGCATGAAGCAGCCAGTGCTTTCCAGAAAGTGTCATTGCACCACTTGCAATGACCTCAATTCCTGCTGAGCCATTTCCAAACCAGAAGTCAAGGCAGAAAAAGACAAAAATCGTGACATGACCCTGAAGCCATCATCTCCAAACACATGACATGCAGCCCATTCTACCACCATCCCCTTACCCCAAACCCGCCCTATCTCACGAGGACACATTAGAAACAATCCAGTGTTCTGGAATCTGTTTTAGAGCCAGGATCTCTGTTCAGCCAGACCCAGCACTCAGAGCCACATTGCTGCCCAAGGGCAGAGTTTGGCCCATTGTTTCTGTCTCCAGTGCCTGGGTTCTGGATGTTTTCTCTGGACACATGCTGGGTATGTACTCAGGGCAGGGTGAAGCTGGCTCTTGAGTCATTTGGCATTGTGGACTCCCTATAAGCAGCTGCTGGATGTGAGCCATCCCCAACATGTTCAGGCACAGTCCTTGAGAATCCGAGCAGGTATGGCTGGAGGTTTATCACTCAACCTCACAGGATTTCTCTATTGCAGCTAAAGCCGAGCGTTTGCCTGGTTGGATTAACCCTTGCTGGCTTTGTGAAATGGGCTTCATTGAAAACAAGCATCTTTCTCTCACCTTTTAATTTCTTCTGTGGTGTGCAGACAGGTATGGATCAATTAAAGTGTCCTCATCGATCACTGTGGATGTTTTTTGCTGGACAGAGGATTGAAATTCTGAATCCTTCCTCTGCAAGTGCTCCCCACAGCTGGGGATAAAACATTTCCGAATTTGTATCAGGTTATGTGAGGTTTAATCCCAGAGGATACGCTCTCCCAGCAGATTAAGTCAGTCTCATAAATACATCTGAAAATTTGCCCTCGTTTATCCCAAATTTCCCTCAGTTCAGCTTCTCTGACGACTCCCATTGCCCTTCTCCTCCCCTGCCCCACACCTCTGGGGTGTTTGTACCAATCAGATGTGTTTGTACATTCATAAAAAATTACTCAGGATTGAAAAAGTTTG
This sequence comes from Poecile atricapillus, assembly GCF_030490865.1. Classification (NCBI taxonomy): domain Eukaryota; kingdom Metazoa; phylum Chordata; class Aves; order Passeriformes; family Paridae; genus Poecile; species Poecile atricapillus. The sequence continues at coordinate 13,453,570 of NC_081262.1, read as the reverse complement.
TATTTACAAACAGTAAAAGTTGAGCCTTCTACTGGTGGAATTAGGCTCTAATTAGGTCAGTCATGTTCCCCTGGTAGGGTAAGAATGATAGTGCTAGAAAACAGACAATTTATAAAGACCCAAAAATAACTCATCCTGCTGTTTTGTAGGAAAGATGTGTTTTCTTTGCCCTGTGCTGAGGACATTGCAGTCAAGGCCACTTGGGCACACTGATAGCAGCCACACAGACTGCGGCTTGATCCCACAGGCAAAACCGACCTGTGCCTCAATTTCCTCCTACCAAAAGTGGGATATTCATCCTGCCCACTTTGGAAGGGCTGTGGTGAGGTCACTTGGGTTTGTTAGGCATTTTGTCACTCTTGGCATGAGGCCCCAGGCTGTATTACACAGGCTGTTTTTCCCAGTTTGCCTTTTAGCCTTATCTGCACCTTCAGTGAAGTGCAAAAAGGGCACAAACTCAGATTAGGGAAGCTCAGGGTAAAGAACAAGTCCTTGGCTTTGTCCCAGGTGCTTTTCTAGGGTGTGTGTCATCAGCAGAAAGGTTGCACAGAACCCCTCGGAAGTTGCACAAAGCAGGGAATTACCTTTGAGTGACACAGTGGGTGTTGGTCTCTTCTTCCTCTGAACACATTTTTGTCAGCAACCACGATTTGCAGCTTCCTTATTCCTCCACAGGCAGGTGCTGATCCCCTGATTCCACAAGACTTCACAGGTCTCAGCGCTGCTGACAAATTTGCCTTGTAAAGCCTCGAAGGATGACTTCCCAGTCAGCCTCGTCTGATTTAGGGTTATCCTAACTCGTTAACAAATGGTGATGAAGGTGCCAATTGCCTACTTAATGAAGGTTTCTACCAGGCTGGGAAGTCAGCAGCCACACCGCCTTGGCTTGGAGGGACGTGCCCAGCATTTCCAAGTAAACAAGACAGCAAAGCTAAAGAACTCCTGGAGCACAGTGGATGTGAACAAAAACCCAACAAAAAACATGTGTTCACATGAAGTTCCTTTTGATTTTGTGGGAAATGCAGGTTTGAGATGAAAATAATTAGTGAGGCAAGAGGAAGAGAGGAAAAAATAATAAAAACAAGAGTCAGGCTTACAAAAGAAAAAAACAGAAAAGAAAAGGAGCAAGGAGAAAAATAAATAACCCTGGAACAAAAACGCAGAGGGAAAAAGAGGGAACAAAAGAGACAAATAGCAGGAAAAGGATCAGTAATGAAAGCCCAGATTACTCGATTCAGTCAAGCCACTGCTTGTGCTGTTCAGGGCAGGGCGGGAAGCCAATCTGTTTTCTCTGGTATTGTTTAGGCTATGAACACCGTGGCAGATTTCCCATCCACTCCCATGTTTATGTCCGTGCTCCAATCCCAGCCACAAAAACGTGTGGGGGAAACACATCCCGAGAAGAGTAAGGGCTGGAAGCTACAGCATGATACACTTCAGAGCCAAATGGCCCCAAAAAAGCACTTCTGCACCTTCTGGCAATTTTGCAGGATAATGTCTCGTTCACAAAATGCTGTGGCGGGAGGATTTTCATCTTCAAAATGGGTACAGTGATACCTCTGGGTTATTACAAGCTCCCAGCTGCAAAGGACTGCCTGTATTTATACAACACTGCATTATTTATAATATCCTTTTCAGGAGAAGGAGGATATGAGTTCTTTCCTTCACAGTTTGACTATTTTTTTTCTTCCCTTCTCCCACTTGGAAAACATTGATTTCTTGCCCTCATTTCTCCCACCAGAGCTGTAGCTGACCTGACTGTGTTTAGTTTACTTCTGTAGGCAAGATGCTCAGTGGTTGAAAAGCACAATCAAGCACCCTGGAATAAGAGAGCTGCCCTGATTTCCCCCAGCTGGGATCTGCTCCTCTCTCCCCAACATCTGCACGCCTGTGGGAACTGAATAACAACTGCTACAACACTGCTGGGGAGGGCACAATGGCATAAAAAATGTTGGCCCCATGGGTTTCTGTTTCTGGGTGGGTTTTGACTCTCCTGTACTTAGGATCTGAGGAAGTTTATTGCTGCAAAATAATAAAATATTTAAGACTGATCAAATTCTGTGTGGAAACTATTTGAGAGTGTCAGCTTAGCTGAGAAGCAGCAGAGGTTGTAAGATTTTACAGTCTAGAGCAAACAGTGAGGAATTCCAGCCCGTGTTACATCCTCAGTGTCCTGAGCTGTTAACCCATGAGCATGCTGGCAAGGTACCCAGAAACTTCTTCAGCAACAGAAGAGTCTGGAAAAAACCTTTTTTTTTTCCCTTCTACAGAACAAATGTACCAAGGACACAGAGGTTTCCAAAAGGGTTCTTTTAATCAGAAGCAAGTCTGCAAAAGAAGAAGTAACTTTCTCATATAAAATAGTGGAGTGGTGAAGGTGAGGCTAACAAGAGGTGTGGAACAAAAATCCAGGGCAAATCTCCAAGGAGACACTGAATTAAAAGCAATGATCCGATAACCGGAGTACACCGAAGGGTAGCTCAGACACAGCTGTGTGTGCTGTTCCTACCCCTAAGCTGACAGCAGATACCAAATCAGAGGATGGACTCCAGCCCAAGAGAGGCAAAGTGACCAGCTACAAACTCACCAGAATATGGGGTTCTTGCACCTTTCTGCTACCTGAGAGCTCCCACTGCGCTGTGACAGGCCCCAGCAAGGCTCAGGGGTGTAAGGACATCACCCACCTGCAGAATGCCACCATTCCATGCTAGCAGAAATTCCCAAATCTAGTGAATTGGACACAAATGGGAAAACACCTTGATACAGAAGTCTGTAACCCCATTCCTGTCTGTATCCAGTGATTCAAGCCCCAAGAAAGTGCACAGTGATCAAACAGCATTGAAATAACGAATTTCCTGTCAAGTCTTGAGGCCCCAAGGCCATTTAAAGTGGGCAAGTGGCAGCTTTGAGAAGATAAAATTCTGAGTCAGAGCCTGAATCTCAAGTGCTAATGGTACTTCACTACTTGTTCAAACAAATCTCAGCTGTCCCAAGTGTCACGTGTGTGCTTATCCACTGTGGCTCTCTGCTGTCGGGTGCAGCAAACTCTACACCTGCACAAAGTGCAAAGCAGCTTTCTTTTGCTGGGAGGGCAGGGGGAGGACAAAAGGAGTACAGAAATACAAAGAACAGAAGGGACTGGAAGTGCCCAAGGCCAGGTTGGATGGGGCTTGGAGCCACCTGGTCCAGTAGAAGGTGTCCCTGCCCACAGCAGGGGGATTCAAACAAGGTGATCTTTAAGATCTTTTCCAACCCAAACCATTCTGGGATTCTATGACTTGTCAGGTGGAGCCATTTCAGGCTTGGGGTGATCATGCTCCTAATTCCAGGGTGGTTTCCATAAGGTTTCAATGGGTTTTGTGGAACCACATCATCACACGTGTGGCTTTCTTTGAACACCACACCAACAAACCTTTCCCCACCTCCGGAACCTCGTAGCTTCTAGGAACACCTTGATAATGTGTGGATTCCACATGTGCTGGCAACAACCTATACGAGCAGCCTTAAGGAATGTGACTGAACCAGCAGGAACTCCAGGCTGAGTGGAGCTGTCTGCAGTACAATCTGCCCATGTCCCAACACTCTGTGGTTCTTCCTTTCCAAACATCACCCCTCATTGCCCTTCTGGCTGCTACTGGTACAGGAGACCAGTGAAAACAGGAGATCTTAGCATCTTGGTCACTCTTACACACCACAGGCTTCTGGATTTCAAGGTTTCTAATGCCTCTGCCAGAGGTTATCTTTCTTATGTGGTTGTTTGCTTTCTTTTAAAGTTTTTGATAAATTCCTTTTCTAAAAGGATTTTTTGCCAACAAGTTGCCCTGTATATCTGAAAGCAATGTGTGGGAGAAGATACCAGTGCTCTGAATGTATAAAGATCTCTCCCCTCCCTTTCTGGAAAGCGGATTAGATAATCTTTGGATGACCCAATGGATTTCTTGAGGGAAGCAATGGCAAGGATAATAAATGCATCCCCATGTCAAGATACTTAGTCCAAACAATTGCTACAGCAGCTTCTGGCAGAGACCTTGGTATAAGGAAGAAAAATGAGATCTTGGCCCATCTGCAAAACATCACTGGTTTTAACACTCAAAATGAAGAGGGAAAAAAAAATATTTTGAGTAATAGATTAGTTTCTTTTCTGTGTGTTATTATTTCTTCTCTCCAGTCATGCCAACTGCTCCCAAAAGTGGGATCACTGGCCAAAGTGTGATTCCTTTAGTAAACGCTGATCAAAGCCTTTGCTCTCACCTCTCCCTGCCCTCCCCATGAAGGCATTCCACAAGACATGAGTGACTCCGAGGGTAGGGAATAAGAGACTGTCACTGATGAAAGCAAGGGAGTGCCCTCTCCTGTCCCTTGTCACCACTGCCATTTGTACCTGCACAGCGCTGGCCCTGCCCAAACATCAGAGCATTAAAAGGCAGGAATGGAAAATGCTCCACCCAAGGGTGTGGGCCATGGTGAGGACACACTACTGTGACACAGATTTTGGGGGGGATAAAATGCTCTATTCAGAGTGGGCTGGAAGAGCACAGCTCCTTTCATGTGTGCACTTCTGGACGTGATTTATGACAGGGACAAGCTGAGGTTTGGGGCTGGGAGCATTGCTGACAGTGATGACTGGTGTCACCTCAGCCGTGGCAGGGCGTGAAGACCTGGACACTTTTTACCTGCAGGAGGCTGGATATTGTTATGGCTGTTGCATTAAAAACAAGCTCCTATTAAACCATTCCCTGAAATGTCTCCCTTGGTCATTTCATGATGCTGCTTTCATTTTTCAGTAATAGTCACCAAGAGACCTGAGAAACAGGGGAAGTGAAATAAATAAATAAAAATAAAATATCCTAAGAAGGCATTCTAAACATAAGCCTTCATTTTTCAAGACTATTCTAAACAGGAAGATGGAAATGGAAGCAAATTCAATGGGTGAAGTTACTGTAACATGACAACTAATGTTTAAAAGTTGTATTTCAAGGCTGCAATTCCCAAAGATTGCAGCAATGAAATAGAGCTTTCTTCTTAACTGATGGAGTATTTCCTTCCAGATAAAACAATTTCCCTGATATGTGAAGTAAATAAAAGCTACCTATTAACCATATTTTACAAGTTGAGTGTGTTAGCAAGAAGGTGGAGGCATCACACGTGGAGCTACACAGGATCCTGCACAGCAGAAAACACATCCTGTGCTCAGCTGAGGGCTGAGCAGGGCACTGCTTCTCCTCACTCTGCAACTGCCTATTGAAAATAAACCCATGTGTCACAACAGCCAGCTCACCAACACAACATAACCAAGAGTGACAACAGTGTGCACGAGAATGGGACAGAAATACCTTTGTTGGGATCAACAGGTCCTAAAGGAATCACACCTAACCTGTTATTTTGACAGCAGCCAGAAGAAAAGAGCCACACAGCCAACTCAGCAGGTCCTCAGCAAGCTCAGGCTTTTTAGTTGCAGCTGGTTCTGAGAAAAAGGAACAGTCTTTTCTCACTTTGTATAGATTGTGCTGCTCCCCATGTTGTCCTTCAGTGGAGCAGTGGCCACAAAGTCCATTTCCTTTATTCCCTGTTGTTTTCTTGGTTTTTTTTTCTCAGTGTGGTATCAGATCAGTCCCAGGGAGTAACTGCACCCTACACCAACTGAGATCTCGCAATATTCAGGAGATGTGCAGTTATACTCTGCTTTCCTTTGGAGCAAAATCTTCGGTGTCCCATCTACTTCCTACTAATTTACATCCCTAAAGTCCTCAGTGGTCCTTGAAGAGCTTCTCCTGCAGCACTACCTCTTACACCTGTTGGACAAGCGCCATTAAATTTCCAAGAACAATTGCGTTGCTGTGTCAAATGTATAAAAATGTGTTTAAAATATGTAATCTGATGCAGGAAATGACAAAGGAAAAGGAAAACAAATCAGAAAGTCACGTTGATAATTTTGTCTAAGAAACAAAAAACGCAGACTGAAAACAAATTTTGGCAGTTCAGTAATTAAAGCAAAGTCCATATGGCTTAAGAGAACAGTCAAAGTGCACAGAAGGCAGTGGGTTTTTTGTTTGCTTTCCTCTTCACAGCACACTCCAAGTCATCCTCTTTGGAGCCCCATCTCCATCCCACACACATCCTACCCAGGTGCAGGGAGGAGGATGACTCACGGGTTTTTGGCTCAGCCGCGTCTTTGCGAGTCCCTCGCCATCTAATGAGCTGCAGATCATTATCCCAAACTCAAAAGCCCTTAAACACACCCACTGGAGTTTTTGGTTTTGAACTTTTTCTTCCTGGAACCTTTGGAGAGGAACAGCAATCCAGTGCCAAAGCAATGCAGTGTCTGCATGCACCAAGAGCAGCAGTGCTCGGAGGCAGTGCCAGAGAGTAAAAGCAGTTCTGAGATTGTTTGCCCTGTCCAAGAGGCACTGAAAGGTGACAGCAAGGCTGAGCTGGCCCTTGGACCTCAGCTGTTCTGGTCAGGTGCCACCAGGATACTCCCAACCAGGCTCCTGGGCAGCCTGGTTTCAACAACCTGCTCTGAAGACACCACCTCCCCCTGCCACAGATGTTCCACATCCCTTGAGAGGACAGGGACAATTCTCTATGGTAACAATGCCCACATGAGCTTTGACAGAACATTTGCAAGCACCAATTTTCCTGGCTTATCCACCTGGAAGGAAATGCCAGATCCTGGCGTGGCAAGGACTCTCCTACTTCCAAAATCACTTTTCAAACTCTTATGATAATAAGTCTGCTGACCCAGGACTGTTGCTACGTCCAAGGGCTGGATTTGGATTCTTTCAATGCCTGACAACTTCCTCGTGAGTAAACAACTTGCCACTAAACATGACAGACTCAGGAAAAGGATAGAAAAGAAGAAAACAAAAAGTGAGCTGTACAAAAGGATGGAAAATAAACTAATAATCTCCTCTTTTCTTTCGAAAGGCTGTAGTTTCAAGTGCACAGAGCAGGCTGTAAACGTGCACAAGGTAATTCATGACCCCGATGCCTGAAAAACCTGGTTAGCTTTATTTGGAGACACTTTTTTGCTTCTCCCAGATATGAAGCTGCAGAATCAATAAAAGGCACCTGTGGACACCAAAACTCACCCAGTCTGTGTGGGGTGTCTTTGTATTAAAAAAAAAATCAAATCAAACAAACCCTGCCACTGTGTACTTTTTTACAGACCAGTACACAGAACTGCAGAGTCTGGGTGAGAAAGAATGCTCAACTTCTGTTGGCAGGGCGTGGTAACTCTGATGATCAAAACCATCATCAATTAGTAAACTCTCTAGGTTGTCACTGCAATTTTAATTGAAAAATTCCTCTGGCTTGCTGGGTTGTGTCCTTTGACTCTTAAAAAATGACTGATTCAAATGGTACACACAGTCCACAAGGAGGATTAGAGCCACACCAAAAATAGACTGACCTTACATCTGAATTCTTCCCACTTGCTTCACCCACCACTGCCTACAGCACTCTTTTGAGCCATCTCCTCTTCCAAAGGCCCTGGAGTTGGAATATTTAAACAATGCAGCAGGTCCCATTTGAAGAAGAAAGAAAAGCAGGTCAGTAATTCAATAGAAATACACCAGTAGTGAGCTTAGAACAGTGATACATCTGAGCCTACATTGGTCAGCCAGTGCTCCTAATGTGTGGAGCAGTGAGGAGAAGAGAGGAGGTGTCTGCTTTTCACCTAAAAATGTGTCCATTTTCTATGTTTTACTACTTTACCTTGATGACAGAGAAAAATTAAAAAGAAGAGAAAAAGAAAAAAAAAAAAAAGAGTAGAGAAAAAGGAAGGAAAAAGGAGCCTGGGAGGTTTTATGTTTTCTCTTCAAATCACATCACAAAGTCACTCATTGCATCTAGGGAATTCACCTGCTTGTTTGGGAGCGGTGGGACAGGAGGAGGGGAGAGAAAGAAAGAGGGAAGGAGAAGGGCATGGGAGCTGCTTCCTGAAGCAGTGTTACAAAAAGCGGTTAAAAAACCCCTACTATTCACAAGTGGTTAAAATCATCACTGTTCAGAATTCCTTTTTTTTTCTTTTTGTTTTCTTAAACAAAGGTTCAGCTAGTTGAGCTCCGTGTTTTTATAGAGTTGATTGTCTTCAGAAAGAAAAAAATAAACCCAACCAAAACACCAACAACCCCAGCCTCAGGTGTGTTCCCATCCGTTTTTCTACCCTGATAAGAGTTCAGCATCCCGGGCACGCACACGCGGTGCCGGTGACTGTCCCGCCGTGTCCCCAGCTCAGACAAACGAGGAGAATCCTGTCACTGGAGTCCGGGAGCCGGGCGCGGGCTGTCCCGTCGGGGTGTACACCCCTCCTGAGCTCTGTGTGGTGATGACAGTCTGGAAATAGGGTTCTGTCTCACTGGCCGTGCACTCCTCGTATCTGTAGGATGCCGGGTGCTGCTTCACCCCTTTCTGCTGCCGCTTCCACGAGTTGTAGTAGGTGGGGTCGCTCATGTAATGGTTCACGAAGGAGTGCTTGGGCAACTCGTCCTCGTAATCCGAGTCAGTGACCTGGGGCATCAGGAAAAACAGAATTAAATAATTGGTCATTAGTGTTGATGATTTTTTTTATCCTGTTGTGCTCACAGAGAAATGAGAGGCAGGTTTAGCATCACCATGAAATCACCATGTAATGTTAAGGGAAGAGGGTAAGTGTGGTACGTGCTTCTGCTTTAGCCAGGCTCTGCTGCTGGAGGGAGAGTCCTCTGATGATAAATGACAGAGAAATCCCTTCTAATTCCCTGCAGAACGGTGCAGGGGCAGCCAGGAGCTCCTATTTGGGCACAAGAAGCAGGCAAGTGTAGAGAGGTCACAGTGAAACCAACAGCTTTCAATCACAATCAGAAATATTGCAATTATAGCTGAGCATCTCTCTTCTGATGGAAGGACAGCAGGGATGCCTTCCACACAAACGCTCTGGTTAGCCAGGCTGATGTTTGGGGTGGCCAGCCCAAGCCACCTGCACAGGATCTGGGCGCTAAGTATTGAAAATTAATTCTTTAACTGGAAGGGAGTTAAATAAAATCAGACTTTTTACAGGCAAATAACACTATTTGCATGTTCCAGCTGATTATTGGTGGTACAAGGTACACAGCCAGCGGTGACAGAAGAAAGAGAATGCAAAATCTGGGAGAGAAGAGCTGCCAGGCAGGAGGAGCTGCTTCCTTGGGATGAGTCAGACCCAGCTCTGCGCTCAGAGCGGATCCTACCCCTGAAACATTTATGCACGGTGGCTGGAGAGCTTCAAAGCTCCCATCAATATCAAGCAGGAGCTCTATTGAGATGTAACCAGATAAGCTCTGTGCATCTGCCCCTCCTCTGAAGTGCTGCTGCTGGGATGCAGCTGGAGGAATCACAGAGCGCAGAGACCACGGCAAAGCCTCGGCCACGGAATCTCAGCGCACATTTTCCTTCTGTTCCCACTGATGTTCCCACCAGTAACAGCCCCATCCCATCCAGCACTCAAACATTTACCCAGGCATTTCCAGATCTCACACCTTCCCTCCAAATCTCCAGTTAGACCATGCAAAAGCTTTCATTCCATTCCCTCCCCCTGCAATAATCTGCATTGCCAATTCTAGAGGCAATTAAATATCAAAGTAGGAGCTGCCTAAGATACACAAGAGAGACAGGTAAGTGCAGCTCATTGCTGTTCATTGCTGCAATTAGTTTCAAAAGGTTGGTGTGGTTCTGATCTATGACACCACCCAGCAAACACACATCCTTCTTGATCCTGCCTGCCACAAAACTTGTCTCTCCTCCTCTAAAGCGCCTTTTTAATGGTCTCTGAAGAACAATCCTCAAATGCCTTGTGAACCATCGTTTGAAAAGGGCACAGCATCCATCATCCCACTTCTTTGCTTAGGTAGCTGCTTCAATACTGTTCTGTGCCCATTTTCCAGCACAGAGGGTGATGGACAGAGCTGAGAAATTTTTCCCAAGGCTTTCCAAAAGTGAGCAAAGCAGCTCTTTACAGCTTTGCAAAACTTCCTTTGCACTATTAACCAGGCTTTGGCTCTTTAGGAATTACGTACCGTTTGATTTTTAAGAATGAAAAGCTTCAGGTGCCTTGACAAGTAATTACTAATACAACAAAGCCCTACCAGCATTTAATAATTATTCCAGAAGGAACACAGCAAGCCTGTCTCCTAGAACAACACTCCTTTGCACCAGCTGCCAGGCTTGGGAAGCCAACCCCCGACTCCCTCCAAAGACCTTCCTGAACAGGTGGTTTTTGCAGCATTCCTGGAATATCCCCAGATTTGGACCACTTCACAGCCAGTGGGTGCAGAGAGCAGCTCCAGAGTCTTGGCACTGCTGCCAGGAACATCCTGCCAGCACTGGCCTGTCTGTTTTTGCAAGGGGCTCCAACAGGAGAGCCGTGGATGGCTGCAGATGTGGCAGCATGGCAGGGCCTGGCAGCAGGAGCTCAGGCTGCTCCTCAGCTGCAGACACAGCCAACTTCACCAAACCCTGGTTCTCTCTGTACTCAGCAGGAAACAAGTTACTGCACTCTGCATCAGTCTCCAAACATGATGCTGTGTGTCCACAGTGTAATTTTAAAGTAAATGCCTGGGAAGCTGAGGGATGGAAGCTGATGTGAAAGTCTGTGCATCCTGAGCAGAGACAGGTGGATTGCTCACCAGGAGCAGCACCTGGAGGTGTGAACTCCTCCAGCTCCTGTGGATGTGCTCTCTCTATCAAAGGCACTGCTCTCCTGTGCCCTCTGATTCCTTCCCACCATCACTTTTACTGACCCAGACACACCAGGGAAACAGCCCTGCTGAACAGAGGGATCACAGCTGAGCTGAGATGGCAGAAGCATGAGGAGCAAAAACACCCCCACAAACTTCTAGTGGCTCTTTGTGAGTCTTTCTGATGTTCCCACAGACACAGAGGATCTGTGGGGCTGGATAAAGCCAAGTAAAAGGCTGGAAACCATAAGATGAAATGCAAAGAAGCATGTGACACGACTTTATAGCTGTAATAGTACTATACAGCCACTTGAGCTCTGTCCATCACCAGCAAAAAGACCACTCACTCACAAAACTCATATAATTTCTGTTCCTAAGCCAAGTTCTTTCAAGATTGCCAGAAGTCAACATAATAAAGAGGAGAAATCTCAGGAACACTTTAAGATGAGCTGCTGCTGTTTGAAATTGAGGGAATGTAAAACAATACCACTTGCTGATAACTTGTCCACTAATTAGTTCATTATACCAATTGAAAGGGAACACTAATTTGGTGTAAACAAGGCCAGGGTCTTTCAGAAGGAACTGTCATGAAACATATAGAGCTGCAGTAACTTCAGCCTTTCACCATCATTCAGACTGATGCTGGAAAGAATAACCTGCTTGTTAGTGTTGATACAACATATTTTTTCTGTGTTTCTTTCAGAACAGGCAGGAACTGACTATTTTGTCCGTGTTTCTGAAGTATCTCCTAAGGTCTGCTCTCAGCAAGACTCCAACAACCACCCTTATCAGCAAGGAGTGCTCTAAGCTGGCATTCCACAGCCCGATGAAAATCAAGGAGAAGTAAGATAAACCTGTTTAGCATGACAATACAGACAGCTTATACTAGAGGATTACTCTTTAGTGGTTTTTAAACTATTGAGTAAATAGAAATGCTGCAGGGCTTTTTGCTTTGTTTTCAGTTTTCTCCTTTCCCTTCGACTGTGGCTGTGTTACCTTGGAAACCTCCATAGGCTGGGGCGTGATTGGGTGTGTGGTGACATTACACACTGTCAACCAAAGGTGCATGGATGCCTATGAAACAACAAATACAGAAAATGAGAGGCTATTTAGGTATATTTTTCATAGCATAAAATGCACAAGTGCCACTCAGAGGCAAGTCAGCCACCAGAGTTGGCTGGCTTAGTCAGTGGGAAATGTGATAATAAATTTGATAATAGTTCCAGTTATCCTTTTAAGTGACTACAAAAGAAACAGCCTCGTAAGATGACTTCTAAAAATGTATATAACAGCAGGATTTTTTTTTTTGTTGGCCTGAAATAAATATGCTGTAAAAGAGACAAGGTAACCCAGTATGCAAAATATTTCTCTGGACATGGGAACCCACTCTTATTTTATGTGTCACCTGCAGTTGGTTTCCACATAGTGCCCAACTTGTCAAAATCACTGGAGAGATTTACTGGGAACAAGTTAAACCCTATTCCCTCTGAAGTGTTAAGTGGAAATTAATACCTTCCTACAGAGCTGAGAAAGCCAAAGCCAGTCAGACTGCAGAGAGCAGTGGGACGCCCAGAGCATCCAGCACTGACTGATAACGTGTGCAACCTGTGACAGTATTTTCTCCTGGAAACAGTTTTTGGGAGACCACAAGGACAGAAGACACAAATGTGCACCAACCTCCCCTCTCCTCCTGCTCTGACTTGGCTGGATGACACTGCAGATGTATCATCAGATTTTGATACATGGGGAAAACCAAATTTTTTCAGATTATCTGTCCAGAGACTTGTCCACTTGACTCATTAACTAAAAGCCTATTATTATTAATCATTTAGAATTTACACTCATAACAGTCTCCTGCTCTGTACCTGCCAATTAAACTTCTTTAACCTCATTAACAGTACTAGTGCTTGGCTTTCATGACATGGAGTAAGTTCACCACTTGATTTATGAATATTAAGAGTCCTACTTGATTTCCTCTTTGTTTTTGTGTGTCTCTCCTCTCCAGGAGGGAGCTTGGAGGAATGCTCCCAGGCAGCTGTGTTTTAAGTGCAGTCAGTCAGCCCAAGAGTTCTTCATGTTTAGTAAACCCCAGGAGACTTGAAGCCAGTGAGCTTCCTTCTTTTCCATATGAAATCCTGACACCTCAGGCAACAGGCGTAAGACTAAGCAGTAACACGGTGACAAGTCGATTGAAGGCAAAGGCACAGTGTTTGTCCCTGCCTGCCCTGATGTGCATCATATTAAGTGGAATTTGAGACCCACACACTGATGTATTAGAGGAAAACAGCATCATGACCCTCTGCTGCAGAGGACCAAACTTGGATAGAACTCTTACATGAAAAGGTATCTTTAACTCCTCATCTAATGGCAAACGTTTCTGCCTGCTAAGACAGATGGAAAATCTGAACCTCTCAGAAAACAGAGCTTGCCTATTAAGATCTCCCCTGAGAACAGAAACTAAAAGAAAATAAAAGACAAACAGGAAGCACTAACAGGTACAGGAACACTTGAAAAGAGAGTGGTCAATCATCTATGCCCACCTCTGCCCCAGCCCGCCCTCATCCCCTGTCTGCACCTGCCAACATAAACAGCATTTTCAGGCTGATCAAAAGGCAGCATCTCCTACTGCTACCTCTACTGGGAGCATATGAACATTTCATGACTAAAAGCACTTCCCACCACAAAAAAACCCAAACAAGCATCAAACACATTAAACAGGCAGGCTGCATATCCAAGCCCCAAGGAAAGACAGGGGCATATTTTGTGCACATACTCAAGTGCCCACCCACATTCACAAAATCACCAGAATCTCGACAGCAATACAACAGTAAATAAACAGTATCAATAGCCCAAGCACAAACCCACCAAAATCACTTCATTCTCTGCTGTACAAACAGTGCATATAGGAGGCATAAGGACACCCTGCAAGGAGACTTCTGCACATCACCAGGAAATACCACACGGGACATTGAAATTAATGTCAAAAGGTGCCAGCGCTAAATTCACGATCATGCTCAGCAAACTGTTTTAATGACAGGTTTAATGCTGGGTTGTTACAGTGACATGACCAAAGCACGGTGGGTTTAATCTGGAGGGTAATGCTGGAGCATTGCAGAGACAGCAGCTTGAGCTGCACCAAGGAAAGCTGCCTGCACAACGGGTCGGCCACAGGGCAGCACAAAGCAGCAGGCTGTCGGTGGTAATTAGCAGGAGGTGAGAGCTAGGTAGCCAGGAAAAGCAGCTGTAGCTGCAGGTGCAGAAAAGCTACAGATGAAAACTGTCATCTTCTTTCACTACTTGCTGCCTGTGATTTTTTCTTGCTGGAAGGGTCAGGTTTGGCACGGTTTGGCCCACTGCTCGCTTCTTGCGCTGTCAGTTCGGATTCGTCAGGATCTCAGCTGACAGCATCTGATTTTAGAGACAGATTTACCTTTCTGGATCTCCTTTGAAGTCTGTCTATTCACCCCTGGCCACTGCTGGACTTTCACAGACAGCGAGCGCTTTCTTCCTTCTTACAGGGGATGTGAAACACAAGATGGAGCCCTGCCAGATGGATAATGCTGGCATACACCACCTTCTGTGGAGAGCAGCCCAAAGGCAAGGCTGGGGTGGCCAGAGAGCTGAATGGGCCCTCACAGCCATGGCCATTTGCTCCTTGGCAAGTTACTCACTCCCCACCTACTCCCTCTGTAACCAAGGCAGTGGCTGTCACCTCTCAGACTCTTCTGAATCGTGGGCTTTGCTGGAGCTGTGAAACTGCAAAACCACATTCCACACTCCAGTCAGTGCAACAATCCAAAGCACAGCTCACCTTTAACCTTGCCCAGACAGTAGCTGGCTATTTTGCAGCACATATGTGTTTTCCCAGAAGTGCTCCAAGTTTGCAGCCCACAGGCAGAAGGGGGTTTGCAGATCCTTCCAGAGAGGTCAGCACACACTCTGAGACTGATTGCACTTATCTTTCTACCTGAATATCTGCCAAGGCCAGGTCTGGAATCTGCCCTGTCTGGGTCCTGCTTATCGTTCTTTCCTTTGATATTTTTATTTTAAGATGTGATGAAAACAGCCTGGCGAATTGAACCTTTTAAAATCCTTGAGACAGACAAACAATGACCACACAGCATGATGCAGGTATGGGACTGGGATTTCAAAGACTTGCCAGGATTCAGCATGGAAATGACTCTCTGCAGTGTCTGTGCAATGTGAAGCAGAGGGAAATCCTTACCTCTGACTCTGACACTTCCAGGGGCTTCTCGTTGAGGCCCAAGCCCTCGGTCAGCACAGCCCCGTTGTACTTGTTGCAGATATCCTCATCAGAGTAGTGCAGCCCCCCTGGGCTTGGCCGAGGAGGAGACCTAGGAAATGCAAAGGATGAGTGCTTGGGATGTTGTTATTCCCCTGGAATTAATGAAATCATGCTTAGAAGCCAGAATCACAGCTTGAGGCAGAGACTTGGGTGTTTAAGTCTTTCCTGGATTGTTCAGCCTCTCCCTTCAGTGTTTGAAGCTAGAAAAGCACACATTCCAAAATCACAGCATTCCCAGCTTTTTACCTGGTTCCATTTTTCTTTGAGAAGGTGCTCTTGATGTTCAGGTGTCTGCTGTTGAGCTCCAGAGCAGTGAAGCCTCCGTTATCCAGGGTGACCGACTCCTCCACATTGGAGATGGTTTTACCTGGAGCCAGGAAATGAAAGGTTCAGCTGAAACAAAAACACTTTTTTCCCCAAATAGAACTGCAGGAGCTAACTTGTCCTCCTTTCTGTTTCATGACATCATTAATTATTTGAAATTCTCTTTACTTTTCTTACTGGCAAGTGAGAACAGTGAAGGCAAGGAGTGTATCAGCAATGTGAAGAGGAGAAAGAAGTCATGGATGGATGGATGGATTTAATTGAGATGGAAGTATCTAATATAACACAGATAAACTGTGCTTGAAAAGTGCTTATTCTTGGTTTTTGACTATAAATAGAAACCAGGTAACTAATTTAGGTGGCTACTGAAGATGTCCTAAATCAGGTGCTGTGAATCCCATTCCGTGCTGACTGGAGCAAAGCAAGAGAAAGTAAAAGGTAGAAAAAGAGGAAAAGAAGAGATGAAAAAAAAAAAGGCAGGAAAAAAAGCAAGAGGGAGGGCAAGTGGATAGCAAATGGGAAAAACATGCTGCAGCTGAAATGAGGATCAGGTATGGAGAAATGACCGGACAGTGTAAGGCAGGAATGAGGACAGGATGGGAAGAAGAAGGAAAACACAGCCCAGTGTATCATTTCTTGTGATCAAATCTAGCAGGAGCTTGTTCTCTCCTGTGCTCATCCTCTGTCATCCCGAAGGTGTGAGCTGAGCCCGTGGCCCAGCGAGAAGGGCTGGCTGCCACTTTGCAGCAGACAGGTGCTTTATCCTCAGCTTCAATTTCAGTGCTGCATTAAGGCTCTGTGAACATGGCTATCTGACAGCACAGGTCAGACCTGCCTTTTCATGTCTGTCCCCCAAACACACAGTAAAACTAAGAAGATGAGAGATTTCCTATGAGCTGTGCATACAAATATGTAATAGTATTAACTTGGTAAAATGCCACGGTATGCATACATCTTATATCTCGTGGGACTGAAATCTGATTTTCTAACACTTGTTAGAAGTGAATTACAAAGAAAGAGAAGATCTTCACTTTGGGACTGAATTACTAAATACTGCTGGAAGACTTCATTACATTAATCCCTAAGAACAGGTAGTGCAGAGACCCATCCACCTGATTCTTCTCATTAAAGTGCCTTTTCTGGCACCTCCTGGCATCAGAGAAATTTCTTGCTGCAGGTGGGGGAGGCTATCAGAGAAATACACATGTGAACAATCCTCCTAGGACTTTATCATGTAGGGAGAAGAAAAGGTAAAAACAATAGTCAGATCTCTCAAGAATGAGGCTTTTTGAAAGGCATTCCAAGTTACAGAGCAGGTAGCTCCTCTTTCCTTTCAAGAAAGGAGACTGGTAAAAAATCATCACTAAAGGAAAATTCAAAGCTTGATGCTCACTAGATGTTAAAATTTAACAGATAACCAAGACACTTCCTGGCTGCTTGGCCCCCAGCCCAGCAACTGCAGCTTGGCTTAGGGAAGGAATGTGAGATGTAGGGCACTCAATACAAAGGAATTGTGATACAGTCCTCACACACAGAGATTTAGAATATCAACATTGTTACAGCCATGGAAAAGCAGAATCTTTCTCCTTCTCTCCGTCTATCAGGGAATTACGACAAAGTTAAGCAAAGTCTCAGCTAATTCCTGATTTATTCCTTATCTGCCAAGTGTTTGACCCAGACTCTTTGGCTTTTACTGCAGTCCCTGGGACTTCCAGAGTCTGTCCTGTCTGAGCCCATGGCTCGTCAGTGTCCAAACCCTGATCCAGTGTGGCTACAGACAAAAGCCATTTCTACCAAACCAGACAGCAAAAAGTTCCAAGTCTTTCACCAGGCAAAATAGCTCTAAACACAGTCCCTGCTGAGGAAATCAGGGGTTCAAAGGAAAGGTATTTCTGATTCCCACAGCTGCTGAGACTTTTGCACAGCACAGACATGATGCCTTACCTCCGTTACAGTTCTTGTACTTCTTGCTCTGGCCGTGCAGGACCAATGCAAACACCACCAGCAGGATGAGGATGAGGCTTGACAGAGCCATCACCAGCAGAAACCACCACTCCTCATAGAAAGGGGCTTCTGTTTGTGCTGAAAGAGCAAAAAACAAATAACAGGTCTTCTTTATGCCCCTTTAAAATTTTCTCTTGTTCCCCACATTGAATGACGACTGCAGTGGTGCTCAGGGGAGAGAGGGTTCAGACTCTTGAGGGGCTTGCTGACCCTTCTAAAATGGTTTGGGTTGGAAAGGACCTTAAAAATCATCCAGTGCCACCCCCTACCATGGCAGGGACACCTTCCACTATCCCAGATTGCTCCAAGCCCCGTCCAACCTGGCCTTGGACACTTCCAGGGATGGGGCAGCCACAGCTTCTCTGGGCAACCAGTTCCATCTCTACAAGCACCTTTCATACCCCTGCAGCAGCTCCACAGGCCCTTAGCTAAGAAGTTATCACCAGGAGAAGAGAGGCAGGTTTCTTCCCACAGCTCTGCACAGCTACATTTCCTGACCATGGCAGGCTTGGCACTCCAGGGTCAAGGGAACCACTAATACACATGCCATGACCCATGATTATTGCATTTTTTGGGAGGCTTACCTTGCCAAAATGCTGTTCAGTGGCCCTTTGAAAAATACAGCTAGTGACAGGGAGCAAAGTTCAGCGTCTTTCAGTACCTCCTAATGGAGAACTTCCAACATTCACTGCTACTCTCTATCACTTCTCCATCCACTAAGCCAAGCCTGATGTGCAGCACAGGGGTATCAATTCAGTTGCCTGGGTTTTGTGCAGACTCAGGTCATTTCATCCCATTTGACCTCAAGGGACAACACAAAATGACACAAACTTGCCCTTCCTGGAGTTACCTTGCCAGCCTTGGGTTAAAGCAATAAGTATTGTTGTTTTCTTCCAGTGATTCTCTTCATTCTCCCTTGAGCTCCCTCAGCTTTGGGGAAAAAGTGCAGCTTCTGAGCATGAGCCAGCAGTTGATATAATTTCCCTGTAGTCCATAAGGTGGAACACCACCTGGCAGGAATGGGTGATGCCAGGAGAACAACTCAACCCCTCACTATCACCAAACCCTCTTTCCCTGACTGTCCCAAGCTTGGATCTGAATTAAAGTCTGTTCTAAGCCTGGCGATATGAGCTCGAATTTGTTCCAGATCACTGGGTATTCTGCAGCAGGGAAAAGCAGCCACGCTTTTTCTTTGCTAGGAGGCCAGTCCAGGCCAATAAAATCCTAGAGACAAACTGCACAAGCCATGCTGGGCTGAGCAGATTCAGGGCAATTTATACCTCCCTGTGCCAGCTGAAGTGGCCAGCCTAAAATGCTTTTTTTATACTTTTATGACTGTGAATCTCAATGGAAGCCTCTTACTTTCATGCAGCAATTTGAGAGGAACAGAAGCATCAAAAGGAGGCGAATTAAATAGTTCTGTTCAGGTGGAGAACTTACAAACAAGCAGTTTATTTATAGAAAGCATCACAAGGAGATGCATGCCCTGCTTCAGAGGAATAATGTCTTCGAGCAAAGGAAAGGCTGACATGATTGCTGGTCCTTTACACTGTTACAGCCCCTGTGAAACCCCAGACAGGAAAAACACTGACTCTTGGTGTTTGAAGTGGGTTGTCCATGCCCTTGTCCTGAAGAAGAAAAGCCAGGGTAGCACTCACAGTGAGCTCCATGGAAGCTCTCACAGGGTAAGTGGTTAATTGTGTCAGGACAAGCGCAGCAGCCGCGATGGCGAGAGCAGTGCTCGCTACTCCTGCCTGCTGGGGAGTTGTTGAATGGTGTTCATGCCTTTCACTGGAGCAGCAAAGAGATAAAAGCCACTCCAGATACTGGAGCACTGCCAGCTTCTCAGGACTCTCCAGAATTTTGAATCACAAAGCCGCTTTATCAGGTTCTTTTATTCCCCTTGTCTTTGCTGACATAGCAAGGATGAAACTTATGGCTCAAAAGCAACCTTGAGCTTGGGGAAGAGGAGACCCAGCAAAGCCTTCCCAAGGGCAAGGTCTCTCACCTCTCCACAGGCCAAGGCACTCCAGCTGCCCAACCCAGGCAAACTGAAAGGAATTGGATTTTTAAGGCATTCACGTCCCTTTGGAAAACCAGAGGGCTGGGCTGCTCACTGGGATTTGGGAAGCACATTTAGGTCATAGCCCTGTGTGTAAGCACAGGAGAGCTGGGAGAGTGGGAAGAGCCCCAGATCATCATCAGCAAGGTGATGGGACTGGAGGCATCACACTGGAACAGGAATGCCAGCACAGAGGATTATCAGGAATAATGTGAAACTGCTGTATTTGTGAGAGCTAAA
Source organism: Poecile atricapillus (assembly GCF_030490865.1). Taxonomy (NCBI): domain Eukaryota; kingdom Metazoa; phylum Chordata; class Aves; order Passeriformes; family Paridae; genus Poecile; species Poecile atricapillus. The sequence continues at coordinate 13,433,940 of NC_081262.1, read as the reverse complement.
TACAAAGTAACACAAAAAATGTTTATCAGAGTACCGAGTAAAAAAAGAAAGCAGAGCAAACATAAAACAGACTAGGAATGGAGAAAAAGCAAACAAATTGTAGACTCTGCAAATTAGTCTTATGACGAGATCTGACATAAACACTCTGAGTAGGTTCTTTATCAAGCTTAAAAATGGCACATGCATATTTTTCCTCTTGAGAATCAAACACACTGTCATTTCAAAGCTTAGTTCACCTCTGTATTACTCCAGTTTTATCTTAAAACAAGTGAAAACAAGCTGTCCTTGATTATTTGCTGCAACTAGAGAGTCTGGTTTGTTTCTTTTTCCCCCTCTTCTCCCTCAGCCTCGGGAAATTCCGTTGAAAAAGACTTAAAAAAAATTTCCATGATTACCTGATACTGCCACAGAAGGAACACTTGGCTCTCCATAGCCAAATTCGTTGACAGCCACCACCCGAAATTCGTAGGTGACACCTTGTCTGAGTTTGTCCAGGCCCACTGTGTAGGAGGTGGCGCTGCGAGGGATGTCCTTCACAAACATATCCCAGAGTCCTTCATCTAGGAGAGCAGCAAGGAGAGAAATGGCATCAGCTGTGTCCCCTGGCCCTTCCACCTGCTCAGAGAGAGGTTGTCATCAGCGGTGTGCTGGAGCCACAGGCAGGGACACACTCACCTGGAGGCTGCCCTGTGTACCACACAAATGTCAGAATGCCCTGCAAGCCCCATCTGTGAATGCATTTATTCAGGATGGGATCTCTTCATAGCCCAGATGGAAGAGGTGTCTAAAATCAGCAGCAGCACCCACACAGACCTGAGCTGGCTGGAGCAGCTGCCACTCCCTCCTGAGTGGGTAAGGTCACCCATCAGCCCATCTGTCATTTGACAGATCAGGTAAACCCAAGGCAACATTAATGAGTCCTAATCACAAAGGATTTTGTTTTCCTTTTACATTGCAAAATTTGCTTTGTTGTTGAAGCACTCAAGTGAGGCTTGGACTAATGTAAGTCCTGGGAGGCACTGTGGCCTTGTGTGAACTGGTGCCAGGGGACTGGTGTCACTGGAGTGCTGCTTGTTCCATGACAGCAACAGTGTTGTGCCCTTTGCATGGCAAAGAGCTGGCACTGCACTCTGTGCTCTGCAGTTTTAAACAGAAATGAGTTTTGTTTATTTATATAAAGCTGCTGAAGTTGTTAGAAGCACAATGCCATTCTGATGGGAGGGTTTCAGTAGGGTAATTTTGGCTCTCCACAGCCATAATGACATTAATCCTGTGTCACATCCTGACCAGGCACCATTCCCATGCCTGTAACCTCACATTTACTTGACTGCAGTGGAATGAACTTTCAACGAGATGGATGCTGGTTCCAGGAGGAACAAAACCAACTATAATTAAAAATACCACTCAAAATTTTTGAGGACAGGAATCAAGCATTAATTTGACTGATTAGCTTCCTGGTAAAAATTGGTGCTTAGCATTTCTGCTGAGAAAATGGAGTCTCTGTTTACACATGGGGCCAAACCCTCAGCTCACCTACCCAGCGTAGCTCCCACAGACCTGACCTCACAAGTGTCCCATGGGCTTTTACTTTCAGCTATCAAAGCAGCTCCAACAGTATGGATTTTTCTCTCCATGTCCCACAGCAGTGGGAACAGGATGATAACCTCTCCACAGACACGACTTCAGAGTGGGAGCTGCCCGCTTTCAAAGACAGTCGTCTGCACCGCGCGACTCCAGAGGCAGCAGGACTTCTGTAGCTCGAGGTGTTATCAAGGTAACAATAAAGCAGGAGCCAGCAGTGTTACCCTCAGTGACTCGTTCTGCTGCTGCAGTGTGAGGCAGGAATCTGTTCTCATTTGCTTTGCCTTTACCTGAGTGTAACCTAATTGGAGTCACTGCAGCGATTCCAGAACTGTGGTGGTGTAGCAGAGCAAGATCTGGCCCTCAGCCTACTCCTGTGCCACAGGGAACAGCAGCAAAGATGGATTGATTAACACTGCAGGTGCATTTCCATGTGAATGTTTTAGCTTTGGCACCAGTAAATACTGGCTCAGTGATCTGCACCGTGCTGCACGTCTGGTGACACACACAATGAGTAACAGCCCCCAAACCACAGCTTTTCTGGTCAGGAGGATTGGCAGTCTCAGCGGATACAAAAAGCAGGCTGGAATGTTATTGTTCCAGCTGCATTTGAGAAACACCAAAGAACAATAAAAATAGGTAATTTTCCTGCCGTGCTTAAAACTCGGACCAATACATTATTCACCAGCATGATCAGACCATAATGAAGTTATCATAATGTACCATTGTTATGTATTAGCTGGGTATTACAATGGCTATAAAACAAGAGATAAAATATTGACTTCCCTTTTACAGGGCAATAGAAGCAGAGATTATTTCTACCACATAAAGTAACAATGTAATAAAAAGGGAGTCTGGGATTTAGTTTCTCTGAAGAGGGTGGAGTGAGGGATGCATTTTCAAAGTTGGATTGTTGCAGCCACTGATACTCAGAAGATGCATCTCACTACTATAAAATATTGCCATATTTGCTAGAATTGCCTCAGCTTTCATAAACACATTTGTAAACAGCAATAAGAGAATTTGAGCCCATTGTGAATTGTCTGAAAAGCAATTTGTTTGCATTCAAAGCCACTTAAATAGGGGAAGAAAAAGCAACAATAAAAGTGAATGCTCAGCACTCATTACAACAAACATGACTGTTCAGACACACACTTTCTCACTCATTTTCTCAAACCTATCAGGGTGCACACTGCAGAAAACCCAACAGACCAAGAAGTGTAAATTTAACCGCTCTGTGAAGCTTGCAGTAAGTTGGGAAAACCACCCCTGAGAGGTCAACATTGCATTTCCTCCTCTCTGTCCCCTTGGCTATGGTGGTGATGCTGTGGGGCAGCAAAGGATCCTTCTTCAGAGGTATTTCTGTCTCACAGGGACTCAGAGATGCTCTGGCTGGTGGCCACATAGTCACCGGCCCAACTCCTTTCATTCCCTCTAAGAATCTTTATCAAAACTGGTTTTTTTCCCTAGGGTAAGACTATCAGTGCTGAGTTAATGGTTGGACTTGATGACCTTAGAGGTATTTTCCAGCCTTAATGATTCTAAAATGGGACCGAGCTCATTGTCCCTGGGGTCCCAGAGGTGCTGATGCAGATACAGCGGGCAGATGTCCTAAATCTTCCCCACTTCTGACCCCTATGCATAGCACTGTGGCTTCCCAAGCCCTGGCCAACCAGTTTTTTAGTTCCAGAGCCTCAATTAATTTATCTGATATCCACCTGAAACATCCAGACCCCTCTTTGTAGACAATGATCACAATCAGATATATCCAAACTAAATAATCACTTTATTCCAGCAGTGAACTTTGCGATTAAATATTGAACACACACTTGTGACTTCCTTCACTGCACCTCTCCCCCATCCTCAAAACCAGATGTGCCCTAAATGTTAGAAGTTCAGCTGAAAGAGAATTCATTAGAAGGTCACCTGTGATAGCAGAGACTGGCCTTTAAGTTCAGTAGAAAATCGTTAGTGTACCATACAAAGCATTTTCTGCTCAGTTTAGGGAGGAAAGATGCCATGGATGGGACATCAGCTGGGTATTAACTCTTAGAAACCTCTGGGAAGAGCAAAGTTTGCAACACTCTGCAGGGCTCAGAGGGACATCCCGAGGGAGGCTGCCTTTGCTTTCTCTTTTCAGTCACATCAGTCCCCATCTTCATTCCCCGCTGCCTTTCACTGGCCACTCAGCCTCTTAAACATGCGATGGAGAAGCGAGCGCTCCTCAAAAATCAAAATTTTTTCTTTGCTCTTTGTTTCTGCCCAGTTTTTCCCCAGCCCTGCCCCACCCCAGCTCCTGCTGATGGGAGATTTGCTCTTCACCTCCCAGCCTCGATGCCTCTGTCCCATCTGAGCTTGATGTTCAGAGAGGATCTGAGTGTCAGGGGAAGGTGAAGGCACCTCTGCCCTAACGCTGTGTCCACCCGTGTTGGAGAGGAGCTGCTCTGCCGGCAGTGGCCCCATGGCCAGCCCGGTGTCACAGGCCATTAATCAGGGTCTCCACGCTAAATAAAGCTGTCACTCAGCCAGGGAGGCTCCCAGCTCCACTAAATCCAACCACTGACAACCCAGGACATGGAGAGCTGTCAGTTATTTGGGTTTTAAACACCATCCATCCCCTCTCAGAGCAGGAGAGCTGGGCCATAAAGCTCCCTCCTAATTACACATTAGAAGGTTTATGAGGGGAGAAGCTGCTGAGAGTTAAGGCCCGGCTGAATGCCACTGGTGTTCCTCCTACAGAGGACACGATTAAAACGTGGCTCTGTTTGTCAGAGGCAAAGGGCTGGATTATCATGCAAAGCAGTGGAAGGACAAGAATGGGAAGTGAAGGCTGACAAACTGTCAGCCCCGGTGTGTCGCTCGCCAGCAGAAGCGAAAAAGGCCCCATGGCAGATGCCGGGGATGCAGCTGCACCCTTCACTTTGAATTTACTGACTTCTGCTGGTTCGTGTCCATGTTTGACACTGCGCTCCCTCATTTGGTTAAAAATAAATAGAAAAGGAAGAAAACAGAAAAACACTACTCAAGACACCAGAAAAGAAACTAAAGTGAGAGCTGCCCTCAGGGCGTGGGAAGCAAAACCCAGCATTTATGAGGTAGACAATTCCCACTCCAAGTAGACGGGTTCTTTCCCAAAATGTCTGTTGTTTTCATGGAACTCATCATCTTGAAAGCTGGAGAGAGACTTTTTACAAGGGCATGGAGTGACAGGACAAGGAGGAATTGCTTCAGACTGCCAGAGGGCAGGGATAGATGGGATATCAGGGAGAAATTCCTCCCTGTGAGGGTGTTGAGGCCCTGGCACAGGGTGCCCAGAGAAGCTGTGGCTGCCCCATCCCCTGAAAGTGTCCAAGGCCAGGCTGGATGGGGTTTGGAGCCACCAGGTCTAATACAAAGTGTCCCTGCCTATGGCAGGGGGATGGAACTGGCTGATCTTTAAGGTTCCTTCCAATCCAGACCATTCCATTAAGGTGAAATAATCTTCCAGTTGCCTGACATCATCCCCTGCTTGGGAAAAGCACAAAAAGTCCAAAACTGTGGTGGGGAGAAGAAGCAGAAAAGGAAATATCCCTCTACTTGTCCTGGCTCAGGGAGGCTTTCTGAGGGACAGAAGCCAGGAAGATGTGTCACTTGTGGACGTGGCTTAGTGGTGGATGTGGCAGTGTTTGGTTTGTGGCTGGACTTGATGACTTTAAGTCTTTTCCAACTGAAATGATTCTGTGAGGCAGATTGACCCACACAGCTGCTCTGCACAGGCTGATCCAGGGGTGGAGGTCTGCTGGGGCAGCTCCACATCCAGGTGCACTCCTGGCATTTCACAAACACCTCCCTTGCAGACAGGGGCACTGGGAAGGCAGCTCTGGCTGAGACTGCTGGGGATCTACAGGACACATGCCCACCACTAAAGCACAGTGACAGGAACCTTTGGATGTGAGCTGGAGCTGGGAAAAGAGGGGTGAAGCCAGCTGCTCCATTCCTCCCAGCAGCACTGGGAACCTTAACATCACTGTGCCATTTGTCTTTTGCTCTGTATGGAAAAGCTGAGGGCACAATCTATTCCCCATTCCTCAGCCAGCACAGCTGATGTCTGGGGAGCACTTACAGTGGCAGAGACAGAGCCTGCTTAATTGCATTTCTTGTAATGCACAAGGAGCTAAACTGGAATCCATTTCTCCAAGGACAGAGAAGTTGAAGGAAAAGAAAAACTCTTCTGTTTCTGTAATGTCTTCCTCTAGCACAGATCACTCTGGAAAAAATATTGGTTTGCCTGCTTCATCCCTGTGTGTGAGTGTACTCAAAATGCAGAGGAGGTAGTGAGCCTGGTCACCTTCCATAAAGCCAGCAGAGAAACAGGGAAATCAAATGAGCAGCCTCAGCTGCCTGCTGCCACCATTGCTAAACCCAGCAGGGCAGCAGAGCCCTGGGAGACACAGCAGGGCTCCACAAAATTCGAAGGGAAGTGACAAAAGGGAGTAGGGCTTGCCATTTCTGACAGAAAGCCATCCTCCTACTCTGATGGAAGACTCTTGGCAGGGAGCTACAGCAGGGAAAATGAGATGATACAGCATTTAACGTTTGGGGTAATGAGGCCTATAATAGATGACACTTGAGATGTGAAACACTAAGGTAGTGGTATTGCATTTAAATATTGGCAACAAGCTAAAGCTTTTCATCTGTCTGCTCAACGCCCCTTTTTTGACCTCAGAAGGATAAATATCTTTTCCTTTCTTGATTTTATGTGAAGAGCACAAGTCAACTGCTCTTCCCTTGGAAAAACTCCTTACAAACAAAGGTTGCTCCAATCCACACTCTACTACCTGTATAAATCAACATGCAAAAGCAAATTCTTAGAATGATATTAAAACAGGAGCTGCTCCAAATGACCAGCCCTGAGAGGAGGAATTAGTTCCCTGCTTTTGTTAAGCTCGTAATTCAGATTTCAGACTCTTCTGTGCAGAGATGAGGAAGAAAAGCGGCACAGAGAGGAAGCCAATGCTTGGGTGGAATAAGCAAATCTTCCAATTAGTCTGTCTCCTCTCCTGGATCACATTTCACGCTTCCTACAGCTGCAACCAGAACGAAGGATGAGAATCCAGCATACAAATGCCGAGTTCATTTGCTACAGCAGTATGAATAGGATTAAAATAATCTGAAGAGGAATTAAATGCCTCAACAGTCAGGTTGCAAGAGTGGGAGAATAAGACCTCTTGTGTGCGTTTCCAGGATCAGTGGAGAGGGGCCAGCAGAAGTGACCCTGGGTTAATGCAGCTCAGACCTGCCTTGGAGGGACTATTTTCTTCCTGCTCAGAAGGAGTGGGCCCCAAATCCTCCATCCTAAGCCATGAGCTGTGAAATGTTTGTTCACATCCAACAGGGAGTCAAGTGGATGAGTTTCCAGTGTCACCACTCGAATGAGCTGCATTGCCAAGCTTGCAGATGATGGGCTGCAGGTTTCCCCCTAAAATACTCTGACTCACAAAAAAAAAACCTGTCTGGGGGAAATGTAAGCTGGTAAGTGATCTTAAATGAACAGGTTTGGTTTAACTTGCTACCTAACAATGCTGTTCAAAATAAGAAAATAGTTTCTGCCTCAGAAGAAATAAGGGCAGAACTCAAAAAGCTGATGTAGGTGAAATAGAAGCACAGCAGTGTCATGACTCTAATTAAAAACAAACTTCATCACTCTGGGAAACCCCAATGCTTTGAGAAGGTTTGGATTTCCCCTGCTTTTATTTTGGAAACAATTGTCAAGTTAAATGACAGAAATAAAAATATTTTTAGGATCAGAGCAGAGCCTCACTACAGATCAAATTCTATCAGATGCAGGTATGGAAATCTGCATCTTCAGAGATGACCTCAATAATTTTCTTACTGGTCTGGTTAAATGTATTTAAAATCATTGGTTTTAAATGCAACCTTATATTCAAGACAGTAACAAACAACAGGATCCTCCACCTAATCAAACAGATAAGCATTCATTTAATCCATATATAATCAAGCAGTGTGCAAGCACCTAGAAGTGAAAAGGAAAGAACCAGCAGCCAAGATGGTTATGTCAAGTATATATCATATCTAATTTCCTTCTGTGCCAGAGTAGCAGACCTTGTCAATAGAGGAGAAAGAGCAGACATCATCTATCCTGACTTCAGCAAAGCTTTTGACTTGGTGACATTCAAACACGGCCCACGTGGAACAAGGAGCTGGTGGATGTATCACCAGCTGGAAAACTGATCCTGAACGGAGTGGTTATCAACATCCCCTGTCACAGTGGAGGGAAGTTATCAAGGGAGATTACACAGAGGCCTGGCAGCACTCACTGGCTTTCCTTAATGACTCAGTTCCCAGGAAATCTGTGCTCTTTGAATTTGCAAGGGCTACCAAGCTGCAATCAGGCTGGAGCACACAAATTACCTTGTCCATGTGGGGGAACATTCTGGGAAAAAAGCAGAGAGCAGCTTCACCAAGATGCAAATCCCAGGAGCAAAGGAGCTCTGGGAAAGCACCAATAAAAACTGTGGTGATGGGGAATTCCTTCCCCCTGCCTCAACACCCTCCCTGCAGAACAAATGAGGGAAGAAATGTGTATGTGCTGCTGAAGCCCTGGCCCTATTATTAACATTAAAACAGTAATTAGCTGCTGTGCTCTGCTGCAGAAGGAGACAGATTTCTATCTGTGGTCCTCAAAATACAGCTCACAAATACTTATTAGTCCTTGCTCACGAAAGATGCTGTAAGCATTTAAATGAGTTTTAATTATTAACTCTATTAGTTCATCTGTTGGATGATTTTCCAGTGATGTAGCACAGTGAAAGTCAGAGTAGTCGGGGTAATTTTCTGTGACTACTCCTAAAGAGGAGAAAATATGCTAAACCACATAATAAACCACTAACATCTTAATACTGGCTGGAAACACATTCTCTCACAAAATCCCATTACCTTACTGGGATGACAAACAGCCTCTCCAGTTCAGCAGGGACTGAAGGAAGGGAACTGATGGCATCAAACTCCCTGTATTTCCCAGGGCTTACCTGAGGGTCGTGCCTCTATAATGTAGCCAGTTGTGGGTTTTTCTCCTGAATCTCCCTCAGTCCATTGCAGCGTCAGCCCAGAAGCAGATTTTGTCACCAGGATTTCCTGAGGGGAGCCAGGAGACCCTGAAGGAGGAAAAGAGAATAGAAAATGAGGGTGCAGCATGAATTGCTTCTGCTGAGAGACGGGAAAGATTATTTTGTAGTGTTGGTCAACAAATATGCAGCATAAACCAGCTCTATGGGCTACTGACCTGATTTCTTCACTAGCTCCAGTACCAGCAGCTACATGTCAACTGGGTTTACAGGTCATAGGATCATGGAATATCTGAGTTGGAAGGGACCCACTAGGATTATCAAAGTCCAACTCTACAGGTGATAGCCCCAAGAGTAAAGTAACTGTGTTAAGAAAGCAAGAGGAGAAAGGACTTTCATTTTACCCACTGCCACTGCTATTTCTCATTTCAGAGGTGAAACCAGCCCATGAGGTTCATGGAGAGATTCATGGGACAGGCACTGCCCATTGGCTTGGGAAGATGCCATGGCCACTTTAGAAAGGATTCCTGATCTACACTTGGTCTGTGGTGGGAGAGTTAGGCTGTGGAAGTGGGAAACAAACAAAAATCAGAGCTGTGGCCACTGCACCGATGCTCTGTGACTTACCTAACAGGTTGATATCATTGGAGGGCATTTACCTTGTTGGATTATCTGTTTACCAAAGTCACTGATCAAATGGGAAAACCAGCTCTTTTGGGTACAGGCCCTGAACCAAGGGGGGAACGTTGCCCCTGCAGCTGCTCTTGACACAGCAGGAAATCCACAGATCTCTCCTGCTGCATAAACCAACGTGTCAGGAGAGAAAAATTGTAAATTCTTTTTGGTTTTGCATCCAGGAACCTCTGCTGGCTTCAGCAGCTACTCCAGTTCTGCCTCCCACTGCAGAGCAGTACAGTCAGAATTATGCACTGCTCTGTCAGGCTGCAGCTCGGAAATCCCTGGCTGGCCTGTTTGCATTATGATTTATTCACAGTATTTTGTTTATTCACATTAGACTTCTAGGTTTCAGGAAGAAAAAGGAAACATGTTTTTCGAGGCAGTTGTGAAACACACTGAATCACATCCCGTGACTCAGCTTCTCCTTGGAGCTGGAAACTCACGTGAAGCCCTGAGTGCAGCAGTCCCTGCTGGTGGCCTGTGTTTGTAGAAGTGATCTGTGACTTGTGATTTGTTTTTACAGACCCCCTCACCTTCTGCTGGCCCAGCTGTGATGTTGGCTTGCAGCTCAGGTCCATAGGCGATGGTTCGGGCTTGCACTCGGAATAAATAGGTCATGCCCTTGGTGAGATCCCGGACCTTCAGCCAGCGCTGCCAGTTCCCCTTAATGTCCACAGTCACCACCTTGCTCACCCCTGGAACAGCCACACAGAGAAAAAAATAAGAGGGAGTTTCAATGCAAAAACAGAAATCAAGTGGAGCTTATTACATCTAGATGGTAAGTAAAATCATCTAACAGTTTGCTAAGAAAGTATTTCTTACAATTAGCAGGAGTTTAAGTAGTGATAATAGGCAATTTTCAGCACTGATAAGTATAATTAGAGTTTAAGCTTGATAAGTGGGTACTGACAAAGGAAAAACCTTACAACACAACTGGGAAATTACCAAGAGACTACATGTAACTTCACTAATTATTCTGGGAAGAAAGAAGGAGGTAAACGAAGAGGAGTGCACATTCCAGATTGCTTCCCAAGCAAGCATTTCTCCATTGCTGCTTCCCCAAATACCCTGCAACATGGTCTGGAGGAGGAAAAAGGGTCAGGTTTGTCCCATTCATCTCATCCTGCCACATCCACCATCCCATGTGGATGCAGAGTGAAGGATGAACCTTGGGGCTACAAACGCCACGACAACAGGGGATGCAACCAAAGCATTGGGAGCTTAAACAAGGCTGGAGCTGTGACTTGTGTCTCACTCTTCTCACTCTCTCAGAATTTTTCTTACAGGGATCAATTAAAATCAGAGTTGTTCCCTTCACCAAGGTTCATAGCTAGTTTCACCTTTAGGTTCTCAGTGCTGCATAATGGACCGAGAGTGGTTTGAAAACAAAAAATCTGGCTTTCACTGAAATTTTCTAGAAATAAGTCAAAAGAAAGAATTTGATTTATAAAAGATTTTACAGAATAGAAAGTTCAAATTTAGAGTGTATTTCTGGTGGTTTTTTGGGTCTGTATATGTACATGACACATTTCAAATCAAGAAGGTAGGAAGCAGAAGGGTTTTCCCACTAGAAATGGCTGCCTGCTAGTTTATCTTTCCAAAAAATGCAGAAGGAAGATATTTTCAATCCAGATGCTTATTTTATGCAAATCAAGATGATGCTTTCAGTTTTAATCACTTAAATAAAAAGTAATGTCCAAGTGATTTCTGTTCAAAGTCTTCTTCCAGATACGATTTATAACTCAGGGAATCTTTTCCTTGGCTAACGAGGATGCAGTAAAAGTGCTCCCTCCTTCCACAGGTGAACTATTTCATTTCTCTGAGACAAATCAGGAGGCATTTGTCATTTTCAAGTTATGTTCCAAAAAGAAAAAGGGAAAAAAAAAACAAACCTGTTGAAAAAGGCTCTGGGGCAATTTTGTTGTCTATTATTGTGTAAAACTTAACAGTGTAAAGCTTAAACAATAAAAGGTCAAGCAGGGATAAGACTGTGCTAAAGAACAGAGCACTGCTGGAAAGCTTGGAAAAATGGGCAGGTAAGTGGTGGCTGATGAGTGGGAAGGCAGAAGGTGCCACCACAGGAGGATGCTCAGCCAAAAATCAAGGATGGGTGGAAAGTCAAAATATGAGAGAGAAAAGCTCCAAAAGAGGGTCCAGTCCATCCAGGTTGGTGCACTGCAGTGCTCACATGGAGGACATTTACTTGAGAGCTGGACTTGATAATCCATGTGGGTCCCTCCCAACTTGAAATATTTGTGAGTCTGTGAAAATGATGGCATCAGGGAAGGGATTCTTTTCGTGGCAGGAGAATAAAAATTTTTGCTGGAAGAAAAATGTTGGCAAAAGAGCAAATGGTGGGTAAAGACTGGAAAATAAATTTAGGCAAATATTTTGCATCACCATAACCTCCCTGCTCACATCAGAAATCTTCCAGAGGGGAAGGGCAGACAAGCTGGAGTCAGAGGCAACACAGGCAGAGGTGGGGAAGAGAAGAAAGGATAACAAAGGTTCTGAAGGATGTTAAGTCACATACATGCATAGAAAACATGATTTGACATTTCCATATTTTCAGGGGCAAAAAGTATTCTAGAATATTGTGTAGGAATGAAGAAAAGGGAGGAAATGCCCAACCAGCCTGAACCTCCTGCATACCCTGTGCACATTTCTTGGCCAGAATTAGAAATGCTTCCTGTATTAGCTCTTTGTGCTCAGACCTGCCAGCCATAAAGGCTGACAGTGCTTTTATTCTGGTGTTTTTAGTCCTGAGTTTAACTTTCTCTGTGCATGAGACATGGAATATCCAGACAATATAGATCATTATTCCTTACAGGAGAAGCAAATACAAGTGATTGATATCCTTATTTCTTTGGAAAAGAGTTTAAAATGGATTGGCAATGGCTGAAATTACTCTCCCTGCTGTCACGCTGCCAAAGCTGGACATCCTATTGAACTATTGGCAATCTACCAGGAATTTAAAAATATTAATAAGGCCATCCACAAACTATGTCATCTTTTCTAATTCACCTTTGGAATGAATTTACATTTGTTTTCAGAGAAACTGCCAAATCCTTCTCTGTTGCTGTTCTGGCAAATTAATGGAACGTTTGTGGCCAGGACATTGTTGTGGTTTAAGTGAACTCTAGTGCTGGGTTAAAAATGCTGCCTGAAAACTCCGTGTGAAGAGACACGAGCACGTCTCTGTCCTGTTATCCTCCCTCACAGCAGCGGTGCTGCCAGTGATGACCGGCACATTTGATGCCTGGGCAATCTCTGTGATAACAGAAGTGACACACAATGTGATAAGCAACACAAATGTGCCTGACAACTATTCTGGGATGGAGCCTACTCAGCAGTTTCAAAGGCAACACATCTCCACAATCAGGCACTCCCAGGCTGAGCTTCCTCTTCGCCCAGACCAGGTAATGACGGCTGTAAAATGACTTTTCAAATCACACAGGCTATAGTTTGTGCAAGAAAATGACAGAAGACAAGACAAAAGCTATATTCCACAGTATTATGGCTCGCTGAAGCGTTTTGGCAAAAGTGGAATTGTTTTATTTACCCTTTGCCACCTGGCTTCTCTCGGAAAACGGCAGGGAGCAAGTAGGAAATCAGGCAGAGATGAAAGGTCCTACAGTACTATTGTGTCATTTCCCCATGAATATGTATGATCAGAGGTCTTTCTTACCCTGGACAGGAGCCAGAGGCTCGTAGACGACTCGATAACCCTGCAGGACTCCATTTGCTGCTGCTGGCTCGCCCCAAGACACGTTGAGGGTAGTGCAGGTGATTTCAGAGAAGGCCAGGAAGCTGGGAGCACTGGGTGCTGAAAAGGATTGCACACAGATTGAATTGCAGCAGCAGCAGTCAATCTGATATACATATATATTATATAAAACATTGCTTTATTTGCCCAGCCTAAATCTAAAGGAAACAAGCTGAGAATTGGATTTGTCAGTTGTATCCAAATGTTCCATAATCAGTCAGAAATGTAGCCTGTCCTAAAAATACAGGCAGTCAGCTGCAAAACTGAACCTCCACAGCAAACAAGGAGACAGGGCATGGAAGGGAAGGGCCCTCAGAAGGGAGCCACCTCCTTTTCACAGCCAGCACCAAGGGCATTGCCTTCACCCTGTGCCAGAGCATTCCCAGCCCATCCAGCACAGGGACTGCTCAGCCAGTCTGGGAGGCTGCTGATCAAGCTTTAAAAAAAAAATAGGGAGGAATTTTAAAAAGCATGCTAACAATCTCACAGGAACATCAGAGCAACTTCCAGGCACAGGAGATGAGTTCCTTCTGATCTCCAGGTGTGGCAGCAGAAACCAGAAACAGAGCCACAGACTGTTTCCTTCTGGACCAGCTTAGTTTAGGGGCTGGTCCTTCTGCCACTCCGTTCTCATTTCAGCTGTACCACTCCTTTTCCTCACACTCCACCAATCTGATGCTTTTTTCCCTGCTTTCAAGACCCCTACAACCCAAATCCAAAGAGCTGTGCCCTCCTGCACGCCCCCATTTCCCCTGGTGTGTGCCCAGGTGAGCAGGACAAGGTCCCGTACCCGCCTGGTGCGTCCTGCCCGGGGCAGGGCTGCTCCGGGGGCCGTCCCCGGCCGCGTTGAAGGCGGAGATGCAGACCAGGTACCGCGTGTGGCTCGTCAGGTTCTTGAGCCGCACGCTCGTCTCCGGGAGGAACAGGACCTTCACCTTCTCCGTGTCGTTCAGAGAGTCGCTCTCCCAGTAATAAATCTGTTGGGACAGCGAGATGGATCCCAGCATTATTAAGGTTGGAAAAGGCCTCTAAGATCATGAGTCCAACCATGAGTCCCCAGGTTTGCCACTAAACCATGCTCCCAAGCCCCACATCCACTCGCCTTCGGAACACTTCAAGGCTTGGTGATTCCACCACCTCCCTGGGCAGCCTGCTCCCATGCCTGACCACGCTTTCTTTTGGAGAAATTTTCCCAAATATCTAATTGGAGCCTCCTCTGGCACAACTGGAGGGAATTCCCTCTCATCCTGTCACGTGTTCTAGTATATCCTAGACCTAGAAAATATTTGACCATTGCAGCTACAAAACAACCATAAAGGCAGTGTAATCTTTCCCTGGACTCCTCTGCTAGTTGGGATACTCTGGTTTATCAGCACATGCCAAATCTTTTCCTTAGCAAATTCCCCTGAGTCCAATGAGACCACGTAGCTGAGTACATCACCCAGAAACAGAGTGAAGGCTGAAGAATATGGCTTAATGACAGCAGGTATGAGCTGCCAGGCTTCAGTGAGGACAGGTCAGTTTAAACACTCCCTGCAATGCAAGCTGCCTGTCAGCAATTGGCATCCTGATGGTCCACAACTCCCCTCTGCACCCTCACAGCAGTCACACCACTGGTGTTCACAGCACAGCCCAGCCCAACCAGGAAAATGCCCTCCTGAAGAGGGTAACAAAGATTCTCCCTAAAGTTCCTTGAGGTGCTTTTGCCCCTTCTTCCATTACATAATTTTTACCCTGATGCCATAAAATTAGGCTTTGGAGAAGTTGTTTCCAAGTGGAAAATTGGTGCCAGCCCTACTTATTGGACAAGCCTGGCAGTGAGAGCATTACAACAGGCCAAAGCAAGCCAGAGAGCTGAGAGAACAAGCCAAGGCAAGACTCCACCTTGGCTCTCCAAGCCAAGCTGCTGAAGCCATCTATAAACGTACAAAAAGGAAAGGACAGGGATTGATATATAAGGATGCTTGTTGCTGCCAAGAAGGGATGCCAGATTATTCACATTGGCTTGGCTTTCCTTCACTTATGGATCTAAATTCATGGAGAGAGGCAGAGCCAGACACTGAACCCAAGCCAAGCTCCAGTGTTTGTAGACTTGCCCATTCCCACTCTCTGAGGGTCCATTCTCATGCTGGAGATGCTGAGCAGCGTGTCTCTGCAACGTGCTCATCTCCTGCAAACCAAACGCAATTAATACTCTGATTTAATTTTGTTAGAGTTAAGGAAATAAAACAATGCTTCCAAAATCTGACCTGGCTCAGGCTTCCAGGTGGGAGAAAGTTCTGCTCTTCCTAAAGACTTGTAGCATTTGATAGAGGGAAAGCTCAGTTAATTTTCTTAAAGACATTTCTTGCCCCCAGCTCTTGTGTATCTGTGTTGCTTTTTGGAGTAGATATGTTGCCTGCATAAGTGCAGCTGCCTCCTTATCTGCATTCCCTGTTTCCCCATGCTCTCCTTCTCCATAAATAACGACACACTCTCCCTTTTCTCTCCTCCCCCCTCCCAATCTCATTCTCTTTCTTTTGGTTTTGGGACTTGCTGCCGTTCCCTACTGCAGCCTGAGCGCTGTTCTAATTTGCCTTATGCGGCAAGGGCGACTGCACTTTGTAGAGCTCTCTCACAAGTAAATAGCAATGCCAAGCAAGATAAATGAAAGCAGTAGAAACGGGAGGATTGCCTTGTAGCCTTGGATGTTCCCGTTCTGGCTGTCGGCAGGAGGGGGGTCCCAGGTGAGCTCCAGCTGGCTCGCGGAAAGGGAGTGGACTTGGATGTTCTGTGGGGCCAGCGCCGGTGCTAGAGAGGAAGGAGGACAGAAGAATTAACAGTGACAAGCAGAATTAGCTCATATCCAGGTTTTTCATTTGCAGAAAGACCCAGGACAGACTCTGTTTATGCCACAAGTCAGCAGTGAGCCAGCCCCAGGGTATCTGCGTCATCGGGACGTCTCGGCGCAAGAGGAGTGAGGAGCAGCTGAGCCTCGGGACGTGGTTGTGCTCTGCTCCACGCAGGCTGGCTTAGATACTGAATCAACTCAATCCTCCCAGCAGCTTTGGAAAAGAAAGGAAAATTTTGCCTTGGTTCCCAGGTAGTTTGGGGCTCACCTTTAGCAGTGGCCAGTGCTCCTGATCGGCTGTTCCTGGTGAGCGAGGCAGCCCCTGCCACCATCAGCTCAAATGCCACTCAGCAGCAGGACTTTGGGCCAAAATACTGCCTGAAATTACCTCCAGACCCAGTCAGCTGCTAATCAGTTCACTAACATTTTATGTGTGACAGAATGACTTTTAGTTTGCTACTATGACTTTTTGTTAGCTCCACTTTGATTACACCTTCACATGCACACACCGACCCTCTTTGGCTTCTGATGACATTTCTTGTTTGCATTGTGCTCTGCTAGAAAACCAACTTTTGAGTGCACCTGGGTCACTCCATCCCTTCCCTTTGTCAGGATCCAACTTGGTGCAGGTGGATTTTCCTCCCCAGCAGCTACTGAGGACGCTCTGTTCTCCCGACCTGCTGTCTGAGCCTCCGGCAGGTTTTAACAAAGCAGCTCCTCCTGTTCTGTTCACAGAGAAGGTGCCGAAGCGTGTCCTGCTCAAACTCCAGAAGTGGGGAGAGAAAGGCAGGGCAAAGGCTACACTTCTCCTTTCTTTGTGTTCATGGTGCCATAGCGTTCTGCCAGACCCCCTGAGAAAGTTGTCTCTTTTCTCTCTGCCCCTTTCTGGGCCGTAAATAGAAATGATAAAATATTCACCGCTTGCACTGGATAGCCCCGGTTAGCCGCTCCTCTGGAGACTTCTTTCTTAAGAGAGAATGACCTTCATAAGCCACACTTTTCTACCAATACTCCCTCCCCCCAGAGTTATAAAATAAAAAAGTAATTAACACCCACTCAGCCTGACACCAACTATTTATTTTGTTCTAACTGTGTGGTTTCCATATTATCACTGCCCACCCTGCCGTTAATGGAAATGTTAATAACCAGCGCCAGGTTGTTGTGACAGATGCTTGGGCTCATTATCAGAAATTCTTATTTACCGCTCCATTAAACGACAGAATCGCACAAAAAAACAATTCAATCAAAACTAACTGGAGGAATTTTAACAGCCACATTAATAATCCAAAACATAAATAAAGTTAATGTCTTTTGCATGTTTGCCATCGGCAACTCCATTGCAAAATTATTGCCATACAATTAAAACGTGAAAGGTAAAAT
This sequence comes from Poecile atricapillus, assembly GCF_030490865.1. Lineage (NCBI taxonomy): Eukaryota > Metazoa > Chordata > Aves > Passeriformes > Paridae > Poecile > Poecile atricapillus. The sequence continues at coordinate 13,416,641 of NC_081262.1, read as the reverse complement.
TGAAAATAGCCTTTGTCCCAGGGCTCAGTTAAAACTATTTATTTATTGTGGGTTTTTTTTTGTTTCCTTTTTGGCTGGATGGCAAATACATGAGGTGACAGTGACCATCAGTAAACCCCAGCTTGGTCACAAGGGTGCACTTGTCTAATTATTGCCCTACCTTCTGTGCTCGCTGCTTGGCTGCTTGCCCTCAGTGCAAGGGAGCGCTGTTAGGGACCAAAAACCTCAAGATTTGGAGAATTTCACAGCACAAACCATAACGTGAGGCCAAACTGATCACAGAGAGCACAGCTGAAAACACATCCCAGAGATGTGCCAGGATGACACGCTCAGGGAAACAGGAACATGTACAATCACAGAGGAAAATGGGTCCCTTTAGCAGTGTATTTCCTTTCTAGGGAGTGACACCACTGTCAGTCCTGAGCTGACAGCTTCACAGCGCTCTCAACACCCAGCTCCTACAAGAGCAGCACCTACAAGAGCGTTTTTCTTTGGATGCCATGCGCCAGCCTGGAACAAATACTGCTTCTGAGACGTGACCATCAGAGGAGACAGCGAGTACAACCCACTGCCAGAAAAACACTGCTTTTCCTCAACCCCTTCATGCAGCACATGTAAGACACACAGTGGTTAAAACCTGCCAGTGATAACTCTGCGCTGACACACTCGCGACTGGAGCTGCACTTCTGCTGGCACAGTGGCGGAAAATTTGATGGGAGGAACCAAAAAAAAAGTGTGGAAAAAGACATTTCTCTTCACTACCCCAGAGCCTCCAGGAGATGCAAATTGTTTGGTTTTGTACCCTGTGAGTCTGTCCTTCTGTTCAACTTTCAAAGGCTGATGTGTCTCTCCTCCTCTAAGCACAGATTTCTTGTTGACAGCGAGGGACAGCAGAAGAGTGCTGCTGCCGCTTGATGTGGCTCTGTGCCGACAGCACGTTCCATTAAGGGTGAAGTGAAATACTTCAAAAAGAAGGAAACACATCCCTGAAGACCCCACCTGTTTGCAACCCCAAATCATTCCGTGAATATATGGATAGCCTGTGCCAATAAAAGCAAGTGCACTTTAAAGGTGAATTCAAAAGGCTTTTTACCTTCTAGGAATGCACTTCAAGATTACTGAGCTCGGAATTTTTCATGGCTGTTGAAATCTCAAATACATAAAAAGCAAGGTTAGAGCTGCATACCTCACACTGCTTTAGGTGTTAGTGACATTATCAACTATAGCAGGAGCGACACAGACCCCCGAGGGTCCAAACACAGCTCTTGGCAGGTGGAAAGCATTTCAGTTTCCCTGAAAAAAAACATCTGTGTACTCATGAAGGCAAATTCTGTGCACGTATCCTGCCTTGGAATCTCATGCAGATATTTGTAAACATTTCTTTTCTTATCTGATTTCAATTTACCTTTGAGATTGTCTCCTTGAAACTCTCTCTTTGCAAGAACGTAAGGAGAAAGACTGAGCAGGTTGTGTAGTAATTAGTAACAAATAGTAACAAATATGGGCTGGGCTGCTGTTGGCAGGATCACGTAAAGACAACAAATCTATCCAGAAACGTGGTGAGAGTGTCAAAACGAGCCCATAAATAAAGTTACACATCTAAATCCACATTTAAACATATCACTGCCCTCATTTCCCAGCTGCACTGAGCAGCCTCTGCTCTCACTGCAGGCAATTTGAGCTTGCAAATGCTTCTAACCTTTAAAGTGAAGGTGCTTTAAATCCCCAGTGGCCTCCCTGCTCCAGAGCTCTGTCTCTGCAGAAGGTTCACCCCAGCTCTTCTCACTTGGGATATTTGTTCTCTGGGCTGTGTGGCACCCAGAGCTTTCCATCACTATGGAACTACTATTCCTTTTCCCAGTGACAGTCGCCACGATGCTCTGTGGCACAGGTAGGCTACAAATCCTTGTGATTTATTGGGCAAACTTGATAACTGGTTTTGTGAAGCATTCCTCACTGCTCTTATACCTGCTCCAGTTTCTGGGTAGCAGAGGATTTCTCCTCTACTGGTTTTCTAATTGTTTCTGCAGTGGCAGTGTTACTGGCAGGACATTCACAGACAAGTTTGGGGAAAGATTTCCTGTAATTTTCTGATACTTACATGCCATTTAAATAAATAAGCAGGCCAAAAATGAGGAGAAAAACCCAGTGAAAGAGACTGGAGGATTTCCCGTGCATCAGCTTGATCCCTAACAATCCCAAGCATATTTCTGTTTTGTAAAGACCTCTGATCCTTTTCTATGTAGCAAGTGTTTCCCCCCAGTTCTTCAAAGCATGACTTGGAGAACATGCCTGCCTTTATTCCCTAGTAATCAATATGTTTGCATTTTGGTGTTAGTACCCAGAGGCCAGAATCTCATTGCACAATGTGCTTCATAAACACAGAACAAAGACACAGCTCCAGGCCCCCAAAGCCTCTAATCTGTCTCCACATTACAATGGAGGGGTGGCTGCAGCATGTTCTGAGTATCAGCTGTAATTTTATCTACCTAGTGATTAACAGCAAGGGAGAAAGCACAGCAATATTTCAGTTCAGCTGTGCTGATGGGGAAATCTTGCACACCTGAGCCTCCAAAGTTTACACACTGATTCCAGTCATGGAAAATAGAGCTGAAAGGGTTTGGAGAGGACTCAGACATCCTTCTCCTGGGTCACACTGGGATCAGATCACTGGTCAGATGTGCACGTAATCTCAATCACTGACTTCTTTCTGGATTGTGCTGTCATTCCCACACAAACTCTGCCAGCATCTCTCTACTTTAACAACCCTTAAAATAGGGGTTTGTGTAATACCCATACTTTAAACAAAATAGGGATATCTATAATATAACAATAACTCACAAAATAATTATTGTATTATTCTTTTTGATGTCTAACCTAAACCATCCTCACTGTATTGCAGTTATATCCCTGCAGTGACATGGAGATTGCTTCTTCTTCAGCTGCACCCACTGCCTTCAAGTCACAGTGTAGATAAGCAATAGTTTAGTGGATTCTAAAGCCAAACACAACACAACAAACAGAAGGTCACCAGACAAAGCAGTGAAACTGATCTGCAGAACAGGCAAAGTGGAACACAAGGGGGTTTCCTGCAGTACAGGCTTAGAGAAGAAATGTGAGGATGGCACCTCCCAGGAATGACCAAAAAGGTGGATCTGCAGATGTCTGCAGTCACTCCTTGCACGAAGGAAAAGTGGCATGAGAGAAAAATGTTCAGTGTTTACTGGCCATTTTCTCACAGTCTGGGAAGGAGTGGTGGGAGGGTTGGAGCTCTGCGGTGCAGCAGAGCCTCGGTGCGTCAGGAATGCTCCTGAGTGATGCTGATTAGCTCAATGACAATTAGTCAATTGTGCTTCAAAACCAGCTACTGCGAAGCTGCTTTCCACTGTGACAGAACACCACAAGCTATATTTAGAATGTAAAACACACTTCCCACTAATTTCTGGCTCTTTTAGGCTGGGCTTCAACTCCTGATGGAAGGCTGTGCGTTTTCCACGGGCTGCGCTCTCTGTGGTTACTCAGATGTGTTTCAGAGGCACCAAGAGAGGCAGAGCCACATTCCAGGGATGTGGGTCTTAACCCCTCCAACACACTCCATCTGCTACGTGTGGCCTGAGTGCTCCTGCCCTCTTCCTTGGCTCCACTGCTGCCCTGCCAGGCTTGTGACACTCTGACTTCATCAGGCTTGTGGCACCCTGAGACATGAAATGAGCCTCAGCCAAGGAGCAATCTGGTCTCCACATCATTGAGATGTTCAACTGGATGGGGGAGGAGGCTAAAACAGCTGTTCAAGCCAGGTTTTAGTTGGAAATATCCCTTTCCAAGGGATATTGATGTATCTTGATTGGCATACAAATATATGTATAGATCAGTGTAAGAGAAATTGAAACATCTCCTCATGTACCAGTGGAAGTGAAGACAAGAAGAACTCGAAGAACATTTCTCTCACCTTCATGAATGCTGATGAAGACAGAGCAAAAATGCAAAAATAGAAAGACGTAGAATAGAAAGACAAAAAAGAGAAAGACAACCCATTTTAGTGGAGAAGAAAGGGTAAAGAGGAGAAAGTGAACAGCTGTCAGGATAAGGGCTTTGGGAGTCTGGAACACCTGCAGTTGTTTTACTCTGGCCATCTTGTCTGGGTAGGCAAACACTTGGCTCTCTTTGCATACCACATTTAGTACAGTAGCTATGTTTTGTCACATCAATTTTTTAAGGGTATTAAAGTCATGAAGATACATAAATTAAAGCAGCTGCAAAGGATCCCCAAATGTAACATCCCCAGCTTCTATGCTGAGCACTGGGAAGCTTCCCAACGTTGGCACAGGTATCTTCAGCACCTGCAGAGATACAGGAGGGAGGGGGAGTGGAGGGAGGGAAAGATGACATTCCTGCAAACTGAACTCCTGCAAACTGAAGTGAAACAAGGACTAGAAGTGGAGTCTCTTTTCCATGGACACAGATCTAGAGGCTTATCTGCCAGTGCCCTTTTTGAAGTGAGGAACCATTCTCATCCTGTTCCTCGCTATCTCTTACAGTGGTGGTGAAAAGACTTGCTGTGATCCCTAATCTTTTAAAGTGGGGTTTGTATTTCCCATGTGAGTGAGCCATGTGCAATCTGGGAATTTCACGGGGCAGACATGATCTGGGTGATAACAACCATGGCAAACCTCACAGAGTAGTGCTGTGAAAGAGGCTGCAAACAAAACCTACACACTTTTCTTTTGCTGAATTCCACAGTTCTACTTAGCAAACAGCACCCTAAAACAAGCTATCACATTGCATACTGAGATTATCCATCAAGGAAGTGAGAGAGCCTGGCCCAAAAGTAAAATCCTCACAGAACTGTCAGACTGCCTCTGGGAAGGGTGTACAGGTAGTTAAAACAAGAAAGGGGTGAATAATAAAATGAGCTTTTCCCTCTATTTCTTTCATGTCAGCAAGGATATGATCACACCCAGGCAGACAGCCCGTCAGTCAGCAGAGATGGGCCAGGAGCAGGAGCAGCAAGAGCCTGCCAGCATTTGTATGCACAAACAGCCACAGGCACAAACCTGCCAGCTAAAACCCCCTTCTCTTACACCCATGCAAATCAGGGGTAGCTGCTGCAGCCCCCTGTCCCTTACATCCATGCACACGGGGAGAAGAAGAGCATTGAGGAGCAGAAGCAGTTTGTAAGGAGAGCAGTGCCAGCTCTGATGAGGGCAGGAATCACCCCCAGGAGGTGCTGAAGGTTGTTCAAGGGATGGTGAGGAGCTGCTCGTGTCTGATCCTCTCGTGTGCACTGAGGGCAGTACAGGGTGGGAAAGCACTGCCCTCCACTCTCTTACAAGTCCACCCATTGGAGAGGCAAAATTACTGATTTCAGACTATTTCCTCACACTCTCCAGGACCCAAAATTCCTCCTCCTCTATTTATAGTCATGTTCCACTTACTATAATTTGTTAATGCCACATTTGAACATCATAATACCACAAGTTCATGGCAGCTGACAAAAGCACCCACTTCATATCCACCAACAGCAATGGCAGCACCTACTGATCCAATCCTTCTGCTTCACTGCAGCCAAGAGAGCGTATCAAATAATCTCCACTGGGTTTGCCATCTACCAAATGTCAAAAGCTAAATCAGAAAAAAGTCAAAGGGCACAGGTGAGATCTGCCCCCGGAATAACCTTTCACTGTGGCTTTAATGCCAGTTTGGGTAGCTGACCCCCACGAGGGATTAATTTAGGATTTACAGATTGCAATGGTCAGGGAACTCCAGGGAGCCCACAGAAGTCTGTGTTCTTGTGCTCCTGGGGAGAGAGAAATTAAATTTAAATTTTCTTGACTCTCAGTGAGAGTTTTCTCTTTTCTTTCTTTCTTTCTTTTTCATCCCCAAGATCATCGCTGTGGTTTTACAGCCCCATTCCATCTCAGTGCCTGGACTGCCGCGGCCAAGATATTTTAGAGTATTGCTAATTCATACTCAAGAAAAACTGGCAACTTTTTTTGTTTTCAGTCTACAACTGGAAACCTGAAAAGCCTTCACTTCTGTGATTGACGACGGATACAGCAAACAGATGTCAGAGAAGAAAACCAACTGTGTTTCTCCACAGCTGGCTTCACAGCAAAGCTGTACAGAGGAGGCAAAGCCACGGGAGTTGAGACCCATATGAAAATACTTACGGCACAAATTTTGCTCACATATCCCAGGATGACTGCAAACAAGCAGAGCAGGACTGCACAATTAGGCAAAATAGGAATTTGGCTGCAAATATAACCCTTTAGTCAAAAGCACTCCAACTCCAGCTTGTGCCTGTTGGAATAGGAGTTATCAGCCAGGGGCTTCCCCACTTCTTTACCAGGGCGATTTCTGGTTCATTTGACTTTACTACTGATTGCTCATGTTTTTTGAAAGGAAGGTTAATTCCTCTGCTTTTAATGGAGTGGCTGTGCTGTTAGTTCAGTAAAGCTTTGCATACACGATCAGGCTTCTCCTCCCTGCGCCCTGTGCTCAGTGCAGGGCTGGCCCTGCTCTTCACAGCCCATAGAACACCGCAGCACAGCGGCTCATCTGTCCTTCCCTCCCACCAACTGCAGCACTGAGCCACCAGCCCTCACCATCAATTTGGGCACGGGAACCTGCCCGTCTCGGGCTACAGAAGGTACCAAAAAATCAGCATTAAATGGTCGGGGTTGTGAGTTCATCAGCAGAGCAAAGCTGGCAGTCAGAGCCCAGCACCTCCCAGCCCTGCCCGGCCAGGGACGAGCCGCAGCAGCGCATCAAAAACCGCCGCGATTTTTTGCTAGGACAGAAAAAACATCTTTCCTACACTGAGACGTGATAAAAAGAGGCAATTAGACCCGAGCTAAGCAGGAGCTGCCGCACTGCATAAAGCATCGTGCTGTACCAAAGGCTGCTGATGACCAATATTAACAATTTAATGAGCTGTTAATGAGGCGCGCGTTCGGCTTTTACTTGCAGCACGAAAACATTGCAAATCATTTTAGGGAGCTTCTGGAGTGTCAATGGAGAATTAAAGATGTCAAATAAGCCCATCAAATCTATGTCTCAATCTGGACACTGCTTTCCAGTGCATTCACTTAAAATTCCTTCTCCTATATGGTAGAATAACTTGCTTTGACAGCACTACGACTCTCAGACTTTGCTTCCTTCTGCCTTGACATTAGATTTCAGTCTCCAGAGAGCTGCAGGGATGTCTTTTTGACATGTTGACATTAAGGACACTTCTTCCACAGACTCACACTGGCACGGTTACTTTCTGTCTTGCCATTGTAAGAGAAGCTACTGAGCTAAGCTACCAAATCTGGAAGTCTAATTAGCAAACCTTCTCATCATCTGTAAACAGATTAAGAATATAAAATTACCCTTAAAAAATAGTCAGTTTGAGTAGGAAAAGGAGCCAAAGGCTTACAGAGAAAATTCATTTCCATAACTCCCCAGCATTGTAACAATACCAGTAGCACACAAGCAGTGACTAATGCTTTAATGTGGGCACACTTCAGTTTGTTATTTTTTACTGTCCTGTCACAGCCCTGCAGGATTAGATCCCACACCCAAGTGCTATCAACACTCCTGTTACCTCCAGTGGAGCTGCACTGAGGGAAACAACAAATCCAAATTGGACTTGCTGCAGACAAGCCCTTAGTGGAGCCCCTGTACATAGAGTGAACTTGGAGAAGTTTAAAATCCACCAAGAAACACTGATGGGATGTGCCCAGTGGCCAATCCTGCTCTCAGAAATGGGATATTGGCCTATTGGCTTCCAAGAGAAACTGGAAAGAGGTTACTTGCCCAATCAAACAGGAAATGTATCACCACTTCTTTCTTTCCTTCCATCTTCCTACAGTTTGCCTTTCTTCCTCTGCTCTGGCTTTACTCTGTCTTTTTTACGCTGTTGGAGAACATGGCTTGCATTTTTAACTCCAAGCTGAGAGGAGACCTTCTCCTTCCTCAGAGAGAAAGTCCCTGGGACAGGATGGCAACCCAGCGTCTCTCCTGGAGCAGGGCATTCCCAGAATGAGAGGGTGAAGCTCATCCAGAACCGGGGATGACACTGGAACAGCTCTGCACGTTCTTTAAAGGGGAGGGGAAAAGGACAACCAGTTTCAAACACCCTGCTGTGCCCCAAAAGTAGCCTTTTGCTGAAGTCCAGATGTGTCAGCAATTAAAAGGCAAATACCCTATGATTTCAAAGGCTTGGTGCTTTTCAAGTGCCAAAGTTGCTCTTTGTTTAAAGTTTGAGCAAGTGAAACCAATAATTCATTTACCATTCTATTTCCCAGTAGCTTCCCTCCATCCCCTTTTGTTTATCCAGAGAAGATACCGTCCCCTAGGCTGACAGGTTTGCAGACTCCTGCAATGTGAAATGGCCATGATAATCCTTCTCTTCCCTTCTCCAGTGGCATCTGGGATGGCACTGCCCACCCAGCTCTTGCAGCTGTGCCAGCAGCAATGTGCTCCTATCTGCAGAGGCACAGCCAGCCCACGTGTCCCACTCAGATAGGGGAAAACAGCCAGGGGGCCATGGCAGGATGCAGGCTGCCAGCTGGGATGTGCTGGAATGTGCTGGAATGCTGTCATTCCTCTCGGAGGCTGCTACCAAGGAGGCACAGGGGACTCCACACAACATCTCCTGTGCTGTTTGGGGCAGGGGAGGAGGAAAATCTGCTGTGCTGTAAGAGAAAGGGGGCCCCCAGGCAGTGCTGAGGGATCCCCTTCTCCAGAAAGGGACTGAGATGACACCAGGGGGGAATCTGGAGTGCACACATAAAACAGTGAGGCCTGAAGGAAGAGATTAAAGCACCCAAGGGCAAAGGAGCCTTGTCCTGACAACTTTCCCCACCTTCAGCACAAAGGGATGCTGCCCCAGCACAGATAGCCAGCTAAGAAGGGGCAAGAGCTCTGTGCTGGAAGCAGTTTCTAAAGGGGAGCCAAGTACTTGGAATCAAGTCTTTGCTTCCTTACAAGGCTTCTTTATCATGGCTCGCTCTCTCAGTGCAGCCTTTTCTGTCCCAAACCTATCTTACTATTTTTAGTCTTGGGGCTTTCCAGGTGGTTCTTATTTCTGGCCTGCAAAATGCTGGAGACGGCCAGGCAGCTCCAAGTGCTGCCCCTGATGTTACTGGCAGAGCAGATCTTCCCTCCCTGTGTCAGCTATGGGTGAATAAAATAAAGTTTGTGAAGTCCAGGAATACCTGTGGAGCTGCAGGCAGGAGGGCAGATGAAAATAATTACACATCACAGGAAGAAATTTGGTGTCTGCTAGCTTTCCACTAAGAGGTGGGTTCAGCTTTTGAAGACAGGTAAGAAGCAGTCATCACTTTCCCATTCCTATTCTTTTCCAAGCTACAGTTCCACTTGGGAGAAAATGAGAGGGCCAGGTAACGTTTTCTGAAAGATGATGGTACAGGCCAAAGTGGCATTTAAATGGAGGACTTCTAAACAAAGGGATTTGTCTCCCAGCTCTTTTTACTCCTTGCCTTTCCCATTACAGAACCAGCTCTCAGAGATCATCATTAAAAAGAACAGCAACAACAAGCCGGCCTCATCAGTTCTTGTGAATTCTGAAGGTCACCAATGTCACCATCAGTTATAATGACACACATCACTCCCCTCTTCACACAAATGGATTTACAACCTGTTTAAAGGCTGATGTCTCTCGGAGCACTTCACCCCTTCTGCCACCCCCTCTCTGCACACACTCACTCTACTCCAGCAACAGCTGCTGGAAGAAATGATGAATTCCATTACTTTTCATCCAAAACAGCTTTGCAGTATATGGGAGAAGCACTGAAGGCTGCAGGCTCGTTAGCACAGGATTTGTATTGCCACATTTTACTTTATTCACCTTCCCAAATTAGGTGAAGCACGTCTGGCCCAAACCTGTGATTTCTGTTTAATTAAAATGCAGGTAGTGGAGTCTCCCGAACTCCAGAGCCCCCCACACAATCAGGTAGTGACAGCAACCTGGTAGAATAATGCTCTTGATGTAGTGGCTGCTCTAACAGAGTCTTAATTTCAGTGGAGCAGAACAGCACCTCTGGTAGCAGCTGCGTTTCGGGCTGGGATGAATATCAGTACCCAGCCTCTCGCTGAACACTCACTGCCTCCCCAATCAAAGCCAGCATCCCTGACAGCTGAACTGTTAAATGAATTAACAAGGCGAAAAGGGGGCTTGCCAGCGGGGCTGCGACTCCCCTCCTAATTTCTGCAAGTGGTGGCTTTCAATTTTTCTGTCATTTGTCAGGAGATGCACATGGTTCTCTAATGAGCAGGGCAGAGCTGCAGCCAGCTCTAAAAAGGCAGCATTAGAGGATCTTCTGAGCCTTGGAGGAGAGGGATGCAGATGCTTGAGGCAGGTGGGGGAAGGACACGGGCTCTGCTCCGACTGAACAGGCAGCACATCCTTCCCAGCTGTGCTGAGCTCAAGGACTCCCAGCCCGCTCTCCCATCTTGGGGAAGAGCTGCTCTCCACACCAGTGAGTTTTGCCAATATCCAGGCAGAACTCAAAATGAAGCCTTTGATCTTATGGGCTACTCAAAAAAGGAAAAGCATTTCCTCCACCTGTAGAATAAAATAAAAATCCCACCACCAAAAAACCCCAAAAGATCCAAACCACTGGCATCCAGCTTTGCTGTTCACCAGGCAAGTTGGGCTACAGAGGTCTTTCACTTATGTCTGGCTCATTGTTCTTTCCCAGAATTTCTACCTGCCCATCAGTCAGAGGCAGAGAAGACCTGCTCAGGCTGCCCAAGGGGGCAGTTGGCTGGAGCACAGCTCAAGAGCACTCCAGGGCTGGTGAGAAACTCCCCATTTGGGTATATTTTGCTAATTTAATTGGCAAAACTTGAAGAAGGTTCGTTTTAGTGACTTTTTCCCCCCAAGCTTTTCAGGTGGTTCCATTACCTACTGTAACTTTTATTGTAAAAATCCAGGTATGATCGTAGGAAAATTTTCAAATGTAACAGGGGAGAGCACAAGAGGGAGGGAAGGAATCACAGACACTTCTCCTTCTGCATCCCTCTGTAGGAGCTGAACAGCACAACCATCAGCAACACCAACACCCAACAGAAGTGGGTATTTTGACTGAACTGGCCTAAGCCCAGCACATTTCCCCAGAGGCACAAAGGCTGTATATCCCTTTTTATGAGCCAGAGAGGACTGTTCTCCCCTCTCCCAGAATTACTGCAATGCTTAGGGCAGAACAAGGCCCCATTTAACAGCACTGAGACAAGAGCTACCTGAGAGCTTCAGCCCAGGGACCGGCCACCTTCACTCACTCTGTACCCAGTGCTGTGCCTGTGTCAGCACTTACTGTTTACTGGGAAGCTTTTCTCTGTTTTTAACCTGGATGCCCCATTGCTGGAGCTGAGCATACCCATTTTTTTTCCAGCTTGCTGCTTAACTGCCTTTACCGTGGGTAAGAACATTGAGCAAACAATAACAGCAAAAACCTTGTATTTCCACAGCACACTTTAACTCAAAGGTGTCACAAATCAATTTAAAACTTAAATTGCAATACCATCTCCAATCACTTTACTCACAGTATAAATCACAGCCAGTTCTGGAGGTGGAAGAGGCAGTTATATAACAAAGTGTAATAACTTCACCCAACAAGAGTGAAAATCGACAGGAAGATCCTACATTCATCATCTCTGCTGTGTGAACCTGGATGGTCCCTTTCCAGAGGTAAATCCTGGAACTCCAGAACAACAGCCAAGTCACACACTACAACTTCAGACACACCAGTCCTGCCTGGGAAAGGAGGCCTCTTGGATATCAGAATCATTGAATTGTTTGAGTTGGAAGGGATCTTAAAGCTCATCTAATTCCAGCTCCCCTTCCTTCAGACACTCAGGGGTCCTGTAATTATCTCAGGGTCCTCTCAAGTCTGCCTCCTCCACTGCCCTGTTCCCTGAGTTATGATAGGAAGATCTGGACTGTGGGATTAAAAGCCACAATATAACAGCATTTTGTTGTTTTCCCCAGCTGATTTCTCATGCTGTGTACATGTGTATAAGTGCATGTGCTGGCTCCACTTGCAGCAGGGAGATACTCAGCTCTGAAACAAAAATGTATTTTGAAGCCAGATACAGTTGGCTCCACCTGGGACTTTCTTTGCTGCAGTTGCAGAAGTAAGTTGGAGCAGCAGCAAACTAGAAAAAAATGTAAATATTGCCAGCTGTCTCTCCAGGATGAGGCTGCTCTGATTAATTTATGATGTTTTCAAAGAAAGATGGTGAATGTTGCACCATATTTGAAATGAAAAGGTTAAGCAGAGTTTAAAAAAAAGCGCAGTAGAGTTCTTAAAAAAATGCGCTTTGCTTGGTTTTGAGCAATAGAATGTTTAATGACTAATAATGAAATGAATTGGTGCTGGCTTTGCCAGCTCCTCCATCCCACGGCCCTGAGACAGAGGAACAAAGTTCAATCAGCTCCGTGGCCAGGCCAAGCAACGGGAGGGTCGAGCTGCCTCCCCTTGTTCTGAGCTTCAAACGCTGCTGCTGCTGCAGAAACTGAGACCATGACTAACGAGGATTTCAGCGCCAGCCTGTCTCCAGCTGGGATCACCATAAACACAGCCCCGCTGGCAGGGCTGCAGGAGGGCATCAGCTATTCCAGTGCTGCCCTTCCCAGCTGGAGTTTCTGGGGGGACAGAGCGGCTGGGGGTTATCTGGCCTCTGACAAACCACCCGCTTCTCAAGGCACTCACAGGAGCGTCTGCTCAGCTCTTCCCTCCTGATTTCCACCTCCAGCCTTCCAGTGGGGGGATTTTAAAATGATCAAAAAGGACTCAGGCACCAGACCCAGAGTAAGGAAAGGCTGGAACAGTGTCACTGACTGGGTGCAGTGACAGTCTGCACATTCCAACCCCTGCCTCCAAAACCAGCATTAAACCAGACACGGCCATACACGAAAACACAGCCAGGTGTGGTGGCAGGCAGTGTCTCTACACAGAGGGTTATAAAATAAAAGAACCAGCCTTCCAAGTCTCCCTCGTTTTGTAGTTTTGTTTCTTTTCCCTTGTGGCTTTCCTGTGCTCCACTTTTCACTTCTTTAACTCGAGTCAATTTTTCCCTCAAGCTAATTTGGTATGAACAGTCATCTCCCTGCAACTTCAAAAATATTTTCTCTTCTTTCTTTCAAATGCCCTTTCTTCCCTCCTTCCACAGACCAACTGGTTTTCCAATGGCAAGAAACTGCCAGTGCCTATTTCAGGAGAGTGGGCAACAAAAAATTGTCAGCAATAACAACTGGGGAATTTTTCAAATAATCCCATTCCTAGAAAATTATTGAACATTATCTGGAGAATACTACAACATGCTGGTACTTAAAAAAAAAAAAAAAGAAATCAACTGATTTTCTTTTTACCTACCTGCTTCACCCACAAACACCTCCACTGGTGTGCTGGTAGGGCTCTCACCAATGACATTATATGCTGTCATTAGTACTTCATATCTCTTGTATTTCTTCAATTCTGAAAAAGATATTACATATTAATATTATCTATTATGATTTATACTCTATTACAGCTATCTTTTAGACTCCAACACCTCTTCATCTCCAGACTTGTCTCTCAGAAAATGTGGCAATAGAAGAGAACAATAGTACAATGTCTACTTCAATCCTTCCTGAATTCACACATCTCGACAGTATTTGCATCGTTTTGAATGATATTTGTGATGAAATGGCAGGATTTTCTAGTGTTTCCTCACAGTGTTGCTCCAGTAAGAGGAGTAATGATTTCTCTTGGAATATAGCCATTTCTTATGGATAACTAACTAGAGGAACATGTCTAGGTCATTCTTAAGTTCAGAAGATGGCAGGATTTGGCTTTGAATGTCACCGTAAGGTCTCATTTTGATCTGCACTGGTAGGAAAGAGCCTGCCTAGCCTTTGCCTAATCCCTGGAATGCTCATTTAGAGGGAATTTGGCAACTGCACTGCTCTAGAACAGCTGAAGCAGGTGCAGAGGGAGAGCTGCAGTGGGAATCTGGAGTTCCACTCCAGGTACTCCACAGGGATCTTCTCCTCCAACGCGACCACAGCTCGACCATCAACCACAATGAGACAGGAGAATTTGAAGGCTGGACTCCATTTAGCCACCAGGCAACAAATTTGTTTGCTGACACAGAGAAACTACTCTGACAGATAAGGCAGGAGAGTGAGAGCAGCATGAAAAAATCTAAAAAACCCAATTGTTTGTGGGTAATTAACAGACACAACCAGGGCGGAGCAGAATCACGTCAACGTCATTAGGGGAGGCAGCGCCTGAGCAGTTTCAGATTTTGCATTTTCAGGATGAAAGAATCAATCCCAACAGATATATTTATCATCTACAATACTTAACAGGGAAATTAGAGTAAGAGAGCAATCAATAATATAAATTGCCCTATTTAAATGAGCATTGAATTAAGACACGCATGGCCAGAGGTCCAAATTTCTCCCTTTGCCAATAATTTTCCCTGCTATCTATGAATCAGAGTCTCCTTAACTCGGGGGCTGACAGTGTGCCATTGGTTTGGTGAGGTTCAAAAAGCCCAATTAGGCAAGTTTGTCTAATTTCAGTGTTACAGAATCGTTTATAAATGTTGTGCTCCAATAGCTGACTGTGAGTTCAGCATCATTCCCCAGTCTCAGGCACACTGTGAATGATATCTAATATATCCCCATTTGTTTTTAATGTGATATCACTGAATTTGGATTGACTGCAAAAGATGGAGCAAGCAAATCAGAAATAACAGTGCCGAGTTAATAAACAAACAATAGTAAGATACACACATATAGTACTGGGCAGCTTGCACAGGGAAACTTTATTTTCTGCCATGAGAAGTCACAAGGGAGATTTTAGTGTTAACTGGATGTGGAAGAAAATGGAACACGAGAGTTCATGCATGCAACTTTCAGTGGGGATCAGGCTTCATTTTTTCTTTTTTTTTAGCCCATCACAATCTGTGACTCAAAAGCCTTGGGCAAAACCTATCTAGTGAACCATCATCACCACAAAGCAACTTGCCTTTTAACTCTGTCGAATGTTATTTTATTCATTTCCAATTGAAAACACCTCTGGAGATGCACATAAATTCATTGGGCCCTTTCTAAATTGGCTTTGTACTCCATGGAATGCCCGAGCATCGCAATGCTTGAATCATAGAACTAATGATGTGATACAGCTAAACTCAGATGGACTACAAAATATGTAGCAAGTGAATCAAAATTCATTTAGCATCAGCAATACTGGGTTGTTACAGTCAATAATGTTTTACCTTCCCAGCAGCCACATTTTTACAACAGCTACCTACTTGCATCATCGATGTCTCTGGGTGTAGGGGAAGCAAAGGCTTAAAGAAAAAGAAACTGGAGAAAGCCAGAGTCATTAATCTGTGTTGATTTCTGCTGGATCCACGGAGGAGAGCCACAGGAGTTTGCCCATGGTACATTCTGAACCATTACAAAGAGTCTCAACTGAAGGCAATGTGCACTTACGTGTTAATTCATACGTCGTTAATGCAGAGCTGCTGTTCACTGTCTTGAAGCTGCTTTGGGCTATTCAGGGTAAGCAAAGCAGAAAGCTTGTTACAGTGCAAGGAAATAGTTATTGCAAATGATGTACAGCAGAGACAGAGGCAAATGAGGCAGCACACCCATACACAGTTTAAGCTTTAGGAATATACCTTGAAGGGCAATAAAATCACATCACTCTCTCGTAACACATCGAGAGCATCTTGCCCACATGGGGCTGTTTCATTTCCCCCTCAAACAGAGGATACACAAATACACAACACAAAGATGTTCTGGCTTTTAGATTAAATAGAACAAATGAGTAAAAATGAAATGATTTCTAGGGGCGAAAGCTCTCAGTGGCGTGTTACATCCTGATTTCTCAAGATGCAAAATTCAAAACCCGAAGAGCTGCAGAGTACTGAGCTGGAACGTGGACCACAAAGTGAACGCTCACATCAGGGCAGGACCTGTTTCTTTAAGCGTGAATTTGATTTCCCACAGTTTCACTTAAAGAATTCAAGATTCCTGCTGTGAGAGAATTGTAATAATATGCTAAACTGTGCGAAACTGTGGGTCAGTGAGGAACAGAGGTGTTCTAAGGTGAGAATTATGAGGAGAAAGAGGGACATTTATCTTAAAATACAATAGTCTCCACCCCTTGCTCTCCCTGTCTCTTGACTCCCTGGAGAGATACAGCTCATTTTTTCTCCTCTACAGTGATTAGGAACATTGCTGCAGGGCCAGACAAGAAGAGGAAAAAGACAAAACTGGTTTGTTTCACAGGCTCCCCGTCTTGTGAGAGCATCCAAATTCATTATTTCATAATGTACACTGCTAGTAATTCAGTTCTTGTCTGAGAAAAACTCTTCTGCATTCCTACACCTATGAGAATTTTACATCTCTGTCCTGGCTCAAGCTGCTCAGTTTGGGAAGTCTCATTATCTCTGACCACATAAGTGAGGTCAGAGTTAGGTGCTTCCTTTATATTTAAAGCATCCACTTATCCACACCCTCATTAAAATTCACTCTTGCTTTTGTAGAAATCACTTCTATGGGTTCAGGAAAGCATGGCAAATGATGTAAGATATTGAAATAGTCTCATTGAACCCCATTCTGCTGCTCTTGGAGTATCATTTTATCCTGAATATTCCAGGGACATCAAAGAGGACAAAAGCTGGTCTCTCCATGAGCACATCTCATTGCTGGACCTTATTCCTCAAGCTACTGAGTGTTCACATGTCTGCCTCACATCATCTTATTCTGCCTATTCTTCCCTCTGATTTCCTTTCTAGCCTTTATCTAAAAAGTCTTTTCATTTTTTTCTATTATTCCTCTCCCTCCCCACCTTCCTTCCATGTGAGCCATAAATCCCAGTGACTGACATGGAAAGCAGGCACCTAAAAATTCTTGCTCATCTTTGCTATTTTCTTTTGAAATATGGACAAGCACTTTGAAATTATAAAAATTCTATTTTAAAATTCTCCTCAGCTGTTTTCCTCATACTGTTAAAGGAAAAAACAAAATGTCAATTATAAAAACTATTGAAAAAAACAGCAAGAAAGGAAAAAGTTGCCAGCTGAGGAAAATGAAGTGTCTGTCATTTAAAGGCAGAACAAAGTGTAGCAGGGTAATTATGAAGTGGAGGTAGAGGGAAGCAGGAAATCAGAGGGTACGTGGGGGACAGACCATCAATTCCAGCACGCTGCCAGAGATCAGCACAGACCATTACAATGCTGGTCACACTGAAGTCACTTGCATTTTTCAGCATCTTCAGGCTGATTGTGTAAAACCTGAATCATTCCCAGCACTCTCAGACTTCCATTTTATTTCCATGGGGCAAGAGGGGGTGCAGTGCCAGGTGCAATGACAGATTACCACTGTGGGATATTTTAAGGTCTAAAGCACAGGCTTACGTGTGAGCTCTGCTCTTAGAGCTGAGGGGTTCTGGATGTTTTTGGATTCTGTCCCAGGCCCGGTGTCGTAATCCAGCTCCCGGTAGTAGATGCGGTATCCCAACAGGAGCCCGTTCAGACTCTCCACTTTGGGGGGCTGAAAAACATCCACGTGAATGAACAACAGGCTGGTTAGGACGGGCATGGCAGCAAACATCCATCACCAGGGGCAGAGGCTCTGTGCTCTGGTGAACACAGACACCAATAATTCACAGCTTGGATGGTTTGAAAAGCACAGGTTAAAGGCAACTTTGAGGATTTTGCTCAGCTGTGGCCATTGCAAAAGGCTCTTGACTGAAAAATCCACACCATGAACCAAACCCCTTTCCTTCTTGGCCCACAGAAACCTGGCTGTGATGGTAAAGTATAAATAAGCACTCCCTGGAGATGCAGGTTGCCTTCCACCAACACTGGAACACGAACAGTGTTTCACTGCTTTCACAAGGAAATAAACTATTTTATCACAGACAGAATTTCTTTCTTTTCCTTGGGGACTGATCGTAGGACAGTCTTCATTTGCCATTATTTTATTGAAAGACTGATGAGCAAATAAAAAGGAAAATAAAAAGGAATAATAAAAACTGTTCTGGCTTTGATTAGGAAGACAAAAATAGGTCTAATAACAACCTCATACAGGCATTTAGACAGAAGTTACAGTGTGATGGGCCCTGGTGTGGGCACAGAAGGAAACCAAGGGCTCCTCCATAACAGCTCAGAGCAGTTTGGCACATGCAGCCATGGGGTGGCTCAAATATGAGGTTTTTTTCCTTCTGCATCATGTTAGGAGATGCTCAAAGACAAAACACCTCAGCAAGGCTTCTCCAGCAGCCCCTCACATCCTCCTTCAGCTGCAGATACACAGCTGGCACACTGAAAAGGAGATTTGTGTCTGGGTGGATTGCTTAAGTAGAGACAAGCACAGGGATTCCTCATGTTTTGGAAAAAAAAATTACTTTCCTGAGTCTAATGCAGGCTAAGAACTACAGAGAAGAGATGCCTTGAGCCATTTATCTTCTAAAGATTCTTTAACTGAAATGTAAGGGGCTGGAAATATAAATGAAAAGGATTTTAATGATGATCTTGCCTTTAATCCAGAAAGATCCTTACCAGCCTTGAGAACGTTACTAAGGAAAAACACTGTATAAAAATTAACTGCTGGTGTGAAACACTGTCACAATAGAAGGTAATGCCCCATGTAATTTTAATGAAGAAAGTAAGGACATCTTGATAGAAAGGAGGAAGATCTTTGGTAATAACTTGGCATTCTGCTTCCAGAAATGACATGAATTTTCCATTAGTCCATTACAATGGCAAGAGGAGGGTGAGGACTGTCCTGTCTCAGTGCCAAGTACCTTGCTTTGGGTGAGGGCTGAAGGAATTAAGTAGAAAGACTGCAGTTTATGGAAACCAAAAAAGAAAATTACATGAACCAGAGTAAAAGGAAACTACACAGCCAGCAGGAAAAGGAGCAGAACCTGCTCCAGCAACAAGCTGACTTCTTTTGCAGCTGCCCTGCACAGAACCTGCTGAAAACAACCCAAACTCTCTCAAGATTTCACTTGCTCTGCCTGGTTGGAGATCTCTTATTCATTGATTTGTGCTCATCATTGTGCTCCATCCTCTGGCAAAGCTCTGAGCACCTTTCAGTGGCATTTGGGATCTGCATCAGAGAACGATGCTGTGGATACAGGACTGTGAGGGACCTCGAGGACCATCAGGGCTGGGATCTCCCCTCTGCAGAGCCCCAGCTGCTGGGAGCTCCTTTCACAGACAGAAACACCTCTACCAGAAACAGAGCTGACCCTTCAGCTCTGCAGAATTCCTGCTGGGAAGCTGTTCCCAGCCTCACCACTCGGGCGCTTAGAAACCTTCATTTAATTTCTAATCTAAATAATTCATAGCTGGTTTCTAACCATTTGTTCCTGTGCTAACATTGCCTTTTGGGTTAAATTGTTCTTCTCCCTGTGGGGTGTTTACTCCTGTGATGTATTTTAGAAAGGGCAATCATATTCCCTGTACGACTGCATTTTACAAGGCAAATAAATCAAGCTCTCGAACAACAGGATTTCCTAATCTCAGGCTGAGAGCCCCTTGTCCAAGGGACTAAGAAAATAGGCCAAATAAAGTGCCAGGTTTCTCCAGGGTTAGTGCTCATGGACCACCTGAAACACTCTCCTGTGCAAGAAGATGAGGTGGGGTTATTGGAAGTTATCAGTATCTTTCTCCTGATTTTTTCTTTTTTTTTTTCTTTTCCAATCTTTTGCCTTTCTGTTTTCTGTATTACACTGTAGTTACTTTAGCCCTGATGGTGCCCTTGCAGAGAAGGGCTCCACAGCACAGCAGTGTCCTTGCCTACCTATAACTTTTCCCATTTTAATTACTAACAAACTTTTCTTAAATGTGGGGGGGAAAAAATAGTTGAAGTGAAATATCCTGCAGAACTCTAAAAGGAAAACCCTGCTGAAGCTGAGGAGGAGCCTGTGACTCCCTGCTCTGTCATGTAACTGCTTAACAGGTAAAGCTTAATTTCTCATTGTGGCCCAATGCTGATCTTACCAGAGCAAACATTGTTTCCTTACACTATCATGTGATTCTCCATTTTTAACTTCCTTGAGATTTAGGACAGGAAAGCTCAGAAAATAAATAGCTTGCAAACTGTCTCCCTTTTTGCCATGGAGATGATGATTCTTTCCTGGAAAGGAACTCTGCTAAAAGGTCAGGTCTTCCACTTCCTATCTGTCTTCTGTGGACAAAACTCTGCTTTTGATGTAATGGATTATTTAGGATTTTGTAGAAAGGCCTGGGGGATCTGCTGAAATAGGTAAAATGGTTATGAGTGGCAGCCCATAATGTTGTACAGAAGTAAGAGAAACATTTTTATGCTGTTTAAAGAGAAATAAATAAATAAATAAAGACTGAAATGTAAGTTTGAATAATTGTTATCTCTAAGGCAGAAGCAGAACAGTACATGATCCTGATGTTAAGTGTAACATCCTCCAGAACATTTGAAATAACCCTGCATTATTGATACAACAGACCTCACTGGAAATTACTTATTTTCTTCCTCCTTTAAATTTAAAAATAATGGACTGATTGGACCAAGCAGCTGAAAGCCCAGATAGTGCATCCAGAGTTTGTTTTGTGAATTATTAACACATCTCAAAGTTAAAAATTTAGCTTTGCTTGGAAATCCACTCTCCCATTTAGCTTGACTGCTGTTTTCAGTTTACATTATTTCTTAGACACTGCTGTGAAACTTCCTCCTAATTGGAGGCTATTGTGGGACTTGAAGATTTTTGTTTATTTGAAAAATATAGTACGGTTGAATTACCAGGGCCTATTAATATACATGTGGTAATGACATATAATCGCCCACAACTCCCTGGAGATGGCTCTGGCACAACAACCCCATTTCACTTTCATGAAATGAAAAGCATCCAATTACCTAAACAACCACCTATTTCACATTAACTACACACCAGTAATCAGTCAGCTGGGGGAACGTTTATTTCTGTGGTCCATCGTGCCTCACATCATCTTTGTCTTCTCTTTCTGTTTTTTCCCCTTTGCTGGGGGCTCTTGTTGTAGGTGGGGAGGTAGATTTGCATCTCTCCATAATTCCTTTGGTAAAACTGCTCAACATGTCTCCTATTTGCTCAACATGCTGTAAGCAACGCTGCTGCTCAGGATTTTCCTGCGTGAGCTGGGGCAGGCACCCAGCAGCACAGCCAGGCAGATCTGAGAGCGCTGCTGCACAGCAATAAACAAACCCTCATCCATATATTTTCCTTCCAAAAATGCAAGGAGTCCCATCTGTACTGTAAATGCATATGTACATTTTTCACTGTAATGCAATCTGTCCAAAGTCATCCCTGTGAAGTGTGGGGGACATTGTCTGGGGAGCAGGGTGGGCAGAGGCTCTCCAGGATGGGTTATGGATAACGTGCAGCACCCCACTGGGGTCCCTCTTTTAATGCCCACTCTGCAAAAAGAAACCTCAGGCACTGGGTCACAAAATGTTCCTGCATCTCCCAGGAGGCCAGGATTGAGAGATAAAGGAAGGCAGAGAAAATGCCAATATAAAATGCAGACTTGACACAAATACTTCCCCATCCAACCCAGAGAGACTGCAGAGAGCTCGAACTTTCTTTTCTCTGAAGAAACTCCATGTTTCCCTCTCAAAGAGTCAAGAGGGTGTATGGAGCTTCTCAGAGGTATGAATGGGATCTCAGGCACTGATCTCAGGCTTCTGATCATTCCAGCAGCAGGAGGAGGCTGTGCATGATGTGAGCTTTTGATTACCTGATCTTACCAACACCATTCTCCGTGGAATATTTTCCATATAAAGATGCACATCCACGGATAGCAACGGAAGGGGAGGAGAATCTGACAATTAACAATCTTGGACATGGCTACAGACACTCCTTTACCTCCCAGTGGGGCACAAAGTAAAAGCAACTGCCAGGAATCTCCATTCATCACTAAAATTTATGCTACATCAGGCAAATAAGGAAGTAGCTACAGTCCTTCAATGTTAGTACAATACTTCCAGCTCAAGAAAATGTCCCTGGCAATTCACCCTTAAATTCAATGAGTCAAAGCAGCCAAAAAATTGTTCAAAGGAACATCAGAATTTTTCATTTTACCTACCTGCCACTGCACAAGGACAGAGGAAGTTGTGTGGGGAGTTACTAACACAGAACTGGGTGGTTCATCTGGAACTGAACAAGAGAAAAAGGAAACAAAAGCAGTTACAGCAAGAGGGTGAAAAAGGGGCAGCTTTTCTTTCATTCATCAGGTTCTTTTTCTTCACTGCTGAAGGAAATCTTGCATCCTAGCTGCTTCGTGGTGGGTCTCAAAAGGTGGATGTGGGTGTTGGAACCCAGGGAGAAGCCAGGCCCTTCTCTTACATCCCTTGCTCTATCTGTGGCCTTGGCAGCTTGAGCAGAGTAAGAAAAGCTCAGGGCATAAACCTGGAGGAAGCTGCAGCAGCCAGCTGCTCACAGACCACCAGATGCCCATCTGTGAGGAAGTTAAACCAGCTGTGTGCTGGCTCCAATTGGTGACAAAACGGCTCTCAGATTTTTCAGGAGATTTTTTGCCACCTTTGGGGCAAGCCCACCTTGAATTTAGGAGTCTGTGCCACATAGTCACGCCTCATTTTAGTCAGGACAGCTTAATTTACCACAGGTTAACCCCTTCCTGTGCCCACAGCCTGTGGCACTCCCAGACACTCCAGAGCAGCTCAAAGACATCAAACTCCTTATCAGGAGCTCACAGCCCTCCACAGTGCAATGCTCTGTGCTGCTCAGCAGAATAAATGCTCAGTTTGTTGGGGAAAAGAGAAACTTTCACAGTTTTTCCTGGTTGTATTGTGATGAGGCCAAGCACAACTCTGGATCCACTGTAGCTAAATTCAAAGGGAACTTAAAATGAAATTTTAAATTCCAAAACAGTGAGTCAGTGCTGCCTGATTAGCACCAGTCACAGCCCGCACCGACCCTGCTGCTGCTGTGCAGGAAGGTGGAGAGTCAGGATGCCTTTAAGGGGCTGTTTACCATTAGTCAGGTGTTACATGGGTTCCTGTTTAACTTCCCACGCTCCTGAGCTCTGTCCTCTGCTCTTCTGATTTCAAGATGACATTCCTTGGCAAAATGGCTTCCTATTTTTACATCTCAGTGTCATTTCTAACTCGTCACTCCTTGCTCTGCAGGAAATTATTCCTAGCACCATATATATGTATAGCTATGGAATCATTTAGGTTGGGAAACACCTCTAAGACCATCAAGTCCAACCTTTAAGTCAGCACTTCCAAGCCTGCTGTTAACTCATGTCCCCAAGTGCCACATGTACGTGGCTTTTAAATCCCTCCAGGGATGGAAACTCCACCACTGCCCTGGGCAGCCTTTGCCAGTGCCTGAGAAACCTTACAGTGAAGGAATTTTCCCTCATATTAACTCTAAACCTCCCCTGGTGCAACCAGGCCATTTCCTTATGTCCTACCACTTCTTACTTGGGAGAAGAGATTGACCCCCACCTCACAGTATCCACATATATATACATATATATATATTTATCCATATGTGTGTCCCAGGATTACCCAACTTTCCAGGGTAAAAGCACATCCTGATGCTTTTCCTACTTTGCAGAGTTCCTTCCTCCATTCAAGACATCAGAGCTACTTCTGCATTCAGGCATCGACTTTATACAATCAAGGAATTAGAAGCTGATCTCTAAGGCTAAAAATAAAAGCCTTGTCAATGTCATTCACAGTTTATTAGTCCTGATCTGCAGGATTAAATGCTCATGTTTCCAGGAGCTTCATACTCTTTCTCACTTATACCTCAGCAATTTTGCCATTCTGCAGACTGATGTGGATTGTGAGGGGAAAACAATTGAAGAAACTTCTTCAAATGTATGCAGGGTTCTACATTTATTTTTAATGCTCTCTTGTAAATTATTCAATTTCTGCAAAGATAATGGTTAGTGCAGAGTTTGGAAGCCAATCAAACGAAGTTTAAATCCATTTTGAGACTCCTGAAAGTATGATTCATTATCAGAGGGCACAGCAGGACACTTAAAGGCTGTCTGTTAATTCAGCCATATCTCATTGCTACCTGTGTCAACTTCCTGTGGATAAAACTGCTTTGGCTGCTGGTTTTCACTCCAGTCTCCATGGATAACACCCTGCAGTGGTTCCAGGAGCCCCTCAGTGATGCCCCCAGTGTGTCTCTCCTCCTCCCTTACCATCCTGCAGGGTTGTGACCGCCTCTGTCTCCGCACTGAAGTCGCTGTCCCCGATGTCGTTGGTGGCCTTCACTCGCAGTTTGTAAGAGGTGAACGGGTTCAAGCTGTGGAACGGGGAAAACAAGGATGGAATCTCCCTCCCTCATCACAACTTGCCTCCACAGAGAACGTGCCCACTGCCCACCAGAATCACTGAGCAGTTTGTCTCCTCTCCCCATCGCCTTTTCTCTGCTGTCTCCCCTGGCTTTCCCAGGTGTTCCCACCCCTGCTGCCACCAGCACCTTCCCAGAAGTTCCCTGCCCTGGGTTCCCAGAAACACTCATTGATTTGTTGCTGAATTAGGCACCAGAGGCTAAGCTCATGGAGCAGCCCATGAGTGGGGCTCGCTGTCTGAGCTCTGCATGGCTGTGCAGAGCCTGGCTTTGCTGAGATATCCTCCAAAGCCATCTGGGTCAGCCCATCCTCCAAGCACGGGTGGGGAGGAGGCAGGAGACGTGCCCAGGGTCAGCCCAGCAGGCTCTGGAATTCAAAGTGCCAGCTCCTGACTAATTCCCTACACCACACCACTTGATCAGTGCATTTCACTCCTGCTGAACCCCAGATTAATGCCATTACTCGGATTATTTAATAAAGACAGCAACAACAGGTTCCCTGCAGCTCTTTTATCTATGTGGTGCTTTAAGATATGCAAGGAGTGACTTCCAGCTGACATAACCTTGCAAAGATGATTCTGTCTTGGCTTGGCAGGGGAGGTGAAGGGGAGGCTGCCTTTGGAGTCACAGGCAGAGGTTTGAAATGCAGAGCTGTAATTTACGGGGGATTTCACTAATTAATTGGTAGTGCCTAACCATCCACTGGCAGATGTAACACTGACTACAAACCCAAGTTACTTGTAAGGAATGATTAAACACTAAGGATGATGCATTCTGATGGGCAGCACTCTCACTCCCAAGACTCTTCTGGACATCCACAAGAAAGTGCTTTTAGGGAGAAGAAATTTCTTTCAGCAGGGCCACCCTATCAGGACAGAATTATTTACCTACAGCAACTTAATTAATGTGAATCATCCTTTTTCATCTTTTCTTTTCAGTCATGCCAATGTCAAGTCTAAGTGACATAGATGGTTTCCTTGTTTTTACAGGTTTTGACTGGAAAGATACTGGCACCCAACCAGTGAGCTGCCATGTACCACAGCCACCAATGCTTTTAATAACAGACCTGAAAAATCTGTATCTGAATGCTCAGAATACCTGATTCTCCTAAAGCTCACAGCCTTTTAGAAATAATCTGATTTGTACTGGCTCGTCAACAGAGGAAATGGACAGCAAAACAAGTACCTGCTCATAGACATTCAATTACTTCTGCTGATGTTACAAGGACTTTAATTACACCAGTATTGCAGAGGTTATAATGAAGCCTGAATAACAAAGTTTAAACATTCTGATGCTATCTATAAACTTCAGTATGGAAAATACAGATAAAAATGGTTCTCATTTCATCTGGAAAAGCTTATATAGAGATAATTGCAATGCAGCATTCAGAGTGGATTTTAACATCAGTCACTACAGAAAGGATTTTTAACTAGTTGTATTTTACAGAGCACTGTGTAGCTACATATGATTTAGCCTGAGTAGTGTTATCTGTGGTGCTGAGCTTCCAGGAAAGGCTTCAAAAAGATGCACTGCAGTCCAACTTTAATTAGATTTATTGCATGACCTTCAGCAAATCTCCCAACTGCTGTTCATAACACCATCTCTAAAATGGAAGCAGTGGCCTCACTTAACCTCTCTCCCCCAAAAGGAACGTGAAGCAGAGTGATGCTTGTTTTGGTTTCCTAACTCATGGGAAAGCATGGGAATTTCTGTGCTAGCCTGGGCTCACGTGGTACCTTTCGATAACGCAGGATGTGGCCTCGTGGCTGATGGAGGAGGAGTAGGTTTGCCAGTCTCCATGAGGCAGCTCCCGCACTTGGACTGTGAAATATCGGATCGGTGAGGATCCGTCGCTGCCGGGGACCCACGTCAGCAGCAGGCTCCGGGAGGACACGTCACCCTGCGGGGTCATCACCTGCCTGGGAGGTGCTGGTCGTTCTGCAATCAAACCAGAATTTAGCTGCTTGGAGAGGAAATCCAGAACAATGTAAAATGTGACAGCCTGGTCAGATTTTCACAGTGGTAAAGCCATGGGCATTGAATTTTTGGATTTGCCACATGAAGTATACAACCATCCCATTCCTTAACCTTCTACTGCAAGGAGAAGAAGTAAAACTGATTATTATCTCCCTGCATCAAAGGTCACCACAGGATATAAACCTTTCACACAGTGGCCCTCAAACTTAGGGGGGGAACTTGACCCAGCAGGTTAAAGAAAAATCATCAGGACTGGCAGCCCAGCAAAGCAAGGCAATCTTTAATGAAACTCAGCTCTGCTCCTGGCTGCAATTGCTCTTTTGACAGAATCTGTAAATTAGCTCAATTTTTAACCTGTTCTTACTCCTTGGTACCAGGAACTCTGTTCTCTCTGTGCTATGCAGCGTCCTCTTCCCCCAGCTGAGGCACAAGGAAGAGGAAGGGGCGAGCTGGAACAGGCTGTTGTGTGGCAGAGTCCAAGCACACAAAGCTGAAGCTGAATTTCTGGACCAGACAAGGAACCAGGAAGCTCCTGGTGCTGTGGCTTCCAAACCCCAGCCTGGAATCAGCACAGAGCTGGGGCTGGAGCACCTGGTGCAGGTCCCTTCCAGAGCTCCCCAACTCTTCCTTTCATACCCACTAACCTTGAACCTGCAAAGTCAAACCAGGCAGTGCTGAGGGAGATCTCTTCAGAGTAATTACCCTCACACCTCTGGGATGAGCAGGGAATGGCAATGCAGGTGTAAGCATGCCAGCCCCCAACTGTTTCATTACAGATCTCCTTTCCCGTCACCGCGTCTCTGCACTCCATCGATTTCAATAGAGAAACTCTATAGAGTGAGGAATAATTGTTTAATTGTTTATCATGAAGATTATTGATTCTGATTAAAATGTGTGGCATGTAATAAAGCAGAAATTGATTGGAGACACCGCAGTGACTTGCTTTTGAGAAGCAATTCAATTCAACTTCATCAGCACTTGTTTCCATAAACACACCTCTGCCTGCCTGATTCCTCACAGCTCCGTGTGGCCAGCGCTTCATTTCCCTGCCATCCCCTAAAACCATTTCCTGCGTGTTTTGGCATTTCTCTGCAGCCTGCTCTCGCTGACATCAGTGCCCAAAGACTTGTAAGCTATTAGCTGGAGGAAGCCCTGGGTGCCAGCAGGCTGCGAGCAGCAGCACGACGCGAAAGGTCAGTGCCTTACACTGACAGGCGGAGACAGGGACGCGGGGTTATTCCATGCCAGGGAGGGAGAGTCATGCAGGGATTTTATACATTCTGCTGATAAGCTCTGCACTTTTGGGCAGGTCAGATCTTGCAGTCAGTCTCCCATGATTGGGTTTCCTTCTGCTGCTAATGGGAGATTTTAAAATCTCCTGTGTTGCAGGATATACTCCCTGACTGTTTGTACAAACCCATTAGTATAAAGAGTTTATTTATGGGAGTTTAGCCACAAGCAAGTGCTAAGGTGAGACTGTCAGTGCAGGCTTGACTCTACCAGGCCACACGACTCTATAGACTACTTTTAATTTCTTGCTACATTTAAATTTTTTGACCCAATTCTGCCTTGATCACCGGTGTTGACTATTCTGAAGTGTAGATTCAAAGCATTGCAGCAGAGGCTCTGGAGAATACAGATATACAATATAACTTGGGATCTATAAATCACAGGCATCACTGCAAAATGTAAAGATTTATACTGGGATTAAGCAAGGAATTTACAAGGGCAAGAGTGACCAATTTTGTTAATTTTCAGGAGAATTGTTGTGTCTGTCTACCTCAATATCAAGCACTGTGAGGATATTAAATATATCTTTATTAACAGGAATTAAACATATTTTCATTCTAGAATATTTATTGCCATGTATACACTTTTCAGGTTAATTTCTTGTTAGAAGAATAGCTGCAGTGCATAAATTTCTTTATCATCCCCTTTTATAATTCTTGCTGATGTGAGATAACACACTGTTATTCTTACACTTTATATGGGACCAGTAAACTTGTAGCTCCAAAGCACACAGAGACCCAGCAGAGCTGTCCATCAAAAAGAGAAAGGGATCATGTTACACTGTGATTTGGGTACTCAAGATAACCCTACAGCATTGATAGCAACAAGGGGTCATTGTTCCCACAGCAGAGCTGGGAGCTCTGCCTTGAGCCATTGTGCGTCCTTGTGCACAGTCTGGGGAATCTCAGCACATTTTATTGAGCAGGAGAGGCTCTGAGCTTTGAGAATTCTCTTTTTTTTGGCATGGTGGGCTTTTTTTTGAAGCCTCCACATGTCAGGCTTTGAACCTCCCCTTTGACAGCAATCAGACGGGGGTGGGAGAAACCTTGAGCTGATAAATCTCTTTGATGGACAGTATCTTTAACAGAGGCACTTCCAATTTCCTAATACATCTCCAGAGGTTCTTTCTCTGAGGACTGCACTGTTATGCACTGAGAAGGCTGCACATGATCTGCAGAGCTTTGCCAGAGGGAATTTTAAACCCAACCAAACAGGCCAGGATAGTTGAAATGCATCTCACAGGCTCTTGCTGAACATCAACTTCCTCCCTTCTTAGAAGTGTTAAAGAAAAAGGAAGACATTGTTGGCAAATACAATGGGAAATCCTTACTCTTGCAATAAATGTTGTGTAGAAAGGACTTTAAACAAATGACTGCTTATCAAGCACATTTTAGGAATTAAATGTCACTGGTTGCATTATAGTGCATAACTTGGGCAAGAACCAAGAGCAGGCCACAAGCACATGCAGAACTTCTAACAACAGTTGAAAGATGTCTGTGGAGGTCAGGCCTGGTGACCTCCTGGAGTGTGCTCCTCTCTAAACTGTGACTTTTACCAGGCACAGGAGTTGTATGGTTCTAGTTTTTGAGGGAGAGTTTTACTTTAAAAATATCAATATCCAGACATCACATGGCACAAAACCCAGTGGTGCTGATAGATTTACCCTGGCTTGTTTTGATTTTGGCAGCTCAAGAGATCAGATATGTTCTTTGCAGTGGAACGTGGCCTATGTGCAAGACCAAGGAAAAACCCCCACTTTCTTTCTCCACCAGCATATTCACCAATATATCCTCTTTAGCACTGAATTAAAAAAAAACCTAAAAATCTTCATGCACAAGTAGAAAATGCAAATTTTTTTAACTGAAGCTCTACAGATCAGTACTAAAACTGGAGGAATGAGCAGTTCCTTGAGCCAAAGCATTAAAAACAAGCAGTGATGCAGAGCAGATCCTGTAATACCTTACATGTCTTTCACATTTCGGTACATTTGGTATCAAAGCATCTGGTTTCATTTACACACACATGTAAATGCCACCTTATAGATTCCCTTCAGAACAGAATTTGTCTGGAGAGTCAGGATGCAAACAACCATTTCATGGCTGATGCAAGAAGCAGAAAAAGTCTGGGCAATCCAGATGCAAAGGCTCTGCTGGAGCGTGTGGCAGCGAAAGGCCAGAGTAATTACAAACACATTAGGTCAGGGCTGAGGCACAATGGAGGAGCCATGGAGAAATTCTGCAACGCCACTGCCTCCCATTTTGCGTTCCCTAATCAATATAATTCATCCATCACTTACTTTCTTAAGATTGCAATCTTTCTAGAAAACGAGAGAGCTGAAAAAAACCACCCCATCTGACTGCAAAAGGAGGCTGCATATGGCCAATATAGCAGCTGATGGAAAAATCAATTCCAACAGCCTGGCAGGTTAGAAGAACTGTGTCTCATAAAAGTCTGCCTTGCTTTCTGAAATCATGATGTTGCTATGGATTGGGGCAGGTTTATGGGGTGAGAAGGAGGAGGTGTAGCCTGCTATTAAAATCCCCCTAAGTGCAGCACAGGCTCCAGGGCAGGCACAGAAATTCCCTGAACCCACGGCTTGCAAGCATTACCTCGTTTCTCAGTGGTGATCACCGTGGCTTCCAGAGGCTCCCCCCAGCCCTGCCTGGTCTTGGCAGATGTCCTGAAGATGTAGGCTGACTCTGGGCTCAGGTCTGTAGCTGTGAACTGCCGGACTGTGGAGCCAACCTCCACCGTGGTGAACTTGTTGGGGCTGCTGCTGGCCAGGCGGTAGGCGACCTGGTACCCTGCAAGCAGAGAGGGGAAAAGGCTCAGCTGGTCTCTCTAGCAGGGACAAAAGAGCACCAACACTATTAGTTTATCCTAATTACATGCTTATCTGATGTCAGGAGAAAAGTAATTTACTGCCTTTGGTGTTATAAAGCTCTGTTTTTTGGCAGATGCCACACACCTTATAAAGGAAATCACACACACGAGGCTCTGCTGGATACAACTGCCATGAAACCAAGTTCACGTTCCATCCTTTAGGCCAACAAGATGCAAAACCAGTTTAATCTTTCCTGGGCATACTGGTACCTTTTTGGAAAGCAAAGGAACAGAGTTGGTGCAATGTGTCACCTGACTGAGGTGGTTCAAGGCAACGCTCCAGTTCCAGATTTCCAATCCAAGCTCACAGGTTGTTCTGCCCTCTCCCAGTTTCAGCACTGGTTTAAATTCAAGGTTCTTTAGCTGCAGCTCCAGCAGCTGGGCTGCCCAAACCATGCAGCTTTCACACTACTCCAGTCAAAGCTTGCTCCTGCACGTGCTTTTCCCTCAGCAGTGAGTGCCAGAACTGCCAATAATGCCACCCTTCTGTCATTCAGCATCGCTGCCCCTGCCCAGAGCCTGAGCAAGGAGCCTGCAAGCTCTGTGGTCCTGCTTCATCCATGCAGGTCTCAATAATCAATTTTGCTGATGCCTGTAAGCGATAACCCCCCTTCCACCCTGCCTGACAATCAAGAGCTCACAGTTTAGCCTGGGTTATTAATGATTCCATTGTGCAAGGAGGGCTTCCAGGGTTCTTACGCACCACTAGCGACAACTGTCCCCCAAAGAGGGTCTGCCAAATGTTCAAATTCATTCTGTAAACCCAGAAATTCAATCAGGCTCTCACTTCTGGAGCTCAATGGTAACTTCCAGTCCAGCAGCTGACTTCCAAAATCAATTAATAGCAGAACTGACGTGGGGTTTTATTGCCCAAGCTGAATGTATGATTAAATGCTCCATGGAGTTACACAGGGCAGAGCACAGCCAACAAATCCAAATCAAACCAGCTGAAAACAAAACAGTCATGGCACAGTTCTGCCAACCCTCTGCTCATCCTCTGAATGACAAAAGAGGTCTGCAGCACCTGAGCCATCTCTTTCTTATGGAATTAATATCCCAGCTAGAGTTTGAACTCCCACCGCATCTTGGCGGTAACAAGACCAAGGGGAGCCAAACCTGGCATGGTTCATTTGGGAAGGTCAGTGCATGAAATCTGAAGGGCTGATCTTACCTATGGCTATTAGAGAAAACCCAATGACATTTATTTCCCACTGTGAATATGCCACAATTGCCACATTGCCATCCACAGAAAAGGCCTGGAGTTCCTGCAGTCCCTGGAATCGATGCCACTCGTGTGTGGCGCACTCTGACACAAACAGTGGCATTTAATTGGGATGCAGATGGTATTAATTTTGTTGTGCTGACTCTCAAAGTGCCACTGATGATGCACCAGGGTTTCCTTGTTCTTTCTTTTCTGGAAGCTCCTTGGGGATGTGGGGCAACAGTCACAGCTGCTTGACATGGAACAATTTGCACCGGCACCTCGAGGAGTGAGCTGGCTTTTCCTGTGCCTTCAGCCCCAGCTCCCACAGGCTGTGGTGGGTTTATTCCCACAGGAACACTTCCATACCCGGGTGGACAGCTTTAGATCTCTTCAAAGGCTGGGAATAATGTCTTATGAGGAGTGCCTGAGGACTTTGGGCTTGTCTAGGCTGAAGGCTGAGGGGTGACCTGGCTGTTCTCTGCAGCTCCCTGAGGAGGGGGTGTAGAAAGGGAGGTGCTGATCTCCCAGGGTGGGAAAACACTGCTGCAGAGAGGTGGTGGCTGCCCCATCCTTGGGAATACACAAGGTCAGGTTGCACACGGCTCAGAACAACCTTTTTTAGTTGAGAATGTCCCTGCCCGTGGCAGGAGGGTTGGACCAGATGGCTTTCAAAGATTGCTGCTAACCCAAACTATCCAGGTTCTATGATCTCCCTGGGACTGATAGGACATGTGGGGATGGTTCAAAACTGCTTCAGCCAAGGTTCACACTGGACATGAGGAAGAATTTATTTACAGAGAGGGTGGTCAAACCGTGGAACTGCCTTCCTGGAGAGGTGGGCAATGCTTGTCTGTGTTTAAAAGCCATTTGGATTAAGCCCTTAATAATGTTGTAACTTGCTCAGCACTGAACTGGTCAGGCAGCTGGACTTAATTATTGTTACAGGTGCCTTCCAACTGGAATAGCACATTCTATTCTATTCTATTGTAATCAATTAAAAAGTCTCCTGATTTTTCAGTGCTCCCGAGTGTGCTTAGATCTCAGCAAAGTCTTGGGGGCTTACACTTTCAACATTTCATTCTTTCACCTGCAAATTATCTCCTTTTATCCATGGGTCTAGTTCTTCCATTACTGGTCCAATATATTTCAACAAAGTATTTCTGTACCTTTAATGCTGCAATATTTTGATCTTTTTAAAAAGTCCACAGAAAGAGAGCAACGGGGAGAAGGAACTCATATATATGATCTTTTTTTGTTTATACTGATGTGAAGAATGTGGGAGTGAAAACCCCAGTGCAGGATCTTAACAAGGAGGAAAAATAGTCAAAGAAAAGCACTGGGGAAATTTTGACAGAAGCAGGAAAAATGAAGGAAAAAGCAACTAAGATGGCTAAAGAAGCTTGATAAAGGGACATAAGACGTAAAGAATAAGACCTGGAGGGAAACAGAGAACATTAAAAGAATAGAAAAGTTGATTTATCTAGTTATTAAAAGATAAGTACGATATCTGGGACATATCCTTGTCGCGTAATTTCCTCTCTTTTCTAAACCTTTGTAAAATATGAAGTGTAGTTAAAATGTAAGGGGGGAATAGAAAGATAACTATTTACTGCTAAATGGTGGCACTCATGCTGGAAGGCAATTACAAACACACCCAGGTTAGGAAAAGGAACACATACATATCTAGGACAATATCTTACACAAGAGTGGGTCTGTGGCTAGTGAAAAAATTAATTTAGCTGTGAGAAAGAGGAAATCACTTGTCACAGCCTGTGTCTGTGACAGGCTCTGCAAACTGCCTTTCCTTGCATCCCTGTGAAAAACAGCACCAGCTCTCACTGCCCCCTCCTGCATCTGCTGTTGGCTCAAAGTCTGAGGAAATATCAGTTTTCCTGAGTTTACAAAACCACAGCCATCCCCTTAACAGATTTCCTAAGAAACTCAACACATCCATAGGTCTGATTCCAAGGCAAATATCCAAGCTCTATCCCTGAACTCAGCTCATTTTTATTGCTACCTACAACCCACCTGAGAGACACCCAGTACTTCATTCTGACCCCCTGCATCTCCAGTTAGTTCATGACAATGGGCATCCAGACAGGCATAAAAAGCATTACTTTTATTTTTTCTGAGTGGCACAGAAGACTCAGTACTTAAGCTACAGCTTGGATAATAACTAGGGCTAATGCAAGATCAAAAAGATAAAATTATTAAGTTGATGAATTTCAGCAGCAAGGGATAGGAGAAGAAAGGAAATGTTAAGTGAAATCAAACGAGGCAAATCAATAGAGGTAAATGGAAAGTGTTCAAAGAGAAATTAATGTATGCTTGAGGGCTATAACAGGCAATTGCTGCAGTGAAGGAATGAGCAGCTTCCTTTCCTTACTAGATTATGACAATAAGATGTTGCAGATATCTTAGGAAAAATAAATTTAAAAATCCAAAGTTATGAATGAAAGTATAACCTTTAAAAGGTGATTGGAGGAAACTTGAGGGAAAGGAATATCTTACAGAATGTGAAATATCTGGATGGTCAATAAGAATACATATTATTTTCTTAACTTATTTTCCATATACTATTAGATCTCAAATATTTTCTGCTAGCAGGAGTGCTGCCACTCACCAGGCCAAAACAGCATTAAAACCCCCCCTGAAAGATCAAGTCTTCAGGAGTTTATTTATTCATTGAAACGAGGCTTATTTTTCACTTTAGCATCTTTTTGAGCATTTTTTTGTGCAAGGAGTTCCACGAGCTGCACATTTCCCAAACTCAATAAATGGCAGCTGCCTGTTAAACGTTAGGTGACCGCAACGCAGCCGCTGGATTCCCCAAAGCAAACAGGCAGGAGGAGGGTGACAACACCCCGTGAATATCAAAAAGCTTTCAAGCTCATCACCATACAAAGCCCTTCAAGAAGTGACAGCACCCGTTGGTGCAGGCCACGGTGCAGCAGAGATACAAACACTTATTAATTTGTCACAGAACTCGGGGAGAGCCGAGCGATATCGCGAGGTTACGCTCGGCGCGGCGGAGCAGCAATCCAGTTTGTTGATTTTCCTGCTTATCTGTTTTAGGGCCAGCGGGTGTGCAAATGCAGCCTGGGATCAAAATAGGAATTTGTAAACATGGATTACATCCAATTTTGGTTCTAATTCTCGACGGAGTTCTTACACTGTTTTTTTTTTTTTTTGTTGCAATAAGCTCCAGGTAAACGCTAAATATGAGGATACCGTGAGGAATATTAACCAGGGCCTGGGAGGATGTGGGTTAAGCTCTCGCTTTCAGGGGGAGCTCATAGCTTGAAGTGCACAAATGCACATTAATGCCTCATTTATCTTTAATAGTATTTGAGGAAATTATGTGGGTGCTGGCTGACCTGAGTGCAGAGAGGAAGACAGAGTGAAGCCTCCCATGGTTGGCGTAACATTCCCAGACAGAAAAAGGGAAATATCTCACAGTCTTGCACAGTAAAATATTTAAACAAACAAACAAGTGGTTTTTCCCTCTTGGTGCCTGCCAGTATTTCATCCTGTTAATCTCTCTCTGAAATGCTAGAACATGTTTTTATATAGATTACAGAAATGTTAGCTGCAAAGGTGCGTGTATGCTCAGAGGACAAGGCAGGCAGAGCAGGAACATTAGTTCAAAGGCTCTGAATAGAAGTCGCTCTTCCAAAGCAAGTGGTTTTTCTTTCGAGCCCCATGAGTGAATAGAAGGGCAGCACACAAAATTACGCTCACTTATTTTTCCCAATTACTCCACTTTGGTGCACTTGACCAGGGGGCTGCAGTGGTGTTTTGGAGGTTCATTATAGTAATGAGATGTAAAAAGTGTACAGGGAAAAAAGAAAGCCCCAAACTCCCCAAATTTGCAACCCTTCCTTAGAACGTTACACATTGTTTTTTTATCTGTTTTTGAAGCACAGCTCACTTCTCAGAAAAGATCACAGAAGTACCCAGCATGAGCAATTTTCCCTTTTTCTCTCTTTGCAGCTAACTACTTCCTCCAGGAACCTCAGTATTTCTACCATTGAGAAAATAAAAGTGAGAACTGTTGAATAAAGACAATGGACTTCAAAGAGGTGGATGGGGGGGACTGGCAGGTAGGATCACCCTGGGAAGGAATTCTAAGGGAAAAAGGAATCCAGGTTAGCTGACCGTTTTAAAAGACAAAAAAAAAAATGGTACAACTATCCCAATGCAGACAAAAGATGTTAAGAGGCCAATATGTTTGCATTCAGAGCTCACTAATGACCTGAAAATCAAAAGCAAATTGGACAAAAAGTTGAAACAGGACACAGGTCTAAGGGAGTGTATAAATAGACAGCACAGGCACATAGGGACGAAATCAGAACGGCCAAAGAGCAAAGTGAGTTATCACCTGAAGGGCAGAAAAGGCAATGAGAAAAATTTCATAAATACATTAGAAATCTGAGGGAGAGGAGGAGAACAGGTCAAACAGCAGGAAGAAAAAATGAGCACAAGACAAGAAAAAATGAGCACCTTTCTGCAGGTGAGGCAGAAAGGGAAGGAAGGCTGATACCTGCACTGCTGTATTTTCACACACAACAAGAAGTTGGTGCTGACAAGATCCTCCACAGAAATTAAAAGTGACAACAATGTAAGTAGGGATGTAGGCTGGTATAGAGAACAGGTTAAGGAATATTTAGTTAAGCTGGATGTAATCAAGTCAGAAAGGCCTGATGAAATTTGCCCTGCAGAGATGGAGCCATCTCTGAATAATTAGCCATTCTCTTCCAGGACTTGTGGACGACAGGTGACATCCCAGAACATTACAAAAGGGCAAACAGAGTACACAATCTTTTAAAAGAAGGAGAGACCAACTAAAGGAAATATGGACAAATCAAGCTAAAGTTCAATACACAGAAAGAACCTGGAAAAAAATATGAGTCAATATACAAGCATCCATGAGGATAATAATGTGCCAAGGAACAGCCAATATCTGTTTGACTGGAGCAAATAATAAATATCAAATAATCTGTTTTCCATTTTGACAGTGTAATTGGCCAGGTGGGAAGAGTAGATATGATCCACATTGACTTTGAGTAAGGTTTTAATATGGTTGCACACAGTCCCACCAAAAGCAAACACAATAATAGAATCTAAGAAAAACACCACACATTTTGAGTTGAATGCTTAAAAAAAAAAAAAAAAAGTTGTTATCAATGATTTGCTAACAACCTGTGAGGACATAGTAAGTTCTCATGAGACCTCATGAATGAGTCTGATTCTGTTTAATACTTTCATTAATGACCTGGCTGTTGGAATTGCCAATCTGCTTGCAAACTCCAAAAATGAAACCAAGCTGTGCACACTTTAGAGGACACAAGTGTCATTTAAAGAGATCTGGGTAATGAAGAGAGATGGTCTGGGATCAGTGAGATGAAATCCAATAAAGGCATCTGTGAATTATCACACTTCAAGAGAAAAAGCTGAGTGTTCTTGTGAAAGGAGGACTGGTTGACCTGGAAGTGTACTGTGGGAAAGAGCAGGAATGAACAGTGGGAATGAACTGACTTAGTTCATCAAAGTAGCCAAGGACTGTGTGAAGTATCCTGGGATATCTTACTGGGCATGGGCTGTGAAAGACATTGGAAACAACAGTCTACATGCCAAACATGCCAAAGATTCTTCAAGGGACAGCTTTTCCCTTTGTATGATTTTATCACCACCATAGTGGCAATGAGCAAGAACCAGCTGTGGAGGGGATGCACAGCACAAAGCACTCTGCAAAGACAAAATAAAGGAGAGTTCCTACTCCACTGATCCTGCAGCAGCTCCAGCAAATGAGGCTGACAAAGTGCAGCAACCAGCGAGAGGTTGGAACACAGCTGGGGCAGCAAAATCTCTTTTGTGCTTTCTCATCATTCCTATCAAATGATTTTTTTGTCTCCTTAACCACATCCTGTGACTCAAATCTCAATCTCTGCTGAGAGTAAGTTCTAGAACACACAGTTCCTTAAAAAAAGCAACAAATCAAACCCACAAGACAACCTGGAAGCCAAGCTTCCTTGAGCTGCAGAGAAACCCTGCGTGGATCCATCTCTGGCAGCTCACCGCTGCCAAGCTTCACACAGACTCCTTGCCATGCTCAGAAAATCCTGCCGTGTCTGCCTTTGGATGCTGTTTGATGATTTCCCTGTGTCTTCAGATGCCAGGATCACTTTGGTAAACTACACACCTGAGCAAACACTTTGAGTTCTTGACTCGAGACTGAAGTGCAATGCAGGATGAGTTCTGTATTTAAAGCAGCACCACCTGTGCAGGAGCATTTGAAGCAGGCACCCTCCAGCCAGCGAGGAAGGCTTTGGGGAATACTGCTGAAAGCCTACACGTGAGCCTGAACGATGGCAGTGAAATCAGAGCAGGAGGGCCTGGCAGACTGAGTACTAGATAAAAACAAAAGCTTTTGCTTCTTTTCTCAGAACTAAGACACAAATCTTTACTCACCAGCCAGAACTACTGTAATATGTGATCAGCAGCAGCAGAAAACACTAAATTGCTTGGCAGCTATGAGCTACGTTAATTTTAGGGGCAGGAATGGATTCTTACATTGTAAAAGTCTTCACATTTTAAGTGCAACAGTGGCTGGTGCACATATTGCAAAGGCAACCCAAGAGTTATGAGAGCAGGAAGGTGAGAAGATTTTTCACAAATTCGTGCTGTGCCTTGCTGCCTCTCTTTCCCTTGATGAAAGGGCAAATGGGATTTAACTCCCCGTGACCTGACAGACATATTATCTGAAGGAAGCAATAAATTGGAAGCACAAATAAAACTGAAACATTGGGCATGTCTGGCAAAGGTGGGGAAAATCCAGGTCTCCAGGCAGTTTTCCCAACAGTCAGCCAAACAGGTTACCAAGCCAAATGAAAACGGGTAGAGAGATGACATTCAGACATGGGGCCTTGAACAACACCGAATTCTGGCTCAGGAAAAACCACAGCATGGAGCCTGCAGACTTGTCCCCTCACCACAGCCCCACAGCTGACAGCAGCACGATATTTCTTTACATGAAAGGCAAAGGAAAACCCAAGAGCTTGCTCTGATCTCCATCCCTGCACTCCCAGCCCGGGGTTTGCTGCTCCACCTTACCCAGGATGACTCCGTTGGGTTCCTCCGGCGGCTGCCACACGATGCGTACGGACGTCAGCCTCACCTCGGGGAACACCAGCCTGACGGGGGGCCCGGGGGCTGCAGGGGAACACAGAGGTCATGGCAGCAAGGGCTGCACATCACAGCCACCACATCACCACATCACTGCACATCACAGCCACCACAGGGCTTCTCTCACTCTGAACAGAATTACAACCCGAGCTGTGCATAATATGCATTTATTCTGTATATAAATATACATTCTGTCCGTGGATAAAGGCCTCCAACACCCTCAGACACCGAACACAGCACAGACCAGAACACCCTACAGTTGTTTTTTACTGCACCTGGAGCTCTGAGCTCTGTAGGATTTTTCTCACTGCAGCATCACCGCTGGTGTAACTGAGAACACACTGTGAAGCAAGACACCAAGCTGCCTTTACAGAGAATTATATAGCTTAATCCACTTCATACCTGTTGGAATTCAATAATATCCCTTCCCTGTGTCACCAGCACCAGCTTTAAACTGCTTCCTGACTTTACATTTGCATCTTAAACACTGAGGTGTGAGCAGGAGAACCCCAGGCAGGTGGAAGGCACATTAACACAGACAGCGCTGACCAGCCCAGGTTCACGAGGTGAGGAGATGCTAATTCATACATTACCATCCATGAATTTTCCCCTTCAGCACAAATTCCACCTGCATTACTCCTGGTGATACTTTTAATTAAGTTGAGCCCAGAGGAGACACAACATATTTATGCCAGGGGTATGGAGATGGAAGAACAATTTGTTTCATTTGCCAACATGCACTTAAGGAGGGAACTGCTATAATGGGGTTATCCAAAACAAACAGTTTTAAGTATTTCTCATTACAGCCTGATATGTACATTTCACTGAGTGCTTTTTCTCTCCCTGCAGAGTTCTGCTAGCAGTAATTTTTTCTTATTTTTCCTTTCTAAGAAAAGCCAAGTTCGCACTCAGGGAATATGCTGAGAAAAAGGCTAAAAAAATGTCAGGGAGTTGTTGTCCCTGTTCCTGACCCCACAGGCTCCCACTCCTTCCTTCCCTGCACTGCATGGAAAATGTTTTGTTAAGCCAGAAGTCTGAATGTGTTTTCAGCCCAGCCAAATTACCTTAATGAAACTGCTTGTGCAAACCAGTGTTTGCTCCATTATTATTTTGTAAAGATTTTGATGAGAAAGAGAGAGACTTGAACAGAAGCCTCTCACACACTGATCTCAACCTATTTATTCCTGAAAAGGTAATGCAAGCAAAAGCAGTTTTAGCATCTGCAAAGCCCAAAAATATTTCAAGAACTGAAGCAAATTTCTGTAGAATTCCATCAGCAGGAATGCTTCCACCCCACCAGTGTGCTCAGGGAGTGCTTGCTTGGGTTCCTTCAGGACATCCAACTGCACTGGGCAAAACTGGGCAGCTGCAAAAGGAGGCTGGTAGGATCATCTTCCAAGGTCAATGCCTTATTCTTTTGGGGTAAAAAAAAAATGGAGAGTGGATTACTGAAGTTGAAAATTCCATTTCTTTCCTTCAGACCAATCAGACCCAGATTTGTTTATTGCTTTCAATTGCAGAACTTTTTTTTTTTTTTTAGCATGATTGAACTTCAATAGGAATTTATAATTGGGCTCTAAAATTGTCTTCAATAGAAATTATCTCCACCAAGCTTCAGAGTTCAATATTAGAAGTTGTCTTCCTCTTCATTAGCTGCAGAGAAGGAGGAAATAGGGGACACTGGTTTTCTGTGCTTTTGCCAGATTCTCAGCCCATGACCAATGGGATACTGCTGAGTTATACCAGGTACAGCCAACGTCCTTTGGGTTCAAAGCTGAAAACAAATTCCCCAAAACCCCAAATATTTGTCGCCTGCACTTGTAGCACTAGAAGAAATCCTCTTTAAAAGACTGGACCAAATAAGATGGAGTTATTTTGGTAACCTTTAAACTCACCATCATCCTTGGTTCTCTCTGTCACTGCTGGGGAGCTGGGGACCCCATCCCCAATGCGGGTGAATGCCAGCACCTGCAGCTCGTACAGGACGAATTTCCTCAGCCCCGAGAGCAGCGCTGACTGGGTGTGGTTCCCCCTCACTGTTTGGCTCTTGGGTTCCGAGTCCAAATCCTTGGCTTTGTAAAGGATCTGCAGGATAAATGCAGACGAGACAAGGAAGGAAGGAGATTGTTGCATGAGGATTGAAGAGAGGGAGATTCCTCCTTGTCACCCAGTATAAAATGGGATTGCATTCACCAATCCCCCATTTCAAAGCCAGCACACTTCCCATATCTTCTCCAGCTGACTTTGGAACAAGAAGAATATCCAGCAGGTGAAAAATAAATAACAAATACAGAATCAGTAATACACTGAAAATCAAATGAGTATGAAGCTGCAGTTGCATACCTTGTAGCCCAGGATGAGACCATTCTGCTCAGACTCAGGAACTGCTGCCCAGGTCAGCAGGATCTGGGTTGAGCTCACGGCTTCAGCAGAGACATTCTCAGGAGGAGCAGAGGGAACTGGAACCACACAGCATTACCAAAGGGCAGAAATAGGTCAGACAGATCAGATCATTTTTCTCCATCTCCCTACCCACCCAGGAGTCTTCCAGGATCCCATAGAAGAGTATTCAAACCCAAAAGGGCTCAAATATGTTTTAGACAATCCCTTCTCCTCTTGTATTCGTTCTACATCATCTTTATATTTCAGCCTGTCTCATAATTTCTTGCCAGTTCATCTCAGAAATGACAATGTTTGTAAAGAGCTAAACATTTAATACTTATCAGTGTCTACAGGCAGACAGTAAATATTGACAGCTATGAATAAATTTCAAATCCTATGTATTTGCAGTAATTAGAACCAAGTTTAAATTCCTGGACTTCTCCAGAAGCCTATCCCTCAGTATTTCTTCCCCATATTTTTATTCCCAATGCCAAAACCCAGAAATCGCTCTGAATGTGAGTTTATCTTATAGAATGATCTGTTCTAACAAGAAATTTTATGCCCCTGTGGTTTCCTATGTTATCTGAAAGGAAATTATAACATCTTGTTTAGAGCCAGCAGTAATTTCCCCCGCCCCTGGGTAGCACTCCCACTTCAGTAAGAAGTTCCTTAACCTGTGCAGCCTTTTCATGATGTGGTAGTGCTCAACATTTTCCAGACATCAATTAGAGATGGATGCATTAACACGAGATGCATTTTCGGGGATTGATACGGTGTCAATGAGAGATGCCTATTTCATTTATGTTACAAAATTGGCTCTCATGAAACTGGAAACATCATTAGGACTGATGGCACAGGAATACTGTAATTTTCTCTGACTCCAGAGAAGAGCAAACTTGCATTTTCCCATGCCATTAAAACTCGAACTGCTGCAGAACCACACAACTGCAGCCTTTTGTAGGCAAGCTTAATAGCATGTCACGTTATGCAAGCGGGATGTGAGGCTATTTTTAAGAGTTCACATTTTATGCTGCCCTTTCGCATTTTTTCCCCACGGCATTTCCAACATCTGAAGGGTACAATCTTTTCTAAAGCCTGATACACCTGTCAGACCTCCAGAGAACACTCACCAAGTTATGTTACACAAGCACTTAGGGACAGCAAGGCTTGATTAGAGCCTGAATATATTACAAAAAGCAGCCCAAAGCTCTGCCAAAGGAATGCTTTCCTGGCTGTCCGAGTGAAAGAACAGATCTGCTGTTTTGGAGGCGAGCTCCTGAAGCTCCTAGCAACATGAATGAGATAATGACTGTGACACCAGAATTAATAAAAATGGAAAACCACCACCCCCAAAACGTGGCACCCCCACCCCTGTGCACTCAAGGTTAACAGCAGAGATAGTAATTTCTGAAACTATTTCCCTGATACTAATTATTTGGGGCATAAGAAACAGAGCACCATCACACGACACTGCAGCAGACTAAAATCCAATTTTTTTCCCCCTCCAACACTGAAGTGTCTTTTTTTTTTTTAAATCTTCTCCCAGATTTATCCCCCACAAGGATATAATTATGTTAAAGGAAAATAGATTGCCAGGAGCCATGAATGTCTTTGGATAGCTGCCATAACTTTATCTGTAGATCTTCACAAAGAGCTACTCCCACATGAATCACTCCTGGAGAGAGAAAGGGTGGAGGTGGGTCGCAAGAAACCAGGATGTGTAGAGGAAAGAAGCCCTTTCCAGCCACATTTATTTCTATTTTATCTGGTATGAGGCCTTTCAAAAGAGAAAAAGTTACTTTATTTTACAAATATTTCTTTTCCTCTTTGATCAGTGGCCAGGCACTCTCCTGAATTCACAGAAGGTGGAGGCTGTGCCCAGGCTGGCCCCGAGGGCATCCTGGCTTTGAGGTGAGGATGGCCACACTGCTGGTGGGGGCACTGGACAGCTGACAAAGGAGAGAAGAAGGTTCATTAGCTCAGACCTCTCTCAATTCCCAGGGACAGAGCAGCTGAATGCCCCCTCTCACTGGAAAGGAATCTAACTGCAATGTCTGAATGGCAAAAATCCTTGGGTTCATTGACCGAGCTTTAAATCTTCAGTTCTCACCTCAGTGTTGAGAATTTTATTCTAATATGAATTCAGGACCTGCAAGTGATTTTATGGATCTTATTGTTGCCAGTCTTTTATCAAGTAACAGACTTTGATCGACCCTTTAAGAATGAATTGAAAGGTAACCTTCATTTCTCT
Organism: Poecile atricapillus; assembly: GCF_030490865.1. Lineage (NCBI taxonomy): Eukaryota > Metazoa > Chordata > Aves > Passeriformes > Paridae > Poecile > Poecile atricapillus. Next base: position 13,373,104 of record NC_081262.1, on the reverse strand, counting down.
GACCCATCTCCTCTCTCAGGAAGCTGTGATTCAAAGAAAGTATAGTTTGCTAAGACTAATTAGTGAGTGAGCCATATAATCCCTCTTCCCTCTGCAAGCTCCCTTCTCTAATGCTGGTTTCCTTAAACTGTTGCACTGAAGACTTTGTTATAAGCTCCAAAAAGCTGAGTTCTCATTAGTAACCTGCAAGAACAGCACAGAAGCCAAGCAACAGTGTCCAAAAAAATCCCAGAGCTTGAATAAAACGAACCGGAAACACGGAAAATAAACGATGAGCTAATCCAGCAAAGTGCCAGCACGGAGCACTTCAGAAGATCAAATGTAGGAAATCATAGAGTTACTGGCACTTTGCACTGGAACTTCAATAACAGCTCAAGTTTTTAAGGTTATCCACTTTGGCATCTAAAATCATGCATCCTCTTTCTACATCTGACACAGCCACATCTGATATACAGCAAATTATGTCGTTTTATGTCTCTAACTGGGCCAAAAGGAGCTTTTAATAAGCTAGTCTGTATTCTGGCTTTCTAGGAAAGCTAGGGAGTGGGATGCAGTGGTTCTCAGCATTTTTGCAGCTCATTTTAGCTGCACATCCTTCACTCTTTTTGAAAGCAAAAATTAAAGTGGCACACTGTACATCTGATGTCGGCTAAGAAGTGCAAATTTCCAGCAAGGTTCACGGCAGAAGTAGCATAGCTGCAGCACACATCCACTTTGCCTACAAAATTAGGTACTGCAGGCCAAATCCTCAGCTTGTACAAACTGACAAATTCCCACAGTGACACTGGACCACATTTGAATTATCAAGAGATGCTCCATCACAGCACAGTAACTGCTCTGTGAAGGTCAGACTCCCAAGCATCAGGAGATTGATCCTTGCCATGGATGTGTGACCATGCTCCTACAGTAGCTCATCCTGTAAGACAAGTGTACACATTCATGTAGCTGAATATTAAGAGCACAAAATCCATTAAGGCACTGGGTTAGGTGTATCTGAGATGAATTTTTTTGGAAGCAAGAGGGTCTGTATCTAAGAGGAGGCAGCCCTGCCAAGGTTGTTCTAATATATCAGATGCCTCTGCAATTTCTTGCTTTCTCTATATTGGACCTACTGTCGTTGTCAATTTATTGAGTGGAAACTGAGCTTGTTACTCTGCAGTTATTTTACACTGTAAAATTTAATGAGCTATTTAATTCCTAACATTACGAAAACATTTTGGATTGATAGAACCTGTCCTGTTTAAAAATCTTAATTCATCTCCTTCCACCTTCAGCTGCATGCAACCCTATCCCAGATTTTAATTTTAGGATTTCCCAACTGTTTTTCAAGGCAGTGTTACAAAACCAACAGCATTATTTGTTCTCTCATAGTTTCTTTGGTTCTGATTTGTTTTATATATTCAAGAGCTTCAGAAACCAGTAAATATTTGTAATGACATGCCACACTATTGTTGTTGGCATTTGTGCTCAGCTATCAGTGCTGTGATTGCACAACCTAAAACAAACAAATGCTCAAACAGAGCTTTATTTTCAATAAAGATTTTGGGCCCCAGTGGCTGCACTGCCATCAGATACCATGACCTGGTTTAGTGCCTGGGCTCTACCCCTTGGATGGTGTAAAACATGGAACCAGGAGTTGTGCCAGTGAAGCACCACATGATCCTGGCCAAGGCACCTCTGGCCAGCTGTGTGGGATGTTTACAACCCCCAGCACCAGCAAAACCAACTTCCCTAAGGCTCTGTATCTAAGAAATGAAAAAAGAAATATTTAGGACACCTGCTTTTGAAGTGCTTTGAGAATATAAGCGATAAATAGAATTTTTCTTACAGTTCTGAAGACAGACCTAGAAGTGCTTTGACCTTTCTCTCCTGCTTTAAATATCTTTTATTTGCATTTTAACCCCATTTGACTGTGCATACAGGTTAATTCCAGATTCCCTGAAGTGCTTTCATACAGTTTGCTGCTAAGTCAGCACATCTTGTATATTCTAAATCGAGGAAGATACAGCCAAATTCTGAGCCCTGACTTGCTCTATGCAAGAAATCAGATGTCAGTATCAAAGAAAACACATGGAAAAAACCAAATGAGTCCTTACGGCCTAGATCACAGCTTTGTGTTATTTTGATCCCGGGTTCTGTGTGCCTCCCACAATCAGTTTCAAGTCAACCTTCTCTTAATACTGCCAGAGAAAATGCCAGATCCACGTGTAACCTCTGATCTTTAGATGCTGAGCAAGAGCGCTGTAATCCTAAGGTTTTATGAAATGATTAATCTTAGTATTTACTACATTTCAAAAGAAGTGTTTGAAGAGCAGCGCAGAGGCGAAAGTGGAGGATGTGATATCTTTTTATTACGATACAGAACTGCTTTGTTTGGGTTGTGCTATCTCTAACTCCAGCACAAGCCCTCTTTAAAATACCTCTGGCAATCGCTTTCCAATTACTCCTTCCCAAAGAGCACCACTTCAATGGCTGGGGATGACTTTGTTTAGCTCTCTCCCTGGCTAGTTCAAAGCAGAGTTATCTGAACCAGCAGACCAAACCCTGCCGTGCCTGCTCTCGCTTCCCACCAAGGAGCACTGTGTGCTACACATGGACATGGACACATCAGGCATGCATAGGATTAAATCCCAAAACTTCTTTAACGAAGCAAAAATATAGCAGGAAAAAAAATATCAGCATTGAACCGTGCACAGATAGATTTATTAATAAATTTTCAAACCACAGGTCACCCACTGTGTTACTAACTTGCAACACAACTTTTCATTTCCCAGGTGCATGTAGGGTAGGTCTGGAAATAAGTTTTGGTGAAGTCAACAACTAGAAAGCAGCTTTTCAACATCTGGCTTCACTGTTCTCCTGAGCTAACAGTAATTTACTGTTGCCTGAGAGTGACAGTTTCCTTCTGATATTTGAAGTCTCTGTGCTTGCCTGGGCAATTCAGCTCAACAATACAGCCCTGCTGTTCTAGGTCTGTGAGCAGGTTATGTCTACACAGCCTTGTACACACAATTCTGGAAGACAGCTTTGAAAACGTGCCATCAGAAGCTCAGGTAATTATTTTATTTCTCTCTGTGTAATCAGCTCTCTAATGTGACTTGTGCCCTTTTAGAATTATTTGGTGCTTGAAATGAAATTTCAGGTAACCACAGCTGTGAGAAAATGTGCCTCAGGCTAGAAGCAGATGGGGAAAAGGGGAGAATTAAGGGAAATGGGGTACTGGGGAGGAAGAGGAGGTGTGAGAGCATCTCAGCCAGAAAAGTCTCTATACAAGCTTCTTGTGCTGTCCCTACTGGGGCAGAAGTGGGGAGAGGTTGTTCTGTTTGCTTTAAATAAAAACCTGAAGGTTTGTGCATGAAAGCAAGGTAGTGAATATAAAAAAAGAAATAACCCTTCAAATGTCTGTATACCTTTTTGCCTGCAGTGCATCTCCAGAACAGTTTTTTTTTTTAAATTTCATTTCAGATTTAATGGCCCAGCAAGCTAAGAAAAATACCCCACCCAACATCAAAACACCAAACTGAAAGATGAAAATCTGAACAGAAGGGCAGAAAGAGGTGACTTTCCTGGGTTTTCTGTGCCAGCAGAAGTGGTGCTTGGACTCACCCGACTCCCGCGTCCGACCTCTGACGGCCTCGCTCCAGGGCCCTGCCCCGATGGCGTTGAAGGCCTGGATCTGCAGCTCGTACTCCGTCCACTCCTGCAGCTCCTCCAGCGTGCACTCCCGCGCCAGGCGGTCACTGATCACCTTCAGCAGCGCTGGGGACGGCGGCTCCACGCGCCACACCCTGATCCTGTACCCCACCGACTCGGGGTTCCCGTTGTACTGCGTGTCAGGGAGCGGCTGGAAAACACAAGGCTCCCGTCAGGACGCACGGCCAGGGCTCTGCTGGACTCGTGTTCAGACAAAAATGATCAAGAGGTTGATTTTTCTGGTATATGCTTTATGGTGTCTACATTTCTTTGGAGTTTTTACCTTAATTTTGAGCCAAGTAGGTTTGCTCACAAAGCCAAGCCCTTTGCTGTGGGTGTATCAACAGAGATGATATGAATACAATATATTTCTGAGCTTTGTGATTAATTATGGAAATGAATGATAAATTGCTGAAGCATGTGACAAATTCACTTATCGTACATTTTCTACGTTTTTTAACTGACTCTCTGCCTACTCATTTATCAGCAGAGATTCATTCTAGTATCCTAACTCCCCAAGCAATTTCAGAGATTAAAATATGAAATAATTAGCCTACTTCGTGAAGTTTGGAGTTTTTCTGCTGCAAAACTAACTACACGATGCCACGGATGGCTGAGATTCAGTTCTGATTCACTGGGAAAGCTGGATAACATTAACATTTCACAGCTTAGAAGACTCTACCCCGCAGGCATGCAGGGCTGGAAACGTGACCCTCATTCTGCAGGGAGGGAGGAATCCCCAGCTCTCAGGGGAAAACAGATTCACCTGCAGGTCTTGAAATAAAAGAGATTAAACACTTTCAAATATTGATGTTATTAAGCATGAAAAGCATTTATCAGGTCATTTTTAGCTGTGGCTGTTGCTTCTCCTGAACCCTGCAGTTTGACTCAAGGAACACAGGCTTCCAGGAAGAACAATCTTAATGTTTTAATGGCTGTTAAAACAACCTGGAGTTAATTTTGGTGGAAGATACGTAGGTCTGGATACAGTACCAACGTGGGCATGATATCCACACAGAAAAGCCATGACAGAGTTGTGTGGGGCCTCTCAAAGGAACTGCAATGGCTCTTCTGTGGGTAGTGAGGTGACACCTTCAAGCTTCAGGTTTTGTTCTGGCAAGGTTCAGCTTTAAGTGCAGTGTCCTGTTGAGAAACTGGAATTATTCCTTTCCAACAGGAGAAAAACCCTCTTGTTCCCAGCCTAATTTTGACTTCCAGCCATAATGAGTTTATGCATGGAAAAGCTAACATTTGGGCAAAAGGAAACCTGTGCTTCATCAACTTCACACCACAGTAACCCCGGTGGAAAATTCTGCCTAACAGGGGTGAAGAAAAACCATTCTGGAGCAGGTTAATTGCCAAGTAAATCCCAACGTGGCAACTCTGCAGGTAACTGAGACGGGCAAAGGGGCACAGCGATGTCAGCAATTGCCGCATCTTCGCAATTAATCATTTATCTCTGCATTTTAGCGCATAATTCCACACCGTTTCAGCTAAATCTAATCTTCCCACAGGAGTGCCAGCCTTGCTGCTGCTGCACCACAGCCCAGGATGCTGCCCATGGCTGGGGTGCACTTTCTGGGGACCGTTTTGTACAGAGCAAACCACCGAGCCCTGGAAAGCGGCAAATTGGCTCCAGCGCCCCATTCCTGCCCCAGGTGTTGACCCAGACTGTGGTCCTGGAGCTCCTCAAAGCCAAGCTTTTACACACAGGCACATTCCCCTGATGAAGTGGCAGAAACAGTGGCAGTAGGCAATTTATTTGATTAATAAGGCACTTAAGGCAAGGCTCAGATTTCCGACTAGCCTGGAAAAGGAAACGATTTGGCTGTTACTCCTTCGCGCCGAGCGCGAGGAGGAGGAGGAAGAGGAGGCACTTTGGGAGTACCCTGGCCCTGGGAGAGCAGCCCCATCCCCATCCCTGATCCCTGGAGCTGCTCACCACCCATCGTAGCCACAGGCTGGTCTCGCTGGCCGTGCGCACGGTGACGCTGCCGGGGGCCACGTCCGGCGGGGCTTGCAGGGTCTGGATGACTCGCGAGGGCTGGCTCAGAGGGCTGGGGCCCACCACGTTCACCTGCCGCATCCGGAACCTGCAGCAAGAGCGGAGAGAGGCAGACAGCGCTGTCAGGGCTGGGGGAACTCTCCCTCTCTTCTCCAGGGTGGGAGGACGGCTGGAAAAATACGAATTAGGGGCTTTCAAAATGTTCCGCAAAGGTCGCCGCACGCAGATCCCCTTTGTATTCGCTGCTGAATGCCTGATGGTAACTGCTTTCAGATCCTCTCAGGTATTTATAAAATGAAAATGAGATTAGCTTAGGGTCTATTAGAAACTTAGGTATTTGTGTGAGAAATTTATGTTAATTATACCAAGCCTGATGAGCTTATGCTGGCAGTAAGTGATTTTCTCTGGCGATGCTTATACAATACATTCAGAAAGGTATTAAAATATCAAACTCAGGATAGTCTCATTCCCTGTCAATATAAAAAATATACTGGTGATAACATTTCCCCTCAATTACTCGTTGAAAGAGGCTGATTTATCCCTGTGCTGCATTTTTAGCCTTCCTGCACAAGAAAGATTAAGTTATTTAATATGGATATGCATCTTTAAAAAATACCCTGTCCGCTTGAAACCATCTCTTCTACAATAGAAATCCTTATTGGGTCACAAAAGATTTAGGGAAATCTTTTTTTACAAGGAGCACCACATAATTAAGATGTGCTGTATATTTCAGACACTCTCACCCTCGCAAGCAAGTGGAAGCACCCAGCACTTGCACATAAATATGTGACCTGCTCATATATATATAAAAAACTTAATTTTTGGACCTAATGACTGAGCTTGGGAAAAGGATGAGCCAGTCAACACAGCAATATTTATTTACCTGCTCTAATCTCCCTCCAAAGTGCACTGAAGGAAACACATTAAACAAATACTGTCCTGATTTCACTCTCAAACTCTGGCCCAAAATACAGGAAAGAAGAATGGCCTGTAAAGATGTGCTCTGATAATCAGCTCTCACCATGAATTTCCTCAGTGGGCAATGACTGAGGCTGATCAGGGGACAAAAAATCCATTTGGCAACAGCTTTCTAGGTTTCAAAAATTTGTATAAAATTGCTCAACACTGAAGCAAAATGGAAAAAGCTATCAGTGTGTGCAGGAGAGAAAAAAAAATAGGCAAAATTTAAGGAGCTGTTTTGAAATGAAAAAAAAAAAAAAATTAAAGGGGAGCTGGATGTGTGAAAGATTCCAGCATAAGTGGGATCATTCCTGAATTTAATGAATACAAGAGACAAATGAGATGCAATAATAAAATAAACTGAAAAGTTTAGCAACTGGGAAAAAGCACTCAACCCAAATTTCTCATATTCTTCATTATTTTCTATCCCAAAGATATTTCTCCATGCACCTGTCTGGGTGTGCAAGTTTTCCTTATTCTTCACAGACAGTGAATCTTGAACTGTGGTACAACCTGCACTCTCCTGCTCACACCTGCCTTTTCAGCTTTTAGGATCCCTCTTTATGAGGAGAGCAAAATCCTCTTAACCTGAAGATAATTTTCCTAAGCCTCTGCACCAGAAATCTCTGCTTAAGTTCAAAAAAATTTTCAAAGACCTTTAAGTAAAACGTTTAGCTCTGGAAGATGAGGTTTAAAACACTTCAGTGGAGAGTTAGTGAGAAATTCAGTATGTTCCTACATTTGTGACCAAGGGAGGAAAATTAACGTGCCAGCACTGAGTCAGTTGTAAATTGCATGAGCTCTCCTTGGTTGCACCTACTCCTGGCTTACAACAGCACATGGGTTAGTTAATAGCCCCTTCAGCCAGCACAAAATGGACAAGCTTCTAGAGGGTTGATTTAACACTTGTCACTGGATCTCCTTTCCACCTGCCTCTACATTAGCAAGCTGGATCATGAAAGTCTTTTTCATTAGGGTTGAGTACCTCAAATTCTCCAATCTTGTCTATTCCATGGCATCGCTTGGATTGGATTGATTTAAAAATCAATCTCGTTTAACTGGGGTGCACCCACAATGCAGAGTCACCTCAATCACTTTAGGCATTGCTTATATCTATTAAGCTTAACTTGGTAAATTCCTATAAACAAAGGTTTCATCTAACTGATGTTACCAAATTAAGTTAAATCAATAAAGCGATGTTTAAGCTGATGCAAATATGTAATTACAGGTTTGCACCAGTTTAACTACGATTGATTTGTCACTGGCTGATGTTCCACTGGTGCTCTCTTCAGGGAGGGAAGTCACAGGATAGCAGTTACTTGTAAAAGCATCTCACTGAACACTTGAATTTCCTTCTTAATGTTATCAATGTGATTAATAATTGTGAATTACAATTAACAATATCAGATTAGTAATTTTAAGTATAACCCATGAAAACAGCAAAGCTTTTCCCTTTTGTTCAGATTATAAAACCCAGCCAGATGTTTCCGATTAGGAAAGTTGTTCCATGCTGCTATTTACTCATTTTTTTTCCATGTTGTAGATAATTACCTGCTGTTCTTACCTGTAATGAGTGTAAGGAATGAGGTTTGGTACCTCCAGCATCTGAGCATCAGGTTCATTCTCCACCTCATGAAGAGTCACCCATTCCTCCTCATCACCCAGCACACCAACCTGTGTAAGGCAAAGGCAAGAAGGAATACAAGGTAGATGATATATATATACAAATAAATATATATAACCTTTTATACAATGTGCATCATCACAGCAGTGGAAGCACAAACGCTGTTAAATGCATTTTCCAGTTAATTTTTATTTGACTAGTTATTTGTAAAGAGAAAACCCAGCCAAGTTAGCCAAGTCTCCTTGTACCTGATGGGACTTCACTGGATCCTATGATAAGATCCATGCCAGAAAAAACACCATGAGAGCAATAATACCCTGTTCAATCTTCCTGCCACAATACAAAAGTATCAAGTAGTAATATAGGAGAATGAAAAATAGCCTTGATAATAACTCGCAGGAACTGATGCATACTAAGTAAGTCTCAATGGAGGCAAAATGCCATGGAAATGAAGACAGAGAAACAAGAACAAAGTCAAAGAACAAAAGTGTTTTAACCTCATCTGCTGCTCTGCACTTAGACCAGACTTTTCCATGAGCAACCCTTTGTATTAATTAATCACAACATGTTGCCCAACATGGGCCCCCAGCCATGGCAGTGTTAGAAGGGACTAAACACTGATGAGAATTGAGCATTGCTTTCTATGCAGCTTTCTGGAGATTAAATGAAGATGAATCAGGACTTAAAAGGAAGCCAGCAGGGAATGAGAGAGAGGCCAGAGCCTGACCTGGAAGATGCAGCATGTGTGGGCAGGGCTGTGCCTGAGATCCATGAGAGGAGTGTGGAGAAGAGAAGGGGCTGGGCTTCACTTTGGAGATTTGCAGGTGCTGAAAGCCAGGGGAGCTCAGGTAAGCATGCTGGAATAATTCCCCAGAACTGAGCACATTCCTCTGGTGTTCCAGCCCTGCCAAAAAGGGTGTGTGTAGCCCAGTTCCCTCGCCCTGGCATCCACAATCAGGAGGCACCAGAAGGTTCCTGGAGCTCTTCCCTTCAGCATCTATTCAAGGACTCAACATCCACAGACACCTCACCCTTTTTAACCTACTGACACTGTCTACTCCCACAGGCTGCTGTGGCAGCACATTCCAGAAGCTCACAACCCACTGTGTAAAGAGCTATTTCCTTTAATCTTTTTTAAACAGATCCCTTGTAAGTTCTGTGTACGAGATCCAGCCACAGACGCTGTCAAACACTCCACAGGCACCACAGCCCCAAGTACCTCGCATACCCCGAGTACTTCAAATAGAAAATTAGGTTTCATTCACTCTTTTCTTTTTTTTCTCCCCCTTCAGGAGAAGCAGCCTGATTTATTTATAGATGTTTTAGTTCCTTGCTCACCCAGGACTTGATGTGCTGCATATTTATGTTTGTGCATGAAGAAATGACACAAAGAAAATTAGGCCAGAGAAATAAGTTCTGCATTGCGCTGTGGAAAGAAGCCTCTCTGATCTTCCCAGCAGAACACTGATTCCATGGAGGATGGGGCTCAACAGGTCTTGATGGGCCTTTCACACGTGTTGGGGAATCAAGGTCACTGCCACACACTAAACAACATCTAAAATAGATGGTAGTGAAAATTATGGACCTTTTAAAATTCCCAGTCCTAACCAAGCTCCGGAAATTGTAGCGAAGCTGAAGGGAAACAAGTTGAGACGGGTGTGCAGGGTAAAACAGAACATCCCTCAACTGAACCTGGGGAACAAAGAGTTGATAAAGAGATTTAAAAGAAAAAAAAAAACAAACAAAGAAAGGATGAGAGGGTTGATTTCAGTCAAGGAAACCGAGAACACGTTTTATTAAATGAATTTTCTATTAATACTGTAGGAACTCTGTAGTAAATGCTTATTTTTGCAAATCTTGCACTTAACAGCATCACCTCCAAATGCTGCAGTAATTGTATAGCAACAATCCACAGCTCTCTGGAGGCTGCAAATAATCTCCAGTGGTGACTTA